>NW_005361458.1:3591627-3614582 GCF_000412655.1 Myotis brandtii | reverse complement strand
CCAGGCCGCGAGCCGGCCGGACCTCCCATCACCTGGACACACCTGGGCGCTCTGCCCTCCCCCGATGCCACCTTCCCAGCTCTGCCCAGGCCGCCTTCCGCTTTGTCCCCACACCCAGGGGGACGGAAGAGAGCCTCCCCTTAAGGATGGCATGTACCCTTTTTCTTTAGGGGAGATGCTCAACCGGCCCCTCTCCCTTGAAGGCGCTCTGAACGTCCTGCAACCTCTTGCTTCAGGGTGCAGCCCGCAGCATCAGCATCCTGCGGGAACTTCTTAGCTCTGCAGTCTCAGGCCTGCTGGACCGGCGTCTGCATTTTAACACCATCTCCTGGCCATTACTCCGCGTGCACCTTGAAGACAGAAAAGCACTGGACTCTAGTTAAAGGTCTTGCCCACCGCGGACCCTCGGTGGCACCAGAGCCCATGTTGCCCCAGCCGTCCAAGATTTTTCCTATTGCTGTCAGCGGCCTAAATTGAGACCCAAACAAAGTTTACTTCAGATTTCAGGATACATCCAAAAGTTGCCGGCTTTCCCATCCTGCAACCTAGGAAAAATAAATTGACTCAACAGCACATAATCCACCTCCCAATCTAAATTGGTATCTTATCAAACACCAGGGATACACTAAAACCTCCCCTCTCCTCCCTCAGCTCAACTGAACAGTACTTTGGGAAGGTTAAATATTTGCAGTAATCCGTAGCTAAATATTTTTGTCGGCATGCCAGCGGAGATAACGTATGAATGGGAGAAATATTACCTGCTGCATAAAACCTGAACTCCTTACAAGGGTGGGATGTCCTCAAAAGCCCTTCACTAATGGGTCCCTACCTACCTCTCCAGTTCTAGCTCTTACTACTGACTTGGTTCATTTACCCATCAAAAATGCTCAGTAATCCGTAGCTAAATATTTTTGTCGGCATGCCAGCGGAGATAACGTATGAATGGGAGAAATATTACCTGCTGCATAAAACCTGAACTCCTTACAAGGGTGGGATGTCCTCAAAAGCCCTTCACTAATGGGTCCCTACCTACCTCTCCAGTTCTACCTCTTACTACTGACTTGGTTCATTTACCCATCAAGAATGCTCTCCATCTTACATTCTGATTATCTTAATTCTATCCAAACTTGGGAATTAGCTCAAATCCTGCCAGCCCAGAGTTCTCTCTCACCACTACACTTATATCATACACACTGTAGCTTATTTTGGGCCCTTATGTTACCTTGTATTGCTTTGCATTTTTAAATGTGTTATGGTCTAGTTTCTGAATGGATTACAAACACCTTGGGACCTTAAAGACCTAGTCAGTGGTTATCAAAGTGTGGTCCCCACATCAGCAACATAAACATCACCTGCGAACTTGTGAGAAGTTTCATATTCTCCAGCTCCATCCCACATCTACTGCATTAGAAAATTGGGGGTAAGCCCAGCTATCGGAGTTTTAATAAGGCTTGCAAGTGATTCTAATGTTCACTCAAGTTTTAGAATTACTAACCTTCAGTGGTCGGCAAACTCATTAGTCAACAGAGCCAAATATCAAATTTTTGAGAGCCAAATTTTTTAAACTTAAACTATATAGGTAGGTACATTGTTATTAACTTAATTAGGGTACTCCTACGGCTTAGGAAGAGCCACACTCAAGGGGCCAAAGAGCCGCATGTGGCTCGCAAGCTGCAGTTTGCTAACCATGGACCTAGAATATTGTCTCTACCCCCAAAGGAACTGAGTGGCAGGGTTTGATTTTGCTACAGGCAAGTTTTATTGCCTTTCAGATTAAGACATAACCTGCTCAGTTCATGCATAATTAGTTGGAAAGCTGTGGCAATTGCTTTTGGAAGAATTATCTCTATTTTCATAACGCTATTTACATAGTAGGATGTTTGTTTGAAAATAAATACTATAGATAACTAGTCACTTTAGGGGAAAAGGAAATATATGGAGTTTATCTCCTATAGTCAGGTAACTGAGTTGCACAATGTTGCTCCCTTAGCCAACCCTTGTGACAGACAGTAATTTGTGGCCAATGATCTCAACAGGTGCCAAAATGAGAATTAGTGGGCAGGCATGTGAATGCACAGGACAGTTGAAAGTATACATATTTTTCATGCCTTTTTTTCATGAGTTAATTTGTCTCTTTTCAGCCAAATCAATACCACAGAGAATTTTCTTCAAAAGGCATGGAAAGAGAGAAGTAGCAAGAAAAACATCCTGAAAATCATGAGCTTTATTAGCATGGGGAGTTAAGAAGTATCATCAAGGCTCTGTCCCTATCAATTCCTTATACTGAAGGTCAAGTCCTCTAGTTCTATCATTTATGATAAACATGACTATATTGTATTGCCACTCATAGATGTAGACAGCTGGTCATAATGAGAGAAGAAGGGAGATATAGCATCATGTAATCTTTTGGGGAGCTCTTCTATTTACTGTGAGATGGAGAGAAGACATATGTCATGCACTATTTTTTCCCCTCCACTATTCTAGTCTACTTCATGGCGCCTGTGACTGATGGAAACATGATTATTAATCAAACTAATATTTATCTGGGAATTGAAACAATAGACAAGGACAAGTAGCACCGCTGCCACTGCCAACTTAGCTTCTCGACAGAGGGCATTTATGTGGATAAACTCAGCCAACGACTGTGCTCTGTGCCGTGGCTGAGGAGGACTGGATTTCACCACAATTTCCAAACGTGAGTGTAAGTATAGTCCAGAGTTTAATCAGTGCTGGCCAACAGCCCTTGGCAGCTTTGGGCGGATGGCGTTCTCCACCTGCCCATCTGGGTCCCATGCCCTACGCACCCACATTTGATGCACATTCATGATTTCTTGGTTGCTTACAGTCATCCCCTCCATCTGTTTGAGTGGCAGGGTGCCCATCCCTCTACAGTCTCTTATTATGATAGTGGTCCTTAGCCCCTTTTGGGTTACACATCTCTTTTAGCATCTGATGAAGGCTGTGGAACCTTTTCTTAACAAAACAAACACATGCACACACACACAGTTATAGAAATTTGTACATATATATTTATATGTGAAGCTCCACAAAATGTTCCATCTTCCCACATCTGCAGAGACCACAAAGAAGTCATGAACATCAGGTTAAGAACTTGCCCGAGGATGTGGAGAGCAGGTAAAATAAACTTTTTTCCCCCCTAAATGTCAAGGATAACTCTAAAAACCTACTGTGCACTTAGGAGACAGAACAAAAGCAGTGCTACACAGAGTGACAAGCGAAGTGCTATGGGGGTGCTAAAGAAGCAGCTAGTGGGATTCAAGAGTGGCTTCATGGAGGAAAGTTCTTGCATCAGGCAAGTAACAATAGCATTTTGAAAGGACAAAGGATCCCTCTACAGTGAGGGATAGTGTAAGCAAAAGCATGGAGGCGTGAAAGTACAATGGTCCATCGAGTGTGGCTCAAATGCAGATTACATGGAAAGATAGAGAAGGGCATGGAAAGGTAGAACAGAATCCAATCCGGTGAGTTTCAAATACAATGCTATTTTCAATGAGGAGCCATTAAGCTTTTGGAGTAGGGTAATCTAATGTAGAAAGACAGTGAGGGCAGTAGCAACCCTAAAAAGCTGAGACCAAGTCACGTGGCTTCACCAACAGGTTCCAATTTAGGGTATTAATAACCTTTCCAAACGCCTTCCACTCTGTCTGATGATGATACTGCCCTCGCTGTAATCGGGTGAATAACCAGGTGAGTTTAGAGTCCAGGACCCTAAAGAGTTAAAATCTGTTTGGAATGGAAAGAATGGCAATGGCTTGGACTGAAAAGAGAAAAAAAGCCTTGCCACTGATCGTGGGCTGGGAGAATACACACAGATAAAGCCAGCTGCAAAGTTCATAGAAAACACTTTCGCCAGGTAATGCAGCAGTTCTACGTTCCACAATGACCCTCTCTTGGGGTGATTACTGACCAATGATGCCACAGGCTGCTTGCTATTTTCGTTTATTACTAGGGATTCCCAATTTCTCAGCCACCTTCACCTCATGACAGCACCCAGTTCCTAGTTAATTCCTTCTGTTTCGAATCCCAACTCAAAAAAAAAAAAAAAAAAAAAAAAACTAATCCAAAACTGATCTCTCCTTCACATAAATTACCTTCAAAATCCTTCAGTGGGAGCCCGAATCACAAAAGATGACTTGCTCCTCATGCCTTGCTAATGGCACTCCTCCGGAAGTGCCCTCCCACCTTGCAAGGCAATAAGTTTTATTTTATCAGGCGACAGGCTTGCTCCTGGTAGTCTTTGGCTGATTAAGTTTTGACTGCCCATTTGATAATGAGAGCCGCCCATAGTCAGGATTCAAAGTCAAGGTTCTTCAGGAAAGAGGTCTCCCTTTCTGCGTCAATGGCACAATAAAGTGGCTGCCATTCTCAGCAATGAGACTCAGCTGTTTCACTCTTGCAAAATGGGAGGAAGTGATGCTAGGAGCAGGTCACCCTGATTCCTCATCCTTTGGAGAAATGTGTATGAAGTTCTAAGGCAGAAGGGAAAAGTGCTCTTAAAAGCTATTTTTGTAGCAACTTTACAGCATAAATATCTTTCAGACAAAAAAACTATATAACCAAAGACAGGTAACTTGAAAGACAAAACTTGACCCTTTGAGGGAAAATAACACTATAATTTCTTTAGGTTCTGTTCAAAACTCAGTGGCCTATTAAAGCTCAAAAATAATATATATATATATATATATCACAATGATTTCTCATGAGTTAAATGCCATGACAGCCAAATGGTAGGACTAAATGCAAAGTAACACTTTTCTATGAAACAGAAATTTCCAGGTATGATGTCAAAATAACTTGTAAAAGCAGTCCCCTGGCAGATCAATACAAGTATCAGAACTCAAATGTGTATTTCTGAATGGCTAATAATGCATTTGTGAAAGGTACATACGATTTTTAACAATAAAAATATTTCTTATTTTTAAAACAAATACTTGTCTGGCCTTTAAAAAACTATTTTTGTGAGTAGTCTTTTTAGAACACAATGAATTTAAGTGGAATTAACAGAGATTCAAGTGAGTAAAATGGGTCCAGAAGAATGAGGAAAAGTCCTGCCCTGGTTCAATGTAAAGAACACCTGAAAAAATAGGGCAATTTTGCTGATGAGTAAGATTTTCATTGAGAGATTTCATTATAATGAAAATAGCTAAAGAAATGTGGGAAACCTGGGTTTGTTGCCAAGACAAGAGAAAATAGAGAAAAGGTAGACATGCTGAGATTAGGAACTTAAAATATGGGGCAAAGAACTAGCAGACTCAAGAGTCCAAACAGGAAGGTTATCTTTGGTAGAAAAAAGAAACAGTTAATTCTCAAAGTCAGAAGCACAATAAGAACCAGAGGGTGACCAAGGGGGAGATTTTGAGTGGAGAGGAGGGACAATGATTTCTCATGAGTTAAATGCCATGACAGCCAAATGGTAGGACTAAATGCAAAGTAACACTTTTCTATGAAACAGAAATTTCCAGGTATGATGTCAAAATAACTTGTAAAAGCAGTCCCCTGGCAGATCAATACAAGTATCAGAACTCAAATGTGTATTTCCGAATGGCTAATAATGCATTTGTGAAAGGTACATATGATTTTTAACAATAAAAAATATTTCTTATTTTTAAAATAAATACTTGTCTGGCCTTTAAAAACTATTTTTGTGAGAAGTCTTTTTAGAACACAATGAATTTAAGTGGAATTAACAGAGATTCAAATAAGTAAAATGGGTCCAGAAGAATGAGGGAAAGTCCTGCCCTGGTTCAATGTAAAGAACACCTGAAAAATAGGGCAATTTTGCTGATGAGTAAGATTTTCATTGAGAGATTTCATTATAATGAAAATAGCAAAAGAAATGTGGGAAACCTGGGTTTGAGGCCAAGACAAGAGAAAATAGAGAAAAGGTAGACGCGCTGAAATTAGGAACTTAAAGTATGGGGCAAAGAACTAGCAGACTCAAGAGTCCAAACAGGAAGGTTATCTTTGGTAGAAAAAAGAAACAGTTAATTCTCAAAGTCAGAAGCACAATAAGAACCAGAGGGTGACCAAGGGGGAGATTTTGAGTGGAGAGGAGGGAAGCTGAGATTTAAAATTCAATTGTTTCCACCCCCATGTAGACAAAGGAACAGGAGGTACCCAGCTTTCAAAAAGAGAAAGGAAAGAGGGGAGTGAGTGTTCAGCACCAGGAAGGAGATAAAGAGGCTGAGGGCTCACAGGGCTCATGTGGGGAATAAAATCATCTGAGTCCTTCAAGGAAAACCCAGGTTTCAAAGGTAATAAAAACAATATTTCCTGCTACAACGTATGCCTCTAAAAACACTTTGGAGAATTAACTTTCATTGCTTTCCGAATATACTAACTCAAGGAACCTGCTTTGGGTTCATGGTATCTCCATCAAACATGAAAAATTTAGGCCACCTGATATTTCAACTTTTGACACCCTGCAGTGCCACAGCAGGAAGCCTTAGCCTTAGCTGGTAAAAATGTGGTGGACACGGAATAAAGAGAGATATCTGAGAACATTTCACAGCTGGTGCAGGCTCAGAGTGTCATGATGGAGAACAGCACGGGGCAAGCAAGCACATAACTGAGGACTTCAGGGGAAGCGATGGGGAAAGATTGGCCAACTACGTAAAATGCACTGACTGCATCTAGGGTTTAATAAATACCTGTGCTGCTCTGGATAGCAGCCAAATCATAGATATGCATCACACACACACACACACACACACACACACCTTTTCTACTGATAACTTTGTCCTTTGCTCTCTTAGTCAAGGAGTAACTTTCACTGGAACTGCATTACGAACACAGAAAGAAACTCACTCCCAATTTCGTACCTGTTCTGGCAAACAATCTTCTTATTCACTCCCTTTTCCTAGTCAACTCTTGCTGTGTGGGAAGGATGTGGAGATATGACCTTACGGAACTACACTGTAGGCAATGAAATGGGGATTACCTTAGGTTTAGAACCCTCCACACCCAGGAATCATCCCCAGGCCTGGGTTTGTGAAAACCTGCATTCTCAGAGACTCTTCTGAAGCAATCCGACCACAGTTGCACTGCCGTGCACCAAGTGCCACAGGAACCACCCAATGTCGTCATGAAGTCTTTTACGGTCACACTGTAAATATTAAAAGAGCATGTTAAAATGGCACATGTGCGGCAGCAGCTGATGCTGTTTTATGGAGACAATATTAGAGGGCGCACAGAAGTGTCGCACTACAACTCCCACCACCCCCATTTCCTACAGCTCCCCTGAAGCAGGGCTCTGAGCCACACTGATTAACTCTTTAATCACAGCCCAGAATCATTCAACTGATCATTTCCACTGAAGCACATCGTATCCCTTAAACCAAGTATGTGGTTAACTCTGCAGAAAGTTGACTCAGCAGTCAACTTCCTATTGTAAAAATGAGGACAGAAGGATTTCCTTTGAAGTTTCTCAGGGCAGGAAAGAACGTCTCACCCTCCCTATAGTTAAAACCAGTGTGTGGGAGTGCATCCCCGCCTGACCTGCCTGGCTTCTCTTAGACTCTGTGTCAAGTGGAATGGACATTCTGTAAGAGTTGTCTGCCCTGGTTTGTAAAATCTACCCAGAGTTCATGCAAGACTTATTTGGGTTGTCCCATGAGTTCTGCTTGCTCCCCAGTGATCTCCGTCATTAGTCCACCATCATGTCTGAAAATTCCACCCCCAAACGTGAGAGAGAACTAGATTCAGAAGGTGTCTGTGAAAATGCAAATGGCTAGATGATATTTTGGAAATAGTGTTAATTTTCTTAACGGTAATAATGATATCATTATCCTAATTATGTAGGAGAATATCCTCATTCTTAGCAGATGCATGCTGGAATATCAAGAGAGAAGTGTCATGATATCTGTATTTACTTTCAAATAGTTCAACAATCTAAGAACACACAGTGAATACACATACACACATTCATAAAAACTGAGAAATAAAAAAATATGGCAAAATGTCAACAATTGTTGAATTAAGGTCGCAGCTAAAGAGATATTCTTGATACAATTTTTTTCAACATTTTTGTATGTTTTAAAATTTTCATAATGAAAAAAAATAGAAAAATGCAGATCCCTGAGCACACCAATAAATCAGTGGCCCTGGGTGTGGAATCAAGAAAGCATTGCTATAAGAACCCAAAGTAAGTTTTAGGCCCACTAGTATTTAAGAGTTAGTGAATTACAGTTCTAAATACTAATGGAGGAATAAGTGCAATAGATACGTGATTTTTATTTTTTAAAAAAGAGCAACTTATTTGGGGGAGAAAAATAAACTCAATTAAACACTTCTATTTCCTCTGGGGGGGGGGGGGGAACCTGCAATTTCATTAACTGGGCAAGAGTAGTATTACTTACAAATCACACAGAAATAAAATTTGAAGAACAGAAGAGAGTTTTGGAACAGGAAGATCAAGAAGGGTTGGGAGAACAGCACGATGTTTTCATTATAGAGAAAATCTGAGCAAATGTTCAGAATACTTCCACGATGCCCACCTCCTCATTATCTGGCCCCGGTGGCAAAATCGCCCGCAAAGCTTTAAAAATATATTAACTGTTGCCTACTACCCCCTATCCCTTCCTCCATCCATTGAAACAGAATTTCTATATTTTAAAGGCTCATAGGTTATTCTAGGTTAAGAAGCAATCGCCTCCAGCCAGGTAAATTATGTCTCCTCAAGGGCAGGAACCTGTCATAGCCAACTTGGTAGCCCAATGGGTCAGCGCATTGCCTGACATTCAGTAAGTTCTAAATATATGTTAATTGGGTACATTTAACATATCGATGGGCCAGATAGGTAAGTGGGCAGGAATTAGAAGCTCTGGGCAAATGTAGATCATTGAATATCCTGAAATGACAGTGAGAGAGGGGAAGGGAGCTCCAGGGACAGATCATAGGCAGAAGGAGGAAAAGTAGACGCCAAAGGAAATTCCACCTTCTTTGCTATTATGGAGCTCTGCCTGGACTCAATCTCCTTTACATGCAAGCGGGAGGATGGGGGCATAGTCTCTTTCTGTGATAGCTGCACCTTTGGGAGCGCCTTCAATGACAGGTTCACACCGAGTTCTCACGGTCCGGAAAAGATATTTCTTTTTCTGATGTTCAAAGACACTGCAAAATCCCATGAAAGGGGCATTTTTTTAGTGTCTTCAGTGAGCTGATGTAAGATGTGAAATTTGTCTATCCATTCATGTTTTCACCTATTTCTTGCCCGAGGGTTAGGCAGGGACGCAGGTTTCTTTCTAGTAATAGAATTATGACTGACAAAGTGCTGACTGGAAATTCTTGTTCTTTGGATATTGGACAGAAATAGGTGTGTTTCCCGTAGCTGGTAGACAAGAGGAAGTTGTGATAATTTCTTTGAGAAATATTAACCCAAGTCCCCACCCACAGGTAGGTCACTGGTGTTTTTGTTTCGTTTTGTTTTTTTGAAAGGGGGAGGAACAAAGCAGAATAAGAGGGAAGCAGGCAATGAAATGGAAATGTGAGCTCCCTCCGGGAAATGTGGGTGGATAAGTAGGACCTGGCTTTGGAAAAACTAGTATTACAGGAAAGCCCATTCCTTCGCTCGGGGTGTTATTACTCACCCATTCACCACTGCAGGCTCCTGGATGTGAGCATTAGATGAAAGAAGGTGAAGCGGACCCTCTGGTGAGTATTTAAAATCCATCCTTTGTTCCTAAAATAGAAACCTGACTTTCCTGAGTTCCAGTCAGAAGCGGGGTGTGTATATAATTTCCTAGGTTTCTTCCAGCTCCTCTGGCATCCCTGCTTTCTCTCCATTCTGATTTATCAGACCACTGCTAGGGGTTTTGGCTCATGGAAATCTTGGAGAAGCTCATGGAATTCTGGACCTTCTCCCCTGAAGTATGCCCATGTACACAAGGTTTGTGCACATCCCAGAGGTTCATGAGCCCCTCTGAAGCAACTGTTCTGAACTGATACCATCCTAATCTTCTCAAACATTCTTCAGATACTCCCCATTGCCTACCAAATACATTAGAAAACCTGTTGGCTGCCATTCAAAACTCCCCACATTATGTACACTACCTTTCTTTCCAAGAGCCGCTCCCAAAATTCACTGATTTAGCTTACATGTGTTGCGTATTTATCCCTTATAAAACACAAAATTATACATTTTATACATGTATAAATGCAAATACATAAATAGTAAAATATAAATACATATTTATAGTCTAATGTATATAAAAATATGCATATATGCAAACACATAAATATTATAATATATAATATATTTAATGTATTTAATAATATCAAAATTTTAAATAGAAAACATTACATTAGAAGCAAAAGGATAATTAAAACGTTTAATATACAGGATGCCGTTAAGGAGTTTACAGCCTAGAAAGAAAAAATAAAATAGGTAAATAAATAATGATAACAGAAGTTGAAACGTGGCAAAGGCTGTGGCATAAAAGGCTTTCCTATTTAATAGCTGTGTTCTCGTTATTCCTTGCTGGCAAAGATTTTGCTCCATTGTTTAATTTTCCTCGATGTAGCTGACTTTATTCAGCTCTTTAAAAGGGACACTGCTATGGACATTGCTGTGTGCATGGACATTGCTGTGTGCATGGACATTGCTGTGTGCATGGTGAAACATGATGTCTGGAACCACAGCAGCCACCCTGTGAGGGGAGTTGTAGCTGGTGGGAACACGCCGAGAATGGCAGAGCAGAAAGATGGAAGGAACCCATGTCCCTGATGGAATGGTGGCATTTCCAACTTGACCAACAAGTGAACTGGCTGCCTTTCTGACTTCTTGTTAGCGAAATAAGAAATCCATTTATAACTTTATATATTCTGAATTGTGTTTTCTGGTACTTGAGTTGAAAGCATCCTCACTGGCATAAGTGCCTTAAGACAGTCTTGGATTATGGGCTGTGGGAATCAGGGAAGAAACAAACTAGTGGATGAATCAGGTGTTTAACCCTGATTTCATATTATGTGTGTGTGTGTGTGTGTACATACATGCATGTATATGTATTATATATGTATGTACGTATATATATAAATACTAGAGGCCCGGTGCACGAATTCATGCATGGGTGGGGTCCGGCCATCTCACCTCGATTGGGGCTGATTGGAGCCAGGTCGGTTGGGGGGGGATGGGGACGTGGGAGGTTGGCTGGTGGCCTTGCCCCCGATCAGGGTGGGGAGGCCAATTGGGGCCGAGGGGAGGGAGAGGAGACTGAGCAGGGGCAGGGCCACCTGGGGGGAGGGGCTGCAGGAGGTTGGGGGGCCGATTGGGGCCCCCATCAGGCTGGTTGGCTATTGCAGTGTATGTCATAGCAACCTGTCGCTCAGGTCGTTCTGGTCATTCCGCAGTTCCAGTCGCTTGGCTTTTATATATATAGATATTTATTTTTATATATATTTTTTTATTTTTGCTATCTTGAGGCACTGCAGCATAGTAAGAAAGATATAGGACCTTGAAGTCATTCAACTTCTGCTACTATGCAGCAGTATTTAGGTAGGTAATTTCATTTATATGATCTTCATCTTCCTCTATAAAATAATATGGTAATCCCTACCTCATAGGATTTCATGAGGGTTAAATGAAATGATGTATATAAAGTTCTTGGCACAGTACCTAAAACATGTATACCTTCAACATATGATATCTGTTGATATTGTTTCTTTTATGCAGACAAAAATATTTCTTGAGTACCTATAATGCGGATTACATCGCATTGATTACAATGGTAAAAGAAACCCCATGTAATTCCTGCTTTTATGGAGGTTACAATTTGACTAATAATGATGCATCTAAAGGTATAATTATAAACTGAGATGAGTGCTGTGAAGTGAAGGTATATAGCATCATGAAATCGTAGAATAAGTGAATCTGACCTTGTCTGGGATTAAGGAGGCTTCACTGGGCAAGTGGCGCTTGAGTTGGTGTTGGGGTGTGGTAGGGGGAAACATCACTCTAGCTCAGTGGTCGGCAAACTGTGGCCCCTTGAGTGTGGCTCTTCCACAAAATACCACATGCGGGTGTGCACGTCCAGTGAGATTGAAACTTCGTGGCCACACTGAAGGGGCCAAAGAGCCACATGTGGCTTGCGAGCCACAGTTTGCCGACCATGGCTCTAGCTGTATAGACACAAATGCATTGTTACTTGTTCTTGTACTGTAAACTTCTTAAAATCAGAAATTATATTCAGTTTATCATATATTTATTTATTTATATTCTTTGTATCCAGCACAGCAACCAGGCTTAACACAATTATAAATATTTTGGAGCTAAATAAATGAGGCTCACTGACTCCCACTCCCCTTGTCCAAAAAAAAGGGTACAAAATGTCTATCTCTATGAGATGAGGAATATAAAGCACTTGAACTTGGAGTAAAGACTTGGTGATTAGTAGTTGTTACTATTATTACTATCATTATTGATTTATAATTTCCATATATTACCTCTGCTACTATAATGTAAGTCCCTTTACCTTTGATTATCCCAGAGTTCTCAGCACAGTGTATTGTATAGAATAAATAATCTAAACATTTAGATGATACAGGACATTCTTAATTAGGAATTAAATCGATAGATTAAAGAGACTATAAATGTAAAAAAATAAATCATCAAAGCCAATTTAATCACTCTCTATAGGAAATACTTAATGCCAAGTTTCTAGAATAGAGATAAAAATATATCTAAAAAACTAAAAACTTATAAATACAAGCCTGAATCCTGTGTGGAAAAATAATTGTAGAACAATTCATATAGAATATCATGTATGTAATAAAAACTCATTTCACTTATAGCTATCCGATATTTGGCCTTTTCAGTTGATTGATTGCTGAATTGATTGATTTTCAAATTACTTGTCTCCCCCCACTCAGAGCAGGTTCCTTGCTATATTCATAGCTGCATCTTGCACATAGCTGGTGAACAAATAAATACCTGCTGAAGGAAGAACATATATACAAAAATCATACTGTATTATTTATGGAGATGTATTCACCTTTGCAGAAATATAAAAGGATATTAGAATTACAAACAGGAATATTTGGGTTGGGGGTGTTGAAAGCTCGGGGTTTGGGGGTTGGGACTCAGCATGGTGATTAGAGGGGACTTTACTTATATGTGAAATCGTTTATTTCTTTTAAAAATAGATAAGAAACACAAGATGAAAAAATATTAAATATTCTGGTAGTGAAAGTTTAAGTGTTATGTTATTCTTTGCATTTTTCTGTCTTTTAAATTTGTCAAAACAAGTCCTGGCGGGTAGCTCAGTTGGTTAGAGCATCATCCTGATATGCCAAGGTTGTGGGTCCCATCCCTGGTCAGGGCACATACAAGAATCAGCCAATGAATGCATAAATCAGTGGAACAAATTGATATTTCCCTCTTTCTCTTAAAAAAAACCCCACACACAATTAATTAATAAATAAATACCTTGTATTTTTTTTTAATTCTCAAAACAAAAATCAGTTTAAATGTCTGGATAGAGAAGAATGAATTAATCCCTTGTAGTTATACAGGATGTAAAGCTCTCTAATGTGCTATGAGTTACACTTGGTCATCACAATAATTTTGAAGAAATCATTATCAGCCTTATTTTAATCAGGAGGAAAATGAGATAAAAATTGATGAGGTGGTTGCCATGACCACCTCTCAAGTCAGGACAATGCTTGTCTGAGGACCAGACCTAAGCATGACTTCTCTTTCAAGAGGTAATATCAATGTCCTTCAATCATGAGAGCTAGGAAAGAGGTAAAAAGAAATTAGCTTTGAGACCTATAGTCATGAGACCTAGAAGAGTTAAATGTAAATTGATGGACAATGAATGAGCAAATATTTTAATACAAGTAGAAAATATACTCCAAGTTGCTTAAAAATTTTAAGACTTATTTTCCTCACCTATCAAATAGATAGATTTTGTGAGGAATGTATAATTTGTATGTTTATCACCCAGCACAGTATCTGGCACTTAATTAGATGTTCGATATTTGTGTGTTTCCTCTTGTTTTCCTATGTTCCCATACATTATGTGGAACCATTGGAAATTGCCTTTTTTTGTAAGTGAAATGATTGAATATGGGCAACTTTATGAGTTTCATGCTGTTACTCTATGAATGTAAGCTGATACCACTATCAGCTATCTCATCTTGAATTCACATGTGTGGGAAAGGCAGACTAGAGTTTAAATAAAGCTGATGACTGTTTGGAGCTTGGGCTAGAGAGTCGATTTGCAAGGATAGATAAAAGGGATTTGCAAATGTGTGAAGAGGAGAAGGATAGTCCAATTGGCTGAGATAGGTTTACACAATCAGGGTTAGGCAACTGCAAACCAGACAGCTGCTCAATAGCTTTTGGCACCAAAATATATTGACCAGCTGGGATATCATTAACGCTTAACAGTTCTATTCACATGACCATATCTTGGTCAATTGGGTTGTCTTTGGCTACCGAAGGGTATAATGTAATGTAAATTTCCGATGTAAATGCCACATGTGTATCTGTGTAGCACATATTTTATTATATTGATGTCTTGTAGAATATACACTAAATATAAATGCATTCACTTCTTCAGAACACCAGGACAGTGTGAGCAAAGAGGAATAGAATTAAAATATGCATTGATTTCTTTTTAAAAAAAAGAAAAGAAAATAATCATTATTCTGGGAAACACTTTTTTATGTGCATACTGAAAACAAAGGGATCCAAATAATTAAAATAATGTCTAAGGTAAATTGTTAAAGAATGATTATAGAAGAGGAAAGATGGCTAGAGAAAGCCAGTTCTGCATACTACATACATATAAAGTAACAAATGCAGAAGAACAAACATAACCGCAGAAGACAGCGGTTGAAGGACCTTCACAGAAAGCTGTTTGAAGTGTCAGAAAAAGCCATTGTCATTAGCCTTGAAAGCCATTTCCAAATTGTTTCTAGCTAGATAATCTCCAGATAGTGCCTTCAAATTAGGAACAGACAAAACAAATAGGACATAATATAAGGCAATCGAATGTCATGACATTTCCCAGAATGCTTCATACACTAAAATTTAATACACTAAAATATTCTGAATATTTTCAGAACTTGCAATTGTGGCATTTGGAGACTAAGATTTGTAATACAAAGTTTTATACAGTAGCAAAAAAACAGTCATCCAAACACTGAACCATTACTATTTAATCCAAAATGCATGTGGATAAAGGATTTCACCTATAGATTTGTTTCCATTCTAAATCATTTGCCATTTATTTAATTCGACATCTACTGGAATTTCTTGATTACATACATTAGCATCTCTGGATTGACCTTTAATTCTGGATTTACCTATTTTTCCTTCCCCATAAAATAGGTACTTGTTTGGCTATCCATGACTGTTCCTCATCTCCGTGGAAAGCACTAAAAGTAACATCAATGTTCCTCTTCAAGACCAGAGGACTTTATATGGGGAGTATCAAAAATAAGGAGGCAACCAAACAAGTTACTCCTTACATCTGTGGAACGACTTAATCATCTGATAGAAGTCAAATAAACTACTGCCTGAAATGCAAAGGCAGCTATAAATATGAGGAATCCTCCTGTGAATGTTAGGTATATATACATTTGCTGGTGCTTTCACAAGCTATTAAAGAAGCCTAGTTTTATGATCTAGTTTATTTCTTTGCCTCCTTCAGAGGGAGGGATTTTAGCAAAACTTGGAGACAGTAGATCATTATTGAAATATTAGTAGCGAAAAGGACTTTAGAATCATCTAGTTCAAGTCCCTCATTTATAGATGAACAGCTCCAGGTGGAGAAAGGTTCCACAACTTAACATTCCATGGCTAGTGAGCAGCCGAGTCAAAACTAGATACCATTTGTGTATGGATAACCAGATGAATACCATTTCCTCCAAGTTGTTCTATCTTACTACTTTTTCAACCACCTTTCAGTTAAAAGATTATGTACCCACTGAATATTTCCAGACTGAATCATCAGCAACTTGGCTATTGTGGTTTTGCTTTTCAAGGTAATAGTGGGATAGCTTTCTAAGTTGAAACCCCTGGGATAAAGGGCTCCTGGGCATGGAATTCTGCCTGGGAGCCTGCCTGGAGGAGGTGTCCATGCTCGTGGTGCTCCTCCTTCACCTTGCATCGGCACTCCTCCACCAGCATCACCACCTTGACCACGGGGGCGAGGCCTGAGCAGTTCAGCGGCAAGTGCATTGTGGTGAACCTGGCGGGCGAGCAGTGGAAGCAGAAGGTATGGGGGTGCTGTGCCGCTCCAGGAAAACGAGCAGACCCGCATTTCCCAAAACAAAGGTTGTTCTGTACAACCACTTCCTCACAGTCTTCATGGGTGACCGTCTAAAAGGCAAACACATCTCTATTAAATCATCGTGTGTCATTTCATTAACACACAGGATGCAGGTGCTATAGACTGCAGGTCTGAGGATAAGCTAGACTAAAATTTCAAAATCTTTCTAATTTTGGATGTTTGCCAAAATCCAACTAATCGTACCTATAAGCACAAAAAGCCACCTCAACTAAGTATTTAATCTACTGAGTAATATAATAAATTAGCCTGTAAGAAATCCCTAAGTTGACATGAAAATATGTTACTCTATTTTTTAAAAGCCAAACTTTAAGAAATTCTGTCTAATTGGATGTTACCAGTAAAAAATATTCTAGCAGTTGGCTTCTTAAGTAAGGAATGTGCCTTGCCTTTCTATTCCTCACTGAGCATTGTGCATAATAGATTCTCAATACATGTTGTTCAATTGCTCATAGACTAGATCAAAATATCATGAGTCTAATTCTATGCCATTCTGCAGCGCCTATAGTACATTCAAGTCCTTGAAGTTGCAACACATATGCTTGCAAATCATCATGCATGACATCACCTTTGCCTCTCCCGTAACCCCAGACCCCTAGATTTATGTGGCCTTCAAAATATGCAAGAGTGAAACATCTTAATTTGAATTTAATCAGCAATAGAATTTAAAATAAGAGTTTCAAAGGAAATTTGATTACACAATTCTTAGGGGCAGTTTTCTAATTGCACATGACCAACAAAGCAGTCAGTATTTTTTGAGGGTTTACTTGCTATTGCTACATACCCTTACCTTTTTAGGCAGAATACTTAACTGCCCTGCACACCCAATTACCTTATAGTACTGCCTGCTTAACTAGGCAGCATTATTGGGATGTAAAACTTTACCCTGCATTGCTTTTGGTTCAGTATCTTTATAAACATAAAGGACCTGATGCAATTTCTCAATTTAAATTTAACATTTGGAGTATGGAGGCTGTCAGGACCGACTGGAGGAAGTAGAGAGTAGAATGCCCCTTTGTCTTAATAGTATGGAATCAATCAATCAATCATGATAACTACAAATCAGGGGTCCTCAAACTTTTTAAACAGGGGGCCAGTTCACTGTCCCTCAGACCGTTGGAGGGCCGGACTATAGTTTAAAAAAAAACTATGAACAAATTCCTATGCACACTGCACATATCTTATTTTGAAGTAAAAAAACAAAACGGGAACAAACACAATATTTGTATTTGCATGTGGCCCGTGGGCCGTAGTTTGAAGACCCCTGCTACAAATCAACCGACACAACATCAATGAGGAGATGGGTGTTACTAAGGGGAGAAAATGTGATTTCACATTGAGATTATTTTTTAAAAGGTTACGAGAAAATAAGTGAAGTTAAATCATTTTTGCTATGGTAATACTAGAAATGATATGATAACTTATGCCTGACCACCTCAACATATCTTATAGACCTACGAAGTAGTTACATGTGAAATACAGGGATTAAGACCATCACAGGGGCATGAGAGTGTTTGGGGATGAGTCCAATGTATTCCACCTTATCTACAGATGGAGCTGACCTGATCACCCACATTCTAATAGAATGTAGAGATATAACTAGAGAGAGCTCTGGTGATAGCTCTAAATCCCCAGTTTCCTAACTGAGGGTGCAGTCTTATCTCTCTGGGAAGACCATCCTCCTTGTAAAAATAAAGAAATAAAACCACATAAGACAACACTGTATACCATCAATATGAATGATTCCTAATATTGGCAGGACAATCGAACCATTCCTGCAGCGTCTGCAGAATACCAAGAAACAATGGAAAGTTTTGAAGGAAATTTAGGGAATATGACCATACTTTGCCAAAGTATGTATGGCCAAGGACCAAGTCTGGGAGTTAGGTAAGACTAACTCCTCTTCCCCTCCTCCCCATCTGCCCCAATTGTCCACCCGCTTCCTGTACACACTGATCCCCTCTCCCCCCAGAACAGATACCTGGCTGAAAGGCAGGGTCCTACAGGTCTCCTGGTGCACTTCGTGGCTCTTGATGGGGAGGATGACCCCCTGAGAAGCCGGACTCATTCTGAACATGAAGCGGTGCCAGAATCTCTTGGCTTCTTCCTGAAGAGGAGACTTCTTTATCTGCATCCCAGCCTGGGACTGAGGAAGGGCCTGGGTCCCAGGTGGGCCTTGTTCACTGACGGGGTCCTGGGTTGGGTGCAGTTCTCTCTCAGGCTTCTTCCAGAACCTGTCAAACCTGAATAGCATCTTCTCTCTCTGCCACCGGCCTCCCCCCGAAATGCTGGCACCTACCAGGTGTGGCAAGGCTACGAAGAGATCTGGCTTCTCCTCAGCCTCCCCGTGGTTGCCCAGGGGAAGCTCTCTGGGACTCCTCTCTAGTAGGAGCACAGGGGGAACAGAAATCTGACTCCGGCCGCCATCCTGGGGCCACGCAGCCTTCCCCAGTGGCGGGAGCACCAGCAGCTGAAGTAAGAGGAGATGCATGATGTCGGAGCCCAAGCTTCTTTCAGACTCACAGATGGCAAGGCCCAAAGGAGAGGCTCCCTCCCCGGGACTGTGAACAAGGAGATCAGATCCCATATATAAATACCTGCCTTGTGGGATAGGAAGGCAGGTGGTCAGTAGCCAGGCAGTGTAAACACATTTGTTTGCTTGAATTATGTAGTGCTAATGGTGTCCTGCCTTCACTTGGGTTTTGTGTATTTAAGCAGGCCCCAGGGAAAGCCAGGGACCCAGGGGGTCATTAGGTGACACTTTATCGTCTGAGATTGGAAGAGCAGTATTAGTGAAAACAACACATTCTTCGCCTGGACTTCCCACCACGGTTATTAGAAGGACCAGACTCAGCTAACATTTGCAGTGCATCTGCTTTGTGTGGGGATAAAGTAGACCAAACCTGTGTTTATGGGAAGGGAAAGGAAGAAATAGAAAGATGTTAACTTTGTTGAGCAGAGGCCTCGCCCTCTTACTCAGATGTGGTTGCGATTGTTGATTTGGTGCGGTGACAGAGTAAAGGGAAACTCACAATTTCCAAGTTATTCCCCTCACTTTAAGAATCAAACCCTGGGTGCTAAATTCACAGCTGGTCAGATAAACTCTTTCATTTGTTCACAAATTTCTCAACAAGATACTAAGTAGTAGACTGATGCCCATTAGTCTTCACTGGGGATGGGGAAGTGTCTCCCTATTGATTTTTTTTTCTTTTTCTAAACAAAGAGCCAGACTTGCAAACGTGGATTCTAAGAACCAGGTTTGATAGCTTTGGGCATGAAGCTGGCTGGTCAATTCTTGACGTTATAAAATCCACATCGTCTTCCTTATTCTACAGTAACTGGTGACCAGGATAAATAAAAAAGATTTGCTAGGTGACTATCATTCAAAAATGTGAGAAACCTATCCACAAAACTGAAACCCCAGAACTGAGTCCAATCGACCTTCCACACCATTTGAACAGTATTTCCATTGGGAATCGATCCAATACGTGCTTATATTTCTACCCTTTTAGTTTAATCACCATATTCCTTACTTTCAGTAACACATGCAATCCTAGATCATGCTCCCTACCACATTTTTTACTACTGATTGTTTTCTTTTTAAGAAAACTTAATCAGCCCAGCCAGTGTTGCTCAGTGGTAGAGCATTAACCCATGAACCAAGAGGTCACCAGTTCAATTCCCGGTCAGGACACATGCCCGGGTTGCAGGCTTGATCCCCAGTAGAGGGCATACAGGAGGCAGCTGAATGATGTTTCTATCTCTCTATTCCTCTTCCTTCCTCTCTCTAAAAATCAATAAAAACATATTTAAAATAAAACAACAAAAAGACTTAATCCCATTGGACTCTTTTTCCAGACACGTGTTCTTTTTAATAGTCATGCCCAATTCTGTGAGATTAAAGCCTACAATGATAAGCTATTTTTAAATGGATCATCATTTTTCCAGAATTCTATCAGATGAGATATACAGGATGGGGCAAAAGTAGGTTTACAGTTGTTCATATAGAAAAATATATAATACATATTAGTACAAGAATATTTGAGTACTTACAACTGAAAATCTATTTTTGCCCCACCCTGTATTTTACTTGTACCAAATACCACAAGGCCTGTGCGAGTGGTACAACTGATCCATGCTAAATGAGCATTAGCATTTGCCATTTCTTTTCAAGGATTTTTCTAATTTGATTCTGAATTCCCCTCAGTAGCCAATGCAATAGACTTCCCAGAGCTGGCCACTCTTCCCTGATTATAAATAAGCATGGAAGCCAACTATGATAGGTTTCTTGATTCTTTCTAAACTTTACTTTAGTGCCTGAAGTTTCATTGCCATCAATCACAGCATCTAACATTTCCCCAAAATGAAGGCTGTCCCAGAGATTCCACTTGGGGCCTCAGGTGACCTGGTTCTGAACATAGGACACAAATAAAGGGATTCTATTGAATGAAATGTGTAGAGGACTCAGTTTGTTAGATACTAGAAGATGATGGCAAATGATAAACACTGGGTTCTTGCCCTCAAGCAAGTTGTAGAGTCTTGCCACACATTTTCTCACTTTATTATATTAGCTGTAAGAATGTCAGTTATTGCCCTAACTCCGTGGTCGGCAAACTGCGGCTCGCGAGCCACATGCGGCTCTTTGGCCCCTTGAGTGTGGCTCTTCCTAAGCCTTAGGAGTACCCTAATTAAGTTAATAACAATGTACCTACCTATATAGTTTAAGTTTTAAAAATTTGGCTCTCAAAAGAAATTTCAATCGTTGTATTGTTGATATTTGGCTCTGTTGACTAATGAGTTTGCCGACCACTGCCCTAACTGGTTTGGCTCAGTGGATAGAGTGTCGGTCTGTGGAATAAAGGGTCCTATGTTCGATTCCAGTCAAGGGCACAAGCCCAGTTTGCAGGCTCCATCCTCAATATGGGGTGTGAGGAGGCAGCCAATCAATGATTCTCTCTCATCATTGATGTTTCTGTCTCTCTCTCTCCCTCTCCCTTCCTCTCTGAAATCAATAAAAATATATTTTAAAAAAGAATGTCAGTTATTCACTTTTAATTTTCTTTTGCCCTAAACTCCCCTTCTTCTGATCTTAATTTTGGTGTTTACAAATGCCGTTTTAAAAGGACTCATGGAGAATTCCCTTTTGCTGATCTGTCATTCCTGTTGGGGAAATGTGCAAATATCCCAACGGGTTAATCTAGCCAAGGAAAGCCGCTGTGATGAGAACCATGGTGCATAAGTCTGTCCTCAACCCCTGTCTTTCACAGGTAAAGGCAGATGGCATTCACCTTTCGCCACCTTTCATTAATTCAAACGCTAAGAATGTGATACATTGCCGCTTACTCTTAAGAGCAGAAACATGTTGCAGCTTTCAGCAAAAAACATGCTGCTTCTGTGGGTCCTCAGTGACACAGGCATCTGGTCGCCTCCCAGTTTGGATGAAGCCAAATGGAGGTAGGTCTGGAGGGGGCCTCCAGACCCAGCAGGAAGCTGCTGTGTGGAGAGAGCACTACAAATTGTTGGTGTGCTTCGTACCAAATGCCACAGAAAGGCAGGCCTGCACTCCCACGTGCCCAAACCTGCTCCGTCCGCTTCTTGGGAGAACTGCCTGCTTGTGTGAGAGTCAGTGGGGCCAATCTCATAATCCATCCATTCATTCCAATTAACAGCTCATGCTCTGCATGATCTGAACTCTCTGATTTCAACATAACCCGGTTTTCCCAAGTGCTGAAATGTCTTCAGGACCTGGTTGAGCTCCCAACGTGCCCCTGAGGGGACAGTAACAAGCCACCTTTTCTGTCCCTCTTACAGACTCTCAGAAAGGAGCTAAAAGGTGGTCTAGCGCTCTCTGAGGAAAATCAGAGAGGCCACGTTCTTTCCTGAAAACCCCAGACCTAAATCAACAAAAGGTGAGAGGCAGTGTTAGGGAAGAAGTTGGGCATTGGAGTTAAACTGAGAGACAGAAAAGGGAACTTGGGTTGGTGGATTTGCGAAAGAAGCCTGCTTAGGGTGCATGCCATTGCCTCATAACTACCTCTCTTTTCAAAATATAGAACAGCATATAATGTTGAGAGACTTTAGATCGTTTAAAAAGAGCCCAAAAGAAGGCAGACTCTTTTCCTTTACAAACGACAAAAAAAGAGGGCAGATTAGAGTAAGCGGTTTCTTCTTGAAACTTTGGTCATGATTTAGCTTACTAAATTATTAAAAACATAGACCACTCCCCCATGCACTGCCCTCCCTGCCACTTGCTATGGGAAGACCACATCAGAAAGAGCTCATTCCCAAAGCTTCTCCACTCATGGGAATCATCGATGGATTCATTCATTCACACAGCAGGTATCTGAGTGCCACCTCTGTGCCAGGTCCCAGGATAAAATGGTGAGGCGATCCTTGTCCGGGCCTGGTGGATTTGCAATTAACTGGGGAGAGACTAGTTTTTTCAAAATAAGTTACACAAGGAACAGCTAGGCAGACACCATTCCTGTACTAAGCAGGGACGTCCAGATCCATGTCCCAAAGGCACAGTGAACTGTTACACTGTGTTTCTGCTCATTTTATTCACTAGATATTCATTAAATTCAAGGACGGGCAATAGACATGCAATCATTTCCTTTTATGTTTGACCAGAGGCCTGGCGCA
>NW_005361458.1:3541026-3591585 GCF_000412655.1 Myotis brandtii | reverse complement strand
ACAGGGGGGTGGGGGGGTAGGGGGGGGAGGGTGCCCTTCAGCCTGGCCTGCACCCTCTCCAATCTGGGACCCCTCGGGGGATGTCTGACTGCTGGTTGTCAGACATCCCTCTCACAATCCGGGAATGCTGGCTCCCAACTGCTGGCCGGCCTGCCTGCCTGCCTGCCTGATTCCCTCTAACTGCTTCTGCCAGCCTGATTGCCCCCTAATCACTCCCCTGCTGGCCTAATCGATGCTTAACTGCTCCCCTGCTGGCTCGATCGCCCCCAACTGCCCTCCCCTGCCAGCCTGATGTCCCCCAACTGTCCTCCCCTGCTGGCCTGGTCGCCCCAACTGCCCTACCCTGCCAGCCCGATAGCCCCCAACTGCCCTCCCCTACCAGCCATCTTGTGGTGGCCATCTTGTGACAACATCAGGTGAGGCTTTTATTATATAGGACTAGGTATTTAAATATATGCAGTAACAAACTTCAAGAGATACAAAGTATACAATGAAAGGTAACTCTTTCTCTGACCTCCCAGGTTTCCCATCCTGCCATGGAGCCAATCACTGTTATCAACTTCTTTATATGTAATATTTTGAAGTTTCCACCTGTTCTAGGCTGAATTATGTCTCCCCAAACTTCATATGTTGAAATCTTAACCCCTCGTGCCTCAGAATGTGACTGTCCTTGAAGACAGAGCCTTTAAAGAGGTAATTAGGTTAAAATGAGGTCAGTAGGGTGGACACTATTCCAGTAAAAACGGTGTCCTCATAACACATAAATGGTGTCTTAGAAGGAGATTAAGACAAAGACACATACAGAGGAAAGACCATGCGAAGATATAGAGGGAAGGTGGCTGTCTCCAAGCCAAGGAGAGAGCCCTCAGAGAGAACTTACCTTACCAACTCCTCGATCTTGGACTTCCAGCTCCAGAACTGTGTGAAAGTGAATTTCTGTTGTTTAAACCACCCAGTCTGTGGTACTTTGGTATGTCAGCCCCAGCAAACTAATCATATCACACTAAGAGAACAAACTGTACAGCCAATGGAAAAGAACTAATACCAAATGGGGTAGCATGTCACAAAATCCCCCATTTCCTCTTTTAGGCACCGAGTTACCTTTTAACATCTCATTATTCTGTTTGCAGATTCAGTCATCTTATTGATCTCTGTCCAAAACACTCCCCGTCCCCTGGAGGAACATTTATTTTTTTGCAACTGGGAATGTCTCTATTACCGCACACAAGTCATGGACTACATGACTCATCAGCTCTTTACCGAGACTGCAGAGGGGGCTCCTGCGAATCTGAACAGCAGGCCATGGAGGCTGAGATGGCTTCACCCTGTGTCCTACCGTCCCACTGTCCATCCAGCCCCCACTGCCACAGCCCAGGAGGCTTTCACTGATGGCTTCACCCTGTGTCCTACCGTCCCACTGTCCATCCAGCCCCCACTGCCACAGTCCAGGAGGCTTTCAACGATGCTTGACCTCTGTCATGCTCCTTCTTCCCCATCCTTAACATTCACCCTGATCATTTTTCATTCTGCAGAAAGCTGCTCTCAGAGAGAGAGAGTAATGTCAGTTGAAGCAACTCTAAATTTGAAGCTAGAAAAACTTTATCTCATTTCTGGCTCTGCCTTACAGTGTGTAAGCCACATGATCTCAGCTATTTGATTTCGTGTCCCTAAACATTGCCAGGGACAATAACACCTGCTCTGCCTTCCTCATCTGGCTCCTTGCCTTTCTTTTCACCCCTAGTCCAACTACCACTCTGCACGACTTCAGTGACCACATGGATGGGTCGATCGATGACCCCAGGAGGCTTTCACTGGCGCTTGACCTCTGTCATGCTCCTTCTTCCCCATCCTTAACATTCACCCTGATCATTTTTCATTCTGCAGAAAGCTGCTCTCAGAGAGAGTAATGTCAGTTGAAGCAACTCTGAATTTGAAGCCAGAAAAATTTTATCTCATTTCTGGCTCTGCCTTACAGTGTGTAAGCCACATGATCTCAGCTATTTGATTTCGTGTCCCTAAACATTGCCAGGGACAATAACACCTGCTCTGCCTTCCTCATCTGGCTCCTTGCCTTTCTTTTCACCCCTAGTCCAACTACCACTCTGCACGACTTCAGTGACCACATGGATGGGTCTGATCGATGACTTACCATCGGTATTACATGATGCACATCCAATACCCTGGCCAAAATGTGATGACCCCTACTCCAACTGGTCTCCCCATCCCTGTTACATTTTGACCCCGGTTATTACCGGGAATTACTCCACCTCTAAACTGTGACTTCCACGTCCCAGTCTCAGTACAATAGCACTACTGCATTTGTACTTAAATTATTGGTGTGAACATTTGTCTAACATCTGTCTCCACTTGGGATGTAAAGTCCATGAAGGTAGGAGCTATGTCTTTCTTAGTCACCATTTCAGGCCCTAGAACAGTTCCTTCCATGTAGTAGATGCCTCAAAACATTGGTTTAAAAATAATGAATGAATGAAATCTATAAGTTCTCTGCTTCACTTCCTTCTCTATCCAGGTTGTATTCATGGCCATTACTTCAAACTTTTGCAATATTCCTAACTCTCTTGCCCCCTTTTCCTTCTCTTGAACGTGTCCAGTGAAATTCCAGCCCTGAAAGCACCCAGCTGTCCACCTTCCTGGGGCCACACCTGGGCTGTAGACTGCTGGCAGAGATGATAACAAAATGGCAAAAATTGATTCTACATAAACTATCTTCAGTCTTCACTGAATCTTAACTATCTTCAGTCTTCACTGAACCTTCAATTCTGCCCAGCAATCATTCTCATTGCTCTAGTCAATCTCTCATTTTCCATATAAATAATTTTAAAGCTTCTCTATTATTGCAAACCATTGACTGCTCTGCCTCTTTACTAATTTTAAGCAAATGATCTTGCCCCTTCTTGCTCAGAGAAAGACAGGAGCCATCAGATGGGACAGTTTCCTCCCATTTGACCATCAACCATACCAATTGATTTCTCCTTTCCACTCTGCTCTTGGAATTCCATACAGCCTACTTTATTGAATAGTCTCACCCCTTATTGTCAAACCTCATTCACTCCACTGGCTGCCTCCCACCAGCATTAATATAATGTTGGCTTGTTTTGAATATTTTAAAAATGCCTCTTGATTTCATAAAAGGTTTCAGGTTTTGCACTTTAGTGTTGTCTTTTACCTTCTGAGACAAATTTTGGAAAGAATTGTCCAAATCCCGACTCCACTTTCTCTCACCCACTGACATATCAATCCACTGAGGTGTTGCCTTTCACTCCAGGAAACCTTTACATCTTTCTTCCCAGGATCACCCACACCTTCTTGTAGCTGTTGGAACTCTCTGAAACACTTAACTCATTTATCATGAATTTGGTCCTAAATAAAATAGAAAAAGAAAAAAGGCCAGAATGGGCAAAAGAACGATGAGAATCCTGAAGTCTTAACCTACAAAAGCAGACCTGCTATCCAGCCAGCTCCCTGGGTAATAGCGGATTTCACTCATAACACCAGGGTTTATATGGGTCACCAGTAAAGTGCCTTATTTACTCTACCATTTAGCAATCTCCCAGACTTGGCTTAATTGGGGTGCACGTGTGTCCTCCTAACCAGGAAAGCAGGCTCCTTAGAGGCAAGGTCTCTGTTTGTTGGACAGGCACTGTCAGCCACGTTGAGAACAGGGGTTCTGCTGAGCACATCTGCCTGTTTATTTCCCATTCCTGGCCCCTCACTCTACACTTAGGAGATGAGGGAATGTTTGTTTTAACATACCCGATCCAATAAAAATGTGGACAGAAACTTCTGACCCAGGTCTTCCATGTGCTTTACTTTCGAAAAGGGATCTCTTTGTCCTGGAGAACATATCCTTCATTCTCTGTAGGCCCTATTTTTAAATCGAATTTCCATAGAATCTGGGAAGACTCAGAATACACCTCTATTTCCCCACCTGGCCACAGGGTCAGAGTAGGTCTTTGAACTTTGTCTTACCAGCCACTGTTCCCAGACAAGTCTCTGCTGAAGGAGAATTACACTCCTAGCAAAGGTCACTCAGACCAGAGGACTCAGTGTGTGTCAGTTAACTTTACGCAGGTTGTAAATTGTTTTCCTCCAGTTGGGTGATGGGGGTGGTGTGTCACCGACAGAGAGGAGTGTAGCGCATCTGTCTGAAAACTGTTCCTCCACTGGCCACCTTGCCAGTTTCTGCTTATAGGATGCAGGCAGTCTGGGGGAAGACTTTACGCAGGTTGTAAATTGTTTTCCTCCAGTTGGGAGATGGGGGTGGTGTGTCACCGACAGAGAGGAGTGTAGGGGCATCTGTCTGAAAACCGGTCCCCCACTGGCCACCTTGCCAGTTTCTGCTTATACGATGCAGGCAGCTTGGGGGAACCACACTGTCCCTATAAGCTCATAACACATGAACAAATGATTAAAAACACATGGAAAACAGTTCCGCCGCTGAGCTAAAATTCAGATGGGAATGGAAAATCAACTTGCAAAGCTTTCAACTGACTCAGGGCCAAATGTAGGACAGAATGCGAGGAAAAGTTGCCAAAAGAGAGAGATGTTGGGGAGAAAAGCGAGTGGTGGATCGGAAACCTAAAACAATGACACCTTGTATTGACAACCCTTCGGAGGCTCTCCAAGAGCAGGCACCAAACCCAACTCTGGAAGCAGTAAGACCATTTCACGAAACGTTTTGGACAGATTTACATTTTCTAACCACTATAAATAAAGGTTGGCTTGACTATCTTGGCAACACCTAGGCAGAAACATAATGTTAAGTATCTGTAACATAAATATTAAAATATTACACATTTTCCCCTCCGAGGTGTGGGGATTAAGTAACAAGGTGGCATGAGACAAAGTGTGAAAAATCATGACAATAAAATGCAAAAGCAAAGCAGAACTTTCCAGGAAGGCTTGCCTTCCGCTGTGTACTGACCCTGAGCCCACGAGTTTCATAAAGCTGAGCTGGCCTTAGTCACATTTGCAAAAGTTCAACTCTTGATTCAAATTTGAGACTCTAAGTAGCCTATTCTTTGTGGCCAGGCACTAAAATGGCCCAAAGATTGAAATGGGTAGGAAATCTGTAGGCAAGGCAGTGATTTCCTGGGAGCCAGTGTCTGCTGGTCTTTTACGTTCTTTAGCTTCTAGCCTGAATCCTTCCTGACTCCCATATACCCTGAACCACCATTCCGTTCACTTAGCGTCATTTTATTCTTCTTTGGGGGCCTGGTGAATGCTCAATATATGCAACAAGTGTGTTTCTCACCTACTGAATGCAAAGGGACATTTTGAAAATAAGGCTCCATGGAAAAACCATTCTTAGAAAACATCCCCTAAGTCCTTAGCAACAAACAATCCTTTAGGCAAAGCAACCAATCCTTTTTGTCATGTGAAAAAATGATTCCAAATCAGATCATAGATATGCACTTTGTCATACCTGTCAGAGTTTGTAGACGTATCATAGATCACATCTGAAAGTAAGGTATATTGGAGTTCTAAAAAGAGCTTCCTCGGTCACCCAGATTTCTTCCCAAACTGGAAACACTGTTTAACACAAATGTGCTAACAGGTGGGAAGTTCTCCCCTGTAATATGGAATTTAACATCCCAATTCTCCTTCCCCCAGCTCCTCCTTCCCTGCTTACGGGTGAGGACAAGCACTGTTTGAAGTTTCATCTTCCTCCAAGTAGTTTACCTCTCTCTCTCTCTCCAACTTTTAAAAAGATATTTTTTGGAGTGACTACTATGTCCCAGGCATATTCTTTATAGTTTCACATTTAACTTTTACTTCCAGGGAGTTATAGGTACCCCATTTTATAGATGAGAAACCTAAGTTTAGGCAGTAGAATTGAGATATAAATCTACCTCTTGTTCTTCCCTATCAGTCTGCCTATTGCAACATAGCTATTAAAATGGTGAATGTATTATTTTGTATTCTGCTATTTTAAATTAACATTATGTGATAGAATTATTATTTCAATGGTGGTAATATAATATTCCATTAAGCATTCTTCTTTAATTGGACATTTAAATCATACAATTTTGCTCCAATTTTTAGTGCCCTGAAATAAAGATATCTTCATGCAAGTAGCTTTCATTTTCTTTTTAAAATTTTCTACCACTTTGTAGAAATGATTTTGTTTTTCTTTCTTTACTGAAGTATAAAATTGACATAAAATAACATGTGGTTAAACTGTACGATTTGGTAGATTTAGACATATATATGCATGTATGTATATCTGTGAAACTGTTACTATAGTCAAGATAGTGAACAGATCTATTGCTCCCAAGTTTCCTTGTGTCCCCTTGCAATCTCTTCCTCTGCCAGTTTCTGTCCTCCTCTCCCATTCACAGGTTAACACCTGATTTCCTTTCTGTCAGTTTTCACTTTCTAGAATTTTCTATAAATGGAGTACATACACACTATGCATTCTTTTTTGTCAGGCTTCTTTCACTCCGCATGGTTATTTAGAGAATCATCCAGGTGTTGTAGCAATATCTCATTTGCTTTTATTCCTGAATAGTATTTCTTTGAAAGGATATCATTTTTTAATCCATTCACATGATAATGGGCATTTGGTTGATAATGGTTTTGGTTGTTACAAAGCTGCTATGAACATTCATGCATATGTCTTTGAATGAAAATATGTATTCTTTCCTCTTGGGTAAATACCTAGGAGTGGAATGGCTGGTATATGTTTACCATTTTTAAAGAAACCACTACATTATTTTCCAAAGTGGTTGGACTATTTTATATTTCCACCAGAAGTGTATGAAACTTCAGTTCTTTAAAGCCTTACCAATACTTGATATGACCACTCTTTGTAAGTTTAGCCATTTTATTAGATGTGAAATACTATCTCATTTTAGCTTCAATTTACAATTTATTTTCCATTTATATGTCTTCTTTGGTGAAGTATCTGTTCAAATCTTCTGACATATTATATATATAGTCTGGATACAAGTCATTTATCATTATATGCATAGAAAATATTTCCTCCCATTCTATGGCTAGTCATTCTCTTAACAGTGTCTCGGTGAAGATGTACTACCTTTTGTATATATTGTTGGATTTGAATTGATAAAATTCTGCTTAGAATTTTTCATCCATATACATAAGGGGGATCAATCTGTGGTTTTCTTTTGTTGTAATATTTTTGTATGGTTTTGTTTCAGAGTAATAACTGGCCTTATAGAACAATTTAGAAAGTAGTCTTTTCTCTGCCATTTTCTAGATGAGTTTTGTAGAATTGGTTCTATTTCTTCCTTAAATATTTGTAGAATTCAATAGTAAAGTTATCCGAGCCTGGAATTTTCACTGTGAGAAAGTTTTAAACAGTAAATTTAATTTTTGTAATAATTATAGGTTACATGGTTTTAAATTTTTGATTGAGCGTTGATAGTTTGTTTTTCAAGGAATTTGTCCATTTTATTTAACTTGTATATTGGTACAAGCTGTTTATGATAGTCCTTTATTGTTCGTTTAGTAGTGTAAAATCTCTAGTGATGTCACTCGATATAACCTCATTCCTGATATAACTTCTCATTTTCATTCCTCACTCATTTTTTCCTGATTGGTCTGGTTGGAGATTTAACAGTTTTATTGATATTATCAAAGATCTAGCTTTGGTTTCATTCATTTTCTTTATTGTTGCACTGTTTCCTATTTTATTGATTTCCACTGTAATAATTTGTTATTTCTTTATTTCTGTTTTCTTCTTTTTCTAGTTACTTAAGATTGAAACTAGAGGTTAAGACCTTTCTTCTTTTCTATTTAGGCACTTAGTGTTATACAATTCCCCTAAGTAAGGCTTTATGGGCATGCCACAAACTTGGATATGTTGTGTTTTCATTTTTATTCAGTTCACCATACTTTTTAATTTCCCCTTTGATTTCTACTTTAACCATGAGTTAAAGAAATCTATAATTTAGCTTCCAAACATTTGAGGATTTTCCAAAGGTGTTTCTGTTGATTTATAATTCAATTCCATTGTGGTCAGAGAACATATTTTGTGTGATTTTAATCATTTTAAATTTATTGAGATTCATTTTATGTCCCAGAAAACAGTCTGCCCTGGTAAATGTCCTGTATGCACTTGAACAGAAGGCATCTTCTGCTCTTGTTGGGTGGAGTGTTCTATAAATGTCAATTAAGTTAATCTGATCAACAGTGCCCACACTTCTGTGTCCTTACTGATTTTCTGCCTTCTTGCTCTCTTCATTATTAAGAGAGGGGTATTAACATTTCTGACTATAATTATGGATTTGTCTATTTCTTTTTGCAGTTGTATCAGTTTTTGCTTCATGTATTTCTAAACTTTGTTACTAGATGCATACATGTTTATGATTATTGTGTCCTCTTGATGCATTGGTCCCTTTAAATGATCAAATAACCTTCTTTTTCCTTGGTGATAATCTTGGCTTTAAAATATACTCTGATATTAATATAGCCACTCCGGCTTTATTTTGACTAGTTTTAAGGACAGTATATCTTCCTTTTTTTTTCATTTTTCTTCTGGAGGGTAAATTAGGATTGATTGCCTTTGGGAAGCAAAAATACAGAGAAGGATAGAGCAAAAGGTAAACTCATACCTCATTGCTTGGAAAAAGCACTGCAGGTTACCATAAGGCCTTTAATTAAAGTGTTGGTTTATTTAGTTTCTGTCTTAAGAGAAACTAAACTTTATTGCCTACTAGAATATAAGACCTATAAAAATGTTCAAAAGTAAACAGTTATGTGTGTAAGTTATGAGGACAGTATATTCATTTCCTGCATGATCCTGTTCTAAAGTCCTGTAAAATTAATTTAAGGAAAATCATGGCATTCAGGCCATTACAGACATCCAGACACACTCTGAATCACTAACAGTCCTCCCCTTGATTAATGGAGAGAAAGCGAAGGAAAATCACTAACACAGCACTGTAAATTAAAAAATATGTTAAATAAGCATTCTCTCCCGCTTAACCAACTATACAAAAAAAGATAAACAGAAACCTGGGTGAGACATGGGACAAGGACTGGAAAAAGTATCTTGGATGAGTCAAATACATCAAGCCATTTACAGCTTTCTAAAATAAATATTTTTATGGTGATTTTAAATAGCCCTTTTATTGAAATGCAATTCCTATAACATAAAATTCACTATTTAAAGAGCACACTTTAATGGTTTGCAGTTTATTCACTATGTTGTGCAACCTCACCACTATCTAATTTCAGAACATTTCCACCCTCTCAAAAAAGAAACCCTTTACCGCCAGAACCGGTTTGGCTCAGTGGATAGAGCGTCGGCCTGCAGACTCAAGGGTCCCAGGTTCGATTCCGGTCAAGGGCATGTACCTTGGTTGCGGGCACATCCCCAGTGGGGGGCGTGCAGGAGGCAGCTGGTCGATGTTTCTCTCTCATCGATGTTTCTAACTCTCTGTCCCTCTCCTTCCTCTCTGTAAAAAAAATCAATAAAATATATTTAAAAAAAAAAAAAGAAACCCTTTACCTATTAGCAATTAGTCCCAATGTCCCCTTGTCCTCATCCCCTGTTAACCACTCATCTACTTTCTGTCTTTGCAGATTTGCCTATACTGGCCACATGCAATACATGGCCTTTTGTGTCCACCTTCTTTCACTTACAGTATAATCAAATGTATGGTGAACCTTATCATGTCATACTCATTATTCAATATATGTTAGTTGACAACAGTAAAACCACTTGCTCAAAGTGGTAATAGATATGTGGAAGAATTAGAAGACCCACGTTCTAGTGGGTTTCTTCCCACTTTAACATTCAAGGACTTTAGTCTCCTCTGTTGTACAATATGGATATCAGGTGAGATGATATCCAAGTTCTCTTTTTTTTAAATTCCTGTTACTCCAGAAATCTCAGAGACACAGAGAGACATACTCCTGTCTTTTTTTTTGGGGGGGGGGGGGGAATAATAGTTGCAAAAACAATTAGCTAGATTTGAAAACTTTAGTTTCTAACTCAATCTGGAGACAGGAAATGTCGATAGCTGCTGGCAATAACACTTTGAGCTGATTATAAACTCACTGCGTTGACACCAGTGTCATAATCAGGAGAGAAATACAACAAAAGACAGGCTGAGCACTTTTTGTCAGTGTGTGCTTTCCTCCATTTCTGAAAAGAGATGATATAATATTGGTACAAGCTGTTTATGATAGTCCTTTATTGTTCGTTTAGTAGTGTAAAATCTCTAGTGATGTCACTCGATATAACATCCTCCCTGATAAAAAGCCACACACACACACACACACACACACACACACACACACACACCCCAATTAGAAATGTGCATGTATGTGCTATTCGGGGTTGGAACTCATGATTCAGTATTTGTTGAATGAACAGTGGATGAGTGGCTGGGTGAATGGATGGAAGCCATATAACTAAAGGCTGACCTAAAAGTCAGAATAAAAAAGACGCCCTAGCCAGTTTGTCTCAGTGTATAGAGCGTCAGCCTCTGTACTGAAGGGTCCCAGGTTTGATTTCAGTCAAGGGCATGTACCCCGGTTGAAGGCTCAATCCCCAGTCCTGATTGGGGTGTATGTGGATGGCAACTAATCGATGTGTCTCTCTCACATCAATGTTTCTCTCTCTGTCTCTCCCTCTCCCTTCCACTTTCTCTAAAAAAAAAAAAAAATCAATGGAAAAACATCCTCTGGTGAGGATTAACAACAACAAAAAAGACATGTTGAGTTTTCTTCTCCATCCCTTCTTATAATGGATAGAATAAATATAAAATGTTGAAAACAAAAGGAATAGTGGTTCAGAAATGTTTATTTTATTGATTTTGATACAATAATAGATACAGTACATTTAATAAGCTGCTTTTTTGCAGAAATTCTTTAGCACCAGTTTATGGTTTAAATTATACAGAACTGAACTGTTAATGAAAATAGGTGCATGTTACTTGGGGCTGTATTGAAAATTAACAAAAGCAGAAATGTAAATAAATGTCACCTGGTTCATTTGTATCACTCCTTGCAAGGAGATAAAACAATGATCATACATTTTACAAGTTTATGTTGAGCAAATATATGCTGTGCACATGTCTATTTTTGTTAAAAACCAAATATCACAATATTCTGAAAAGCTACTGACTGTTGTGTTGGGTTGATGCCCTTGGATAAAGCGGGTCTTTTCCTGAGTTAGTCAGCAAGTGGGGTGGCTTCAGGTCTTTCTTCCTGGTGCTTTTCCTCTTAGCTACCATCAGTCCCCTCCTCTTCTTACTCAACCCTCCTCTCCTCTTTTCCCTTTGCTCTTCCCATTCCCATTCCACCATTACTCCACTTCCTTCCTTCCTGCTCCACCCAGAACCCGAATGGCCACAGTGACCAATCAAGGTGGAGAGAACCATGACAATCATTTAATTCTTCCCCGGACCCTGAGTCAAGCCCAATCTCAAGAAAGAAGTGAAGATCATGATGAACGTTGCTCAGCACCCACACTTGCCTGAATTTTTATATGTCTCTTCTTTCCATTACTTGGATTTTGCAACTTGACTAATGCTTTCATGATCAGGAATATTTTTAAAACATTCTTGTGGTATTTCTAGTTGCTATAAAAATTCAAAAACAGTCTCTCTTTATGCTAACATTGCAATTACATTTAAGTAGCACTGTCACTGCAGTTATGTTCATTGTATAATAAAATCTACCCTGCCAAACAGGTTCTACATGGTTGCCATGGTTCTGAATTTTCAGTTTTAAATAGTTAATAGAGTTCCAGTAGGAAGGTGTGGCCCTTGAATTCCTCATTCCTTGAACTTTTTCTTTCTCCCCTAGGATGTCTAAGTCTTATCTCAGCCTCTCTTTGTAAATATTTCTATTAACCAAAATCTTGATAAATGAGCAGAAATAAAACAAGCTTGTGCTGTTTTATATCCAGAAATTTGACTGAATTTCTTCAGTCTTTTTTAGTTTTTCCCAAAGAACTGAAGCACTGGTCTTCTGGGTAACCTCATATTGACTCTGAAGTTACTCTGGTGCTCATGTAGCAAGTTACATTTGGCACAACCATATTTTTTAGTGATTATGAAAAGAGGAAAATGTTGAGTAAATGTTTCAGAAATAAATTTCTAATTTCCTGTAATTAAACCTTGGTTTCAGAAGGGAGTTCTTATAAGTCTGCGACATGCTTCACCGCTACAGCAATGTTTCACTCGGATGACGTTATAAATTAACAAGGTACCTTTACATCAGAGAATCGCGTCCACGTGGCATTTCTACGGATATTACAGGTTGAAGGGCTCAAATTTGCATCAAACTCCTTTCTGAGAGTATAGGCTTTCAAGGGCTTTGTTTTCAGTATTATTTTGTTGTTGCTGTTCATCAGCATAGTTCATTGGGACACTTCTGAGGAAGCAGTATTTTTCTGCCATATATTAAGCATCATTTATATATACTCTTTATTCCAAAATGTCCTTGACAAATCCTAGTCAGTGTTACAAACATAAATGGAGAGGCTCGTACGTGTTCCTTCAAATTTCTCATGACTCTGTAAGGCTGGGGAGATGCAATTCTTAGCCTTGGAATGGCACAGGCCAACATTCTTATTCCAAAAGGAGATCTGGATCCTGAGTACTGATGGGTAGACCCCTGAAGCACAGGTGGCCTCCGAATTCTTACCTGAACTAGAGCTTTGCAGATGAGCTTCCATCGGCAAATTTCTTCCATCTAAAGCTTTCCCTTTCACCACAGAGAATTCTCCTTCTGATCCACGGCCTCTTAGTTCAGGTTTCACATTTGAAACGGCTCCAAAGGGACAAAGCAGCCCTTGGCCGTCCAACCCCGATTGAATGAACTAGGGTTAGCTTCACTCAGGCCGAAGCGGCAGAAGCACCGGCAGTATGGATTTCAGAAGAGACCCATTTGAAGTACTGGGACCAAAAAATCCAAAGACCATGAAAAATTAGGGCTGACTGAGATACTGAATGGGGTTGGAGTGGTGGTCTCCTAGAATGAGCAAATCTTGTTCCAAATAATACATCAGGCATTTATTTTGAAAAGTACTGAGATGAAAGAATTGTATCTCTTCCTGTAAGAAATATTCATTTATCAGTCTTCCTGAAGGTATTCATTTATGTCCCCCCCCTTTTTTTTTTACTAAATAAAATGAATCATACACTATGACAAAAAAATGTACCAAGTTAGTCATGACACCTTTTTTTCTATTGAGAAATATTCATAAATCTTGTAAATAAATAGGTGACAAATCCCATTGGGTACCTGGAAGGCCAGTTACATTCAGAGTTTCCTGGAGCACACGTAATTGTGAGCTTTGCCCTTCCTACAGTCCTTGGTTTGCCATTTTCCTTGTCTTTGAACCAAAACACAGTTCTTGCCAGGCTTTGAACGTCGAGGGGGACCCCTGCTCCAGTTGGTGAAGGTGACAGGCTCACCGCCAATCCACTCCCAGTGGCCAGCATGTACTTTGTTATTCAAACCTAATGTGAACCAAAACAATGTGCCAAACGATTTTATTACATTTATACTTGGGTATCATATCCGTCTATTGTTCTAATCTCAATAGCCACATGCAAACATGGGCCCATGTTCTAAAACATGTGATTGGATCTGGGGATCCTACAGGGCACAAATAAGCACTTAAGGCTTTGGGGTTTGGCAGATCGGAATTTTACTCCTAGCTCCAGCACGGCCGGTGTGGTTCAGCGGTGGAGCATTGACCTATGAACCAGGAGGTCATAGTTCAATTCCCCATCAGGGCACATGCCTGGGTTGTGGGCTCAATCCCCAGTGTGGGGCATGCAGGAGGCAGCCGCTCAATGATTCTCTCTCATCATTGATGTTTCTATCTCTCTCTCCCTCTCCCTTCCTCTCTGAAATCAATAAAAATATATAAACCTAGCTTCAGCATGTGTGCATTGAACATCTTCGGGAAGGTTACTCAACCCCTCTAAGTTTTAGTTTTCCCATTTACAAATTGGAATAAAAATAGTATATTGCCCTGTCCATATGGCTCAGTTGGTTGAACATTGTCCTGTGTATCAAAAGGTTTCTGGTTCAATTCCCAATCAGGGAATATGCCCAGATTGTGGGTTCAATTCCTGGTAGGCAATGGGGGGGGGCACTGATTGATGATGTTTCTCTCTCTCTCTCTCTCTCACACACACACACACACACACACTAAAAATCAATAAAAACGTATTTTTAAAAAATAGTATATCTAAGGCTGTTTTGTGGGTGAAATAAGATCATGCATGTTAAGCACATGACATATATGTGTTTACTAAATGGAAATTATTATTTATCTTATCCTATAGGCAGAACTTCTATCACAGGGACACAGATACACTCTTGTCTATTGTTCTTGTTCCTCATTATTTAAATGTCTCGGTTTTCCTATGTGAAAGTAGCTTACTTAGTATTATTTTTAGTCTAAAGCTTAAGACTTTTTCCATCTGTGACAATTTCAACAAAAGCAGCTTTTCTCAACTTGCCTCTTTATTCCCACTGGCAATTTTTGGAAATTACACTTTAATGTTGCAAAGCTCTTGGAATTTCTCTTAAAGAAGTGCTCCTCCCCCTCATTTTCTTTTATAAGAGAAATAAAAAAGAAGAAAATGAGAAAAGGATCCCCTTCAATAGCATGATCTGAATCTCAAAACCACACGTGACCGTGAGAACAATCTTAGTCACATAGCATACAATCTTCTCTCAACCGATTCTCAGTCAATATTTTGGGGTAGAATAAAATGAAGTACTTGTAGTTAGGAATAACCTATCTTGTTCTAGATTGTTTCCTTGAATTATTGACCAGGTCACACTATGCCTAGTACTTTGTGGGGACAGAGCCTTGAGATTAGCCGTGGATGTAAAGAAAACTCATCCTTCAGCTTTAATACTCTCAGATAATTTCAGAATTTAGAGACTCCCTGAGGGGTAAAGAGATCTTGAGAAGCCAAGAATGGTTTATTAGTGTCTTCCTGAAACACACCACCTTTCGAGAAAGATGGTGAGAACACTGACTTTGAGGGGCCCTGAGAATTCTAGTTCTTAAGGGGCTTGAAAGGATTTGTATTATTGTTTAAAATGTAGGAAATATTAAAAATTCAGAAAACAAGGATAACATTAAAATCACCTATAATTCTCAACTGCAGGTTAAACATTTCTAATTTTCTGACATGTTTCTTTTAATATATGTATATATTACATGTATATAAATATATATAGTTCATGTATATAAATTTCTTTATTTTAAATTATTTCATGCGTCATATGTTTGTACACTCTGCCTTTTTACTAAGTACCTTGCCACAAATACTTTATGTATAATGTTCATCCAATATATATTTATTGAGTATTAATAAGCATGAGACATTTTGTCATGTCTTTAATATTTAATGCTTCCACAAAGCACTAATATTAAATATTCCTTCACATGACTATACTATAATTTATTTAATCATCCCCTATTTATAGCTCTTTCTATTTTTTTTTACTTTTAGAAATACCACTTGTTGAATTCACTTATCTATAAATAGACCCACATCCCTTATTATTTCTTTGAGATGTGTCTAAAAATGAAAGTTTGGTGTAATTAAGATGAGTTTTTACTAAACTGATAAGCAAAAATAGATCAAGAGACAGAGAAGCATCAAACAGACTGTCAAACTTCAGAGGGAAGGGCGGGGGTAGGGGGAAAGAGATCCATCAAAGGACTTGTGTGCATGCATATGAGCATAACCAATGGACACAGACACTAGGGGGGTGAGGGCATGTGCTCGGGGGTGGGCGTGGCCGGGGAGAGGTCCGTGGGGGGGAAATGAGACATATGTACTACTATATGTAATACCTTAAACAATAAAGAATTTTTTTAAAAGATGAGTTTTTAAAGATTATAAATCACAACCATTTGGCCCATAGAAGAGAGACATTCTCCTCGCGTTCTTGTCTCCCTGCTCAGTGCCGCGCAAATACTTGCCTATCCAGAAGGGCTTTCTTCCACTGAAGTCCCAGAGCCATCGCATATGCTGCCTGGACAGGACAGTCACAAGGCTGCCCAGGTGACTACAAGCAAATGAATGAAAATGAGAACGTCAGTGACAAGGAGTTCAGCATTTCTGTTGATATGATCTGCATAGCAGAAATCAAACCCAGATTAAACAGAAAAATATACATATGCAGAAAAAAACTTTCCAAGTTTTTAATACTACACCTTTTTTAAAATTTAATGAGCATCTCCAGGGTGCGATAAGTGACTAGCAAGAAAGTGACATTTTATTATAATATCTGGGCTTTAAACCACAAATTCAATAGGTCTTTCTATATCTTTTTAGAAAGTCAGCCTACTTATAAAGATTAATTACTCAATGCCAAAACTTACTCCTTTCATAGGAAATTTATCTGGCATACTAGTAAATTTGGCAATTATCCAGTTAATGTGATCAGTAAGGTAACCCAGACAATTCAAATAAAATGACTTGGAGGCCTACATTTTGAACTTTGTTTGTTTAGTTAAATATCCCAATAATTGTGGTCGTTTTATCATACCCAGTGAAATGAGCAGGTCTCACTGTCAAACCTTTTGATGTTGTGTAGAAGTTAAAGCACCTGTTCTTAAATATAAATATATCTATATACATATATATATACATATATATACACATATGTATATATATATACAGCTTCCTACAAAATATTATTCTTTTTTTATAAGTTTAAGGTGTATGGCATAATGACTTGAATTATATATATTATGAAATGATTACAACAATATGCTAACATCATCATTTCCTATAGATACCAGGAGAGAAAAGTTTTTTTCCTTGAGATAAGAATTCTTAATAACTTTTGATTATACCATACAGCGGTGTTAACTACAGTCATCATGTTGTACATTACATTTCCAAGTACTTTTTATCTTATAAATGGAAGTTTGTACATTTTGACTATCTTTATCCAATTCCCCCACCCCACATCCCCCACCTCTGGTAGCCACTTTTTCTATGATTTTTTTGTTGTTGTTTAGAGTCTACTTATAAGTGAGATCATACAATACTTGTCTTTCTCTGTCTCACTTAATGCCCTCAAGATTCATGCATGTGAAACAAATGGCAAGATGTCCTTTTTATGGCTGAACACTATTTCATTATATATATATACTATTTCCATTATATATATACTATTTCATTATATATGTATATATGTATGTATGTATGTATGTATATATATATATATATATATATATATATATATATCACTTTTTTATTCATTCATCTGGTCATGAACACTTAGATTGTTTTCATGTCTTGGCTATTACAAATATTGCTGCTATCTGCTATGAGCATGAGGGTGCAGATATCTCTTCAATATAGTGTTTTCATCTCCTTCAGATATATTCCCAGAAGTCGAATTGCTTAATCATATGGTAGCTCTATTTTTAATTTTTTAAGGAACCTCCATACTGTTTTTCACAGTGGCTGCACTAATTTACAATTCTACCAAAAGTGCACAAGGGTTTCCTTTTCTCCATATCCTTGCCAGAACTTATCTCATCTTTTTGATGACAGACATTCTAACTGGCACAATTCTTTGTGAATTATTTTTGCAGCTAGCTGAATTATTCCTATAAGCAATATTTGATTGTGTCTAATTCCCCAGCAGTGCTCATTAAGAGCTCTTTTAAGATGCTTCAAGTAAAAAGCTTATAGGTAATTATTTTCTTCTTTTTTTAGAACAGAAAGTTTCCAACAAGAAACGAAGTAACCATGATCTTCTTGCCTGGTTAATATCAACTGATATATTAAAAAGTAAAAAACAAGTGTGGCAATAGAAAATAGTTGAATTGAATTTTATTCAATTAGCCTATATTTTTCCAAACTTCAGATCCATTTCTTTGTTTTTCCAGATCACATATAGTGAACATAATTAAGCCATTTCTTAATGCTTTTCCCCCACCAATACCAGTCCTTTACTGTTCTATAATGCAGTGGTACTTCTAGGCCTTCTGAGATATGTAAGGCTCTTTACTCCTTTTCTGAATGGCCTTAGGCATCTGGATTTGGGTTTTGTGACTTGTCTCTGATTTCATTATTTACTGTCAGCTCCTGTCTGACAGTTCAGCTGATATGAAAGCACACCTTTTCCCAGACCCCTCACATCCAATGTGGTAATTCTAATGTGATGAGAGTTAGGACACAGAACATTAAATGTGTGTTAAATATAGGCTGAAGGAAGGCTTGAGGGACTTCCTCAGGCTACATGGTATATTGGACAGAGTATGGGAGGCCTGGCTTCCACTTTCTCCTCTGACTCTAACTCCCTTATAGGTGTAACTTCAGCCTCATCTTCATCATCAGGAAGCAACAAGTTGTATTTAGCACCTCCTCCTGCTTTAAGATTCTTGAAATTATCTTTAAAAGAGCCTATAAAATCCATTTTAGTGGGTCAAGTGCAAGTTTCATTCCCTTTTTGACTCTGAGAAGCAAAAAGTCTTAAAAGATCAAGATGAGAAAATAGCTGAGAAGCAAAAAGTCCTAAAAGATCAAGATTAGAAAATAGCTGTGTTTAAGATAGGTAAAATGTGAGACCATAGTTATTCATAAAAAAAAATAGTTAGGCATTTGAATGTTGATTATTTTATAAAAATATCATTCCTTTGATGCTTACATACATAAAGTATGATAGATATGAGATAGATAACTACGTATACAGAGAGAAACAAAAATAAAATACAGAGATCTACATGCAAATAAATCTTTTGACAGCTTTGAAATTTTGAATCATTCAAACTGTAGTATTTAAAACAGAAACCTTAATTTTTCTAGTTACAGAAACACACATCTACTTTTTTGATACTTTTTGATTAAGCATAGACATATTTCAGAGTAACTCTTTAAGACTATGTCAGCAGGGGTTCCAGACACTCCTGTGGAAAAACAAGATGGGTTGAAAGATAATGATCTATAATAATAGAATTATCAAATGTACAATGACTACCTAAGGAAATGAGCAGATGAGATTACAATATGTAAATTCAAGAAATACCCAATCTAGCAGTCTGGCTCCTCTGGGTTAGAAAAATAATAAAACACCAATGGGGAGGAAAGGAGATTGGAGATAAAGATTGACTTGAGCTAGTGATCTGATTAGGGACAAGGGATAAGGTAAAATTGGCTGTTCTTCTTGAAACATGGGTGCTGTAAATGACCTGCTGTAAAGGACCTCCAAATAGCAAGGCAGCCCGGGGAAACATAGCCCAAAATTGAATAATGGTCCCTGAGACCAACTCAAAGACATACTAGGTGCTTATTAATTTTAATTATAGAATTTAAAACCATCTCATAAACATATTTTATAAGAAAGAAAATATGAGGTTATAAAATGTTGAAATTATAATTTTACATTGCAGAAAGAGTTGATAATTCCCAGAGTAATACCATTTTCCAAGCCATATGGGTTGGAGAAAAAAAAAATGAAGAAAATGAACTTGAAAAGGAATGGGGGAAGGAAAGCCCGGAGGCCCACAGTGAGTGAAAACATGTTGAATGGTAAGGGAGAAATTGGGGTTCAGAGAAAAATTGTACTGAGGAGGTGCCCTTGCGTCCCAAAAATGTTCCTCTTAGAATGACTAATCCAAAGGGATTGGGAGATCTTTCATTTTTCTCTTAGTTTGCTTTTTATCTGCAGCTAGACACTTTCTGAAATGCCTGTAACTAGTATTAACTATTCTTGGGGTAATCATTCTTGTCCTTCTGAAATAAAATGCATATTAAAGTACCATACCAATAAAATCAGATCAAACATTCATACCCATTCTTTCAATTAAAATTTTCAAATCAGAAGTTTTTTATGATATTTTAAAAACTGTAAACCATATATATCTTCTTTGCCTCTCTTACACATCCTGGAAAACTATGAGAAATGGTATTTGATAGATGTTTTAATTTCTGGACCAATATGGTGAATAGATAATGTGTAATTCAAAAAAAAATTTACATAACTGATAGATATATCGTCACTTTATAAAAATAGAAACTCTACTTGCCCCTAAAAACTTTCTCTTGTTCTGAAAGCTTCTGAATTTTACATCTAAAAATAAGTGACAGTCCTACAGCTGAAAACAATTCTGAGACCAGAGTTTATTAAAATAACCTCAAAACATGAACAAATTAGTTCTGACACTGCTTATTTTGTGTTTGATTTGCTAGATATATCACTAATCTCCTTGAATTAATAGGAGAGAGAGGAATTTTACATCATTATAATAGATTTTATAATAGTTTATTGCAGAACAAAATATCTACCTATTTATATTGTTTTTAAATACCATTAATATTTTTATATATGCAATCAAAACATATTGCTTATAAGCCCTATGGTTACATTTAGGTTCAGAGAACTTTTTAATTCAATCTATAGTAAGACATCAACTCAATGAAAGATGAATTCTGTCATTTAAATTCAGTGACTTTTACATTCTTAAAGGAGCTTTCTGGGAAGAGTTATGTGGGAGGAAATTATCAGGATTGTATGACAACTTTACTGATGTAAAATGCAGGGTGTAAGGAGTTGCCACATGAAGAGTTATGGTGTCTATATCTCTGAAGCTCATAAATGAATGAGGAATAATTTAGTTATTGGGTTGTGGGGTCAATACCGGGGGATAATATTTAAAAGTGTGATCTGGTCTACAGTAAGTGTCCGAATAAGTAATTATTGAATGAATGAACCTCTAAACTCAGAACTTGATTGTATCTTCCTTAGGTTTGCTCCAAGAGGTTGTTTTGATTCTAACCCAAAGAAAACTTAATATTCATAATTTAATAAAAAACCCTAATATGTCTTTGCTGTGATACAAAATGATTAACATATAATTTTGAAAACCTGATTTAGATTAGCCCATTACAAAGTTAAAGTTAAAATCAGTGTCCTTATCAATACACCTGAGATGAGATATCACCTATAATTATGAAACTATTTTTGAGAGTATAATAAAAAATTTATATCCTCTCTCTCTCTCTCTCTCTCTCTCTCTCTCTCTCTCTCTCTGTCTCTCATTTATTTGCTTGTATAACCACGAGCAAGTTATTTTTCTCCCCTGAATCTCTTTGTTTTATCTGTAACATGTAAACAATAATACCTGCTTTCCTCACTGAAGTGATGGGAGGGTCAAATAAGCTCATATATGTGAAAGAATTCTATAAAATGTAATTTAAAAGTAAGGTGTTATTGGCAAAGAAGCATGTAGAACAAGGTCAGTGTAAAAGGGTCGTGATGTGAAGGTGCTTCAAACCAAGTTGTAGCTGAAATCGTAGAGCAAATGCATGAGGAAGTAGAAAGGCTTTTACATTAATTTGGGCTTTTATTTTATTACTGGGTTAAGTGAACTGTGTAATAGTAATAGGTATATGAAGAACCCCTTTATCACTAGTCTTACTCATCATTAAAATCCAGCTATAATTAGACGGATCAATAAAATAAAATAAGAAACAGAAGTATTGGAGGACAAATGTAAGGTTGTCAACATGAAACTATCAGCAATATTACTATAAGTTGCCATAGAAATAATTTTTGACACCAAAAAGCTAGAGGATCATAACCTCGGAATAAAGACTAGTCCTTCAAAGAAGAGACCGTTGGTGACCTTACGCCAACATTGATGAATGCATGGAAAGATAACACTCAATAGATGTCTTTATTTTTCTCATAACATTAAGAATCAAGTAAAGCCTCACTAAGATCACCAGAGTTCCAGCTCAGCCAATGTGGCTCAGTGGTTGAGCACTGACCTAGCAAGAGGCCACAGTTCGATTCCTGGTCAGGGCACTGTCATTTGAACACCACTGGAAGATGAACAATAAGGCTATTTGCAAACTTGAGGTTTGGGGGTTCTGTTGCTTTGCGCATCATGTTTTACCAATAAATCCCAGCAGAAACTGCTCTTCTGGATTTGCCCTCATTTTTGTCAGTAGAGAAACTATTCTCTTTCCCCTCTATAGCATTGTAATCTCATCCTTGCTAATTCAGAAAGCTTTGATTACACATCAAAGCTCTGTCCTTAAGGAATAAACAAGACTTATTCCACTATTTCTAAGACAAACATTAAATAAAAGTAAGTCATCTAGACCCTGGACCACCAGAAAGATGAACAAGCGAGTCCTATAGAAATGCAGCCTGAAACATCACTGTAGGCAAACATGACAAAACTGCAGCTGTCTCACTTCGGGCACATCGTAAGAGGACAGAGTTCTTTGGAAAAGATAATAATGCTGGGGAAAAGAGAAGGCAGCAGGAAAAGAGAAAGGCCGAATATGAGATGGGTTGACTCCATAAAAGAAGCCATAGGCATGAGTCTACAGGAGCTGAGCAGGGCTGCTGAGGGCAGGGTTTGTAGACATCACTCATTCTTATATACGCCAGAGCCATAGCCAAGTTAACGACACATAGCAACAAGGACATTTGGTTATTTTGGTGGAAAATGTCTTAATTGTTCTTTAACATATAATATTATGGGAATATATGTACTTAAGGAATATTCATAGAATTTTTTTAAAAATTTAACTTATTGTATACCACCAACATCAACAAAGACATGAAAGCCACTGACTAAACTCTATTTTGCCTTTGCTTATACTTAGGACATGAAATACATCAGTGAAAACAGGGATGGTTGATTTGACCAGTTTTTAAATATACTGTTAAAATATCCTATTAACTTTTTTAAAAATCTAAGTATAATGTCCACACAATAAAATGCATACATTTAAAGCATTTAATTTGATAATTTTTGACAATGGTATATATCCATGTCACAACCACCCAGACCAAAACATAGAACAGTTAGAGCCTCATCTATTTTCCTGTCACCCCACAATTCCTGCCAGAGATAACTGTTTTTGTTTTTGTTTTTATTTCTAACACCAACTAATAGATTAGTTGTTTTTCTCTTATTTAAATGTAAGCACACAATATGTATTCTTTTCTGTTGGGTTGCTTCCTCTCTACATAATGTTTTTGAGATTTATCCACATCATTGGAGGCTTCAGAAGTTCATTCCATTTTATTGTTTATAAAATAACTAGAGGCCCAGTGCATGAAATTCGTGTATGGGTGGGGTCCCTAGGCCTGGCCAGCGATCGGGGCCAATTAGGTTCTCCGCCTCCCCGCCTCCTCCTTCCCTCACAGACTGCCCCAGGTTCCCTGTCCCAGCCTGGGGCCTGGCCCCCCGATCGGGTGATTGGGACCTGCTGGCTGGGGGGAGGGGCCAACTGCCACCGCAGCGGGCGGGCGGCAGGCTGATCAGGGCCTACTGGCTGGGGGGAGGGACAGGGTAGGGACTTGGGAGGTTGGCCGCTGGCCCCAAGGAGGAAGCCGGCCCTCGGCCCTCCTGGGAAAGGGGCTGCATTCACTGCCACCCAACCCTGGTTCCCTATCCTAGCCTGGGGGCTTGCTGGCCCGGGGGAGGGACTGGGAGATTGGCTGGCAGGCCCCATTGGCAATTGGGGCCTGCAGGCTGGGGGCAGCTCCTGCATTGAGCATCTGCCCTCTGGTGGTCAGTGTGCGTCATAGCGACCGGTCGTTCCAGTTGTTTCATCATAACGGTTGCTTAGGCATATATATATCAAAAAGAAGCTACAGTATTGCCTTTTGAAGGAGAAAATATAAAGAACTCCTATAAATCAATAACAAAAAAGACAACTGACCCAGACAATTATTATGAAAGAGATTGATATGAAATGGTGAACTTTTTTATTTTAACATATATTTTTATTCCTCTTAGGTAAATCTTAAGGAGTAGAATTGCTAGGTCAGAGGGTAGATGCATGTAAGTTGTAAAAAACCTGCCACACAGTTCTACAAAGTGGTTGTGCTATTTTATACATCCTCCAACAATCATTAGAATTCCATTTGGTCTACAACATGTGGTATTGTCTGTCTTGTGATTTTAACTATTCTAGTGGGTGTGAAAAAGTGGTATTTTATTGTGATTTTAGTGTGCATTTCCCCATGTCTAATGGTGGTGAGCACTTTTTCATGTACCTAATGATCAATTGTATACCTTCTTTTGTGAAGTCTCCAAGTCATTAGTTACTTTTTTTTTTTAGCAGGATGTCTTTTTGTAATTTATTTGTAGGAGTTGTTTGTATTTTCAAGATTCAAGATCTTCATCATATATATGAGTTGAGATTGGTTTTTCCCAAAGGTGGTTTTCCCTTTCATTTTTTTTTACTAGAGTGTTTAGAGAGCATAACTTTTTAAATTTGATAACGTGCAAGATCTGACTGATATCCACCAGGGACTTCTCTAGTCTCAATTTCCAGCCATAGGGCATATCAGTCTAATTGCATTGTTTTGGATAATATCCAGGTAGGCTAAAAAGGAGGGTCAGCGATATTTATGATTTTTAAAGTCTTCCTGGATGAGGCAAATTTTGATGTCATTATTTGACCACAAATCATCCTTCATTGAGTGCTCCATTACCCAGCGACCCTTTGTCCAACTTGTCTGGTTTCATAATCATCAGTGTCTCTTACAGAGTCCTAGGTCTGAAGCTATCAGACCTTTCATTGCTACATAGTTTCAAATCAATACGCAGGAATTCTTATTTAATTAAAAAATGATAGAGCCGCAATGCTGCTGACTCAGAAGAGCTCCTGACTTTCTCCAAGAGATTGAGACAGAGAGGCGAGACAATAGATATGTGGCAGTGGTACTGTTTTACCATGAAAAAGCTACATCAAAGGTCAGTCCCAAATCCATCCTGAACTACAGAACTCTCTCTGGGCTCCTAAAACAAAGCCAGGTAGGTATTAGACAACACTTGAGTGATGAAGCAACCCTGTGATTCCATGAGAAAATAAAAAGACAGCAGGAACAAAAACATCAGTCAAATGTGCAAGGTTTCTTACTGTTCCCAGCAAGCTCGGGCAGCTGTGTTCCATGAGCCTCTCGGTGCTGTGACCAGGGAGTGGCAGTATCCTGAGTGAGGGTGCCACCCGGCTGGACAGGATTGGTCTCCCACCTCCTGGAAAACAGTGTCTGTGTTCACATCACAATGGTCTTTCAATCTAGAGAGTCGATTCTCAGCATAAAGCATCCTAGGAGTCCCTTGAATAGATTAGTTTTGTCACCAGAAAGAAGGTCAGCCCTAATCCCAATTCTCCACCTTCAGAAATGCAATGGCTTCCTACAGAAAAAATGACTAAAGTTAGCAATGTTTCAATTAGCAATATCAAATGTTTATACCTTTGATATTCTGATAGTTAAATAAGTGCTTCTTTGTTTAATGTATTGTTATTGATTTCAGAGAGCAAGGGAGAGGGAGAGAGAGATAGAAACATCAATGATGAGAGAGAATCATTAATTGGCTCCCTCCTGCACACTGCCCACTGGGGATTGAGCCCGCAACCCAGGCATATGCCATGACCAGGAATCAAACCGTGACCTCCTGGTTCATAGGTTGACTCTCAACCACTAACCCATGCCAGCCAGGCAACAAGTGCTTCTTTAAATTGTAGTGATATAACTAATGTATTTTCCTTTTCTCAAATTCTAAAATTGTATTGATATAACTAATGTGTTTTGTGATTTAAATACCTCTTTTTAAATTGCATCAATATAACTAATATATTTTGTGATTTTTAAAATGCTACTTAGGCTAATTTTCCCCTCTTCTCCTTCAAAGTTCAACGAGAGCAGGCAGACGTAGCATGAGTTGACAAATCATTCCCTTTGTTACTTATCACAGGGCACACTGCTCAGCCTGTGTCCCACCTTGGTTTGGGGGCTCCAAGCTTTCCAGACGATCCCATCGCACTTATACAGCTTTTGGAGGCTTTCTTCAAAATGGAAGAGTCCGTTCAATTCCAGCGTGCAGTTCTTTGGGAATGAGGGCAAATGGCTCTGTGGGAAAGAAAGGCCATTGAGATTTGACTTAATGTATGCTGATCGCATACTCACCCCCTTTAGCTCCTCATTTGTTGAGTAGCATTTGTGTTGAGTAAACTATCCCCGAACTTGAAGGCTATTTTATGGCCCAGGAAACAGCTCCTTGTAAGGTGAATAGGGAGTAAAAAGATTCTCATACCTGTCTGGGGAAGTGTGAGTGGGTTGTGGATTCCACCTTATCTGCTTGAGGTCCTTCTGCCACTTTAATTGTCTTTTGTGGAGGACTAATAATGGGCACCTTGGTCTTCTTTCTGTGAACTGGGGAACTGTCATCCTCCAGTTGCAGAGAAACTATTCCATGATACTGAGAAAATCAATGCACAACAGTTCAGAAAAAAAAATAAACACCATGGTAGCAAACAAAAATATTTGTTGTAAAAAAGAGCCATTCAAAAAAAAGTTTTAATTAAAAAAAGATTAAAAAAAACAGAGAATTTCAAAGAATTGAGTAACAGTATACAAATTTTAAAAAATAAAACAGCTATAATAATTTTATCTTCCTCAAAGATCTTTTGTGAAAATAATGTGTGATAAAGCAAGTGCTATATAAGTATTTGACATGTTTATTTCTGTTATTGTAAAAGATTATTAAAAACAGAGAAGCAGACTTAAAAAAAATTGCATAAAAGCTAAAAGGTGTTTTTTTCCTGACCACACAAGCTTCCAGGACAAATATCAAACCAGGTGTTTAAGAGAAATTAATATAAGATGTGAAAAATAGATTACTATTTTGCATCCATAAACACAAGAAATTTGGCGATTCTCTCAGACTATGCTTACATTATAGATAATGTCTGTTCCATTTCTGTAAACAGAGGATGGACGGACCTAAGACCAACAGAGAACAAAATATAAACAACATTGGCTGGAATCATAGTTAGCAACAGGTTAAAACCTTTCCAGTCAGATCTTATTAATGTCTGAAAAATTTTAAAACATCTTTCTCAAGATTTTCCGTGTTCCAATCGTTGGAATTTTAAAAATCACCGAACCTAATCGCAGCTTATCAATGTTGATTCATATATTCATAGCCCCAGTTAGGGAGGAAAGTCATCCTTATTTTGTTGGTATATCTATAGTGCAGGTCATCCAAGGAAACACGCACACACATACACTCTCTCTCTCAAATACACACACACGCACACACACTAATGAATGTGTGCCTGGTTAGACTGCTGTGCGAATAAGGTCCAAGCCATGGTTTCCACCCACACTCAAGCAGATTGCTTAATCTCATTCTGCTCCAGGATCACTGGACACACACACACACACACACACACACACACACACACACACACACATGAATGTGTGCCTGGTTAGACGGCTGTGTGAATAAGGTCCAAGCCATGGTTTCCACCCACACTCAAGCAGATTGCTTAATCTCATTCTGCTCCAGGATCACTGGTCACTTCTTGATTACAAAAGAAACCAAAGCAGAAATTATATGGCTGAGCCCGTATGTCTATCACCTCAATTAGCATAATTAATGAAGTGGGACAGCATTGTGCCATTTGTATACAAAAGGTTCTGCATGATTGTGCAAGGAACCATGGTCCCCACTCACTAGAAGAACCAAAACAGTTTCTTCCGTGCTTAGCAATACTCGTGAATATCTTTTGATTTTTTTAATATGTACCCCACACGTCAAATCCCAGGAGGTCCCCACCCTTACTGTTTTGCCATTCCCTCGGCTTCTAAGCCTCATTCCATAAACATCTGTAGAATCAAAGCCCCGTGGGGTGTCTCCCCTGGTGACTGCTGGCCGCTTGGAAGATGGAAGAGGTCTTCTTTCCAGATGAAAGGAACCAGAAATGGTGGGGAAGGAAGACCCTGGGGATGGCGGATGCCAAGAGCCCTTTTTCCACGCGTGGTGCTTGTTCGGGTTGAAGGAATATGAAGGATGGCACCGTCCTGGAGGTGGGCAAGACGGCAGGTCAGTTCATTCATTTACACAAACAGATAAGTGATCACAGCGACACAGCCCCTGCAGCAGCTTGTCATGACACCCAGACGGATGGTTTTCCCGCCAGATGTTGCCTTTTTGCCATTTGCCAGAAAATCCTTTACTCCTCATCAGTTTCCATCCAGGAAAGCCATGCCCTTCTGCCCATCTACAGGGAGATTGTAAAGAGATGAAACTGATTTCACAAACCACAAATGAAAATCATTGTTGTGGTTTTAGAATCCTACTTGTGCACTAAGGGCCTCACTGCTGTTCCTGTTATAGCTCTCCTCAATACATCAGGTTTAGCCACTGATCAAGCCTCACTCCATGAAGTGATCACCCTTTTCCCAATCTCCTAGAGAAAGAAACTGGAATTGTGTGAAGATAGCAGTGAAATCAAGTCACAGTTACAAAAGTTAACATTCATCTGCTACAGAGCAAAGGTCTAATAAGTCTTAATGGGGTTAATTCTATTGGAAACATTGCCAAGTAGTATGAAAAGAATCTAAACCCAGAACTCCCATCTGGATATGTTAGACTTCATGTGAAAAGTGTGCGCTTCATGTATTTTACAGACTTAATGTGATCAGAAAATTCTACTGAAAAAGACATGAATCTGGTGAGGAAAGGTGGTGGGGAGAGATGTGGAAATATGAGTATTATAAGAGAAAGACGATAATATCTATTTTTATTATAGGATGACAAAAGAAGAGGAAATAATAGATTTAAAGTAAGGAAAACATATGAACCATAGTGCATAACAGGTCTAAAAACATAGGACTACGAGCTAGCATGGTAACTGGACAGTTGTCAAAGGCAAAATAGACAAGTAAGAAGAAGGTATTTGGCAGGGGAAAAAATCAAAGCACCAGAAGCTTTGGTGGATCTTTGTTTTATTTAGTTCACAGGTTGTTTTTTAGCATCTACTACCCAGGACCCATTTGGCTCTGCAACCCAAGGTTATTCATTCATGTTCTCCAGCTGCTCCTGAATCCCCAAGCCAGCTGCACCTTTCATGTCTATTTTTCTCCCATTCCTTCCTCTTTTAGGCCTTTCCTGGTCACACTCCAGTGGGGGCTCCGATTTTCAGCTTTAAGAGCTCTCTTTAACAGAGGAAGATAATTACAGCCCTCCAAACCCGGAGGGAAAATAATTGTCCATAGATTCTCACCAACATTGTTTCCCCCTCGGTGAGAACAACAAACGGGTAGGGGGGAAAAAAACAACACAAGGAACTACGGCTCTGACTTGTTGCTTTTCTGAAACCACAGTTCTTAGCGGGAGGAACACCGCATGAAGCAGAGAGCAGAATAAAGGGCCCGCACCACCACCGAGGTGGCTTTCTTGACAAGAAATTAAGCATTTTGATGTGAAGGCGTTATCAGGCACACTGGCTGTTGAAAGCAAGCAGCCACAGCGCGAGGACCGCTTCTGATTTCAAGATGAGGATCAAAAAGAATACCTCCTTTTGAGTCCAAAATTTTCACTGCAGCTTTTGTCTTTGTGCCAAGAACCGCATTCACGGGGGAGTTCAGAATGACTTCAAAGGCCTCATCATCTTCCTCTAATCCGTCATAGGTAATTGCTATATTCCACATCTTAGTTGACATTCCTACAAGAAGTAAACATTTTAATTACTCTTTAATTGCTATTTCAATCACCTAGGTGTCAGAGAAATATATTAATTAACATGTCTCCAGCTCCGCGGCAGTGGCCTGAGTGAGCCATTGTACGGCTCCCAACTCCCTGAAGTCCTGCTGTTCTCCCAAATCATATTAAAAGACCACATTTGTTCCCGGACAATGATGATTTCATTTAAATGCAAACACTGTAACAAAAAAAGTAAGCTGCATTTTGCAAGGGATGCACAAAAAAATGGTTAGTAGATGAGAGCCAAGATTTCATTCCACCCCTCCCCCCAACCTGCCCCTTCTCTACTTAAGAATAAACAAGTACTGCAATCTTAAAAGCTCACCAGTTTCAAAACTCTTAAGAGGTCGGTACAGACAGTTATAAGTGATTATTGGATGGTACTTGGTGCTATTCATGGAACCCTTGAAAAATGATTGATTTCTCAAGACAGCTGCCTCCATCGGCCACCCCACTTCCTGGGATCTTTCTGGCCTGCAAATGCTTTTTCTGATGATGTCAGACTCAGTAGCTTGATATCCTCCTAGAGAGAGTGTATGGGCTGAGAGTTCTAGAAATAGACCGAACCAATTTGTTTTTCTTTTACTTTCTGTCTGCCTCTGTTGATGGAGTGACAATCAAGCTTGGTTTACAGTAACTTTGTGAACTTAATACTAAACAGTTTTGATGTTTCAAACACATCCCCAGCCGTCCGGGACACATAGCAACCCAGAAACACAAACCATGAAAGCTAGAAAAAACCGCCGAGACTGGTAAATCTTGACCAGTTTCTATGATGTGAATCACAGGACAGACTCTTGAGTTTATTTAGAAGAAAAGTGGTGGCAACAAGAAAAAACAGTACTGTTTAGTGAAGAAAAAAGGCTCAAATTGAAGGGGAAAAAAGATGATAAACTTATGGTTTAACCCTCTAGGACTAAGTTTTGAAAACTTTACTCCATCATTGACTCATCAGCTATTTACGTGCCTGCATTCCCACGCATTTCACCTACATCTACAGTTGCGCATTTTATTCCCAGCCTTCTGAGAACTGAGTACTTTGCTGACTGTTTTCAGATTGTGCCTCCCAAGTGTGCCATCTGCACCACGACATCCTTCTTGAAGGCATTCAATATAGACCTCGTGAGCTAATGGAAGGCTCATTAATCCCCAACCGAGTTCAATGGAAAGATGAAACTGTTAACTTATACTACTCTTGGCGGCACTCAAAGGGAAAATATTAAGTGCATTTGAAATAATTTTATTTTTAAAAAACAGGCTGACAGCTAATTTGTTAGGTCTTCAATATCAGCTGAGTTCTTGAATCAGTTACTTTCACAGTCTGCAAAAATAGACGTTAAAGTCTCTAATATAAAATATTATATAAAGTCTCACCACATGGAATGATAAATCAGTCCATCAAAATATTTTATTTTGTTTCTATTATGTACTTGCGTTTGCATTAGATGTTATGGGAAACACCAGAGGTGTCATCTAAGCAAGCCTGTCATAAAGGAATTTAAAACCTCTTTGGAAATGCTCAAGTTGAAGGGGGCGGGGAGGAAGGATTTGGAGGGAAGACATGGGAAAACAACAAACGCAGAGGCAGGAAGATAGTGAAGAGCCTTGCTCAGGGAACACTGAGCAGATGAGCTGCAGGAATAGAGAGGTCACCTAGGTGAACAGGGGTGATAAGGCTGCAGTGGGAGTTTTTTTAAAAAATATGTTTTTATTGATTTCAGAGAGAGGAAGGGAGAGGGAGAGAGATGGAAACATCAATGAGAGAGAAACATTGATCGGCTGCCTCCTGCATGCCTCCTACTGGGGAGGGAGCTGCAACCCGGGCATATGCCCTGACTGGGAATCAAACCGTGACCTCTGGTTCATGGGACAGTGCCCAACCACTGAGCCACACCAGCCAGGCTGCAGTGGCAGTTTCTATTCAGACTGCAGAGAGCCCTGGACACTGACTAGGTGGCCGGATTCAGACTTTACACCACAGGCAACAGGGAAGGCTCTTGAAAATGGATGTCTTAAAAAAATGAAACTGAAAGTGTAACATGGGAAGATTTAGGGGCCCAGGCAGCGGGGCTAAAAGTTGGGAGACCACCTGGTCAACAACTATAATGAAACTGGCATGAAGAAATGAGAGGCTGGACAATGAAGAAAAAACATGAATACAAGATTTTTACTATTCAGCGGACTGTTTGGACTCTCAAAGCCCATAGAGTTAAGCACTATTCAAATAAAAATCCAATAGAAAAAAACATTTCCAAGCCTAATGGAAGGTCCTCTTATTTTAAGAACATTTTTTATGGAGTAGAACCAGATGGTGAGAGAAAAACTATTCCCAGTTTCATTTAAGTGCTTCTGATTTGTTTGCCTGCATTTCCACTTTGTTTCTATGCCGAGCAGGTGTGCACATAGGACTGACTTTTTTAGGTTAATGAGATTGGAAGTAAGAACTTTCTTGTTTTTGCTTTTTCCTTCCTTTCCCACTTTCAAGGTGAAAAGTATTTGTTAAATGATGGAGATTATAAGCCATCTCAGAAGGCTTGAACTGGCCCCCGGTTCCCATAAAACAAAAGGTGTGGAGGAGGAGAGGAAGGTGTCATTTTATGCAGGCGTACTCCACTTTACAGAGCAGGACCGTTCCTGGCTAGTTTCCTGCAAAGTAGATTTCACCATCGGAAGACATTTTCTCCACGTTTTTTTAGTGAATGCCACATGAGAGCTCTGTTCCTTTGGAAAACATTTTGACTCTTAGGAGTGATGAAGTCTCCATTAAGAACGTGTTTTAGAGGAAAACAATCCCTGTATTATGAATATGTATACTTAGACTCAAGATTAATCACAAAAGCTGGATGCAAAGGAGTCAGGATTTGTTTTTTGGTTCGGTCCAATGGCTGCAAGGCAAGCTTACTTGAGTATAGCTCCCTAGCCTTGAAAAATCACTCAGTTTCTCTCCAGCTGCCTCCCAAGAACTCTGTAACCTTATAATAGCCCACTGTCTTTGATTTTGCACTCTCAGTTTCTTCTCCATTCATGGAGACTGCTGTTTTTAAAGACATGAACAGATTGCTTGGGCCAAAGGGCTGGGTGTGAGGATGGAGACATCAGACCCAAAAGAGGCAAGAATTAACAAGTGGGAGTAAATAAATATTTACAGGACCCGTGGGCATGGGAAACTTTATTTTCTTTGTCTTTTAAAAAAAATCTTGATTATTGAAAGTATTGCATATGTCCCTTTTTTTTTCCCATTGACCTTTTCTAGCCTGCCCCTACCACCCACCTCAGGCCTTCGCCACACTATTGTCTGTGTCCATGGGTTATGCTATATGCCTACAAGTTCTTTGGTTGATCTCTTCCCACCCAACCTCCCATCCCTACCTTCCCTCTGAGATTCGACAGTCTATTCCATGCTTCTATGTTTCTGGATCTATTTTGTTCATTAGATTCCACATATAAGTGAGAGCAAATGATACTTGTCTTTCTCTGACTGGCATATTTCGCTTAGCATAATACTCTCCAGGTCCTCGCATGCTGTCTCAAAGGGTAAGAGATCCTTCTTTTTTACTCTACATAGTATTCCATGGTATAAATGCACCACAGTTTTGAAATTCTCTAAAGTAAGCCTTTAAGTTATGAAACTGTTTTTGACTAATAAGTTCCTAAACAATGAACAACCAAGTATTGTTTCTTCTTAATTTATAATATATGTTTATTTATTTCTTAACAAGTCTAAATAAGCTCTAAAATCATGACTATTTAGGGCCCCTAGAAACCATTAGTATCTACACGAAACAGCATATAAACTCTTTTAGGCAAATGGGCATTTATCTTATCCTGTGAAATCTGCAAGAAGCTTTCAGAGAGTCCTCGAGTGCAGTGATGGCGAACCTTTTGAGCTTGGCGTGTCAGCATTTTGAAAAACCCTAACTTAACTCTGGTGCCGTGTCACATATAGAAATTTTTTGATATTTGCAACCATAGTAAAACAAAGACTTATATTTTTGATATTTATTTTATATATTTAAATGCCATTTAACAAAGAAAAATCAACCAAAAAAATGAGTTCGCGTGTCACCTCTGACATGCGTGTCATAGGGTCGCCATCACTGCTCTAGTGTGATACATTCTAGTTCCAAACAGAGCCCCTGGTGGCTGCTCAAATCTACTGTGAGCCAAAGTCACTTATAATCTCGTGACAAATTGAGCTCAAGTAATAAAGACGACATATGACAAAGACACTCGGCTCTCAAAAAGTGGACATGTTGGGACTGCCTTAACATGAAGTACGAAAAGGGCATACTGTGGATGCACCACACCCTTTCACCTGAGGGTTGACCAAAACATGAGAGCCTGCAGCAACCTGAAGGTAAACGTCAAATACATGATGGGAACAGCTCTTCCAACCAAGTGTGGTCAGCCTACGGGACAAACTTTTGCAAGTCAGAAACTTAGATATCACAGGTGGGAGGCCAACCCCAGTATTTGGGCTGTTGCCATGTAAACTTAAGGCTCATTGTGATAGGTTGAATTTTGTCACTCCAAAATCCATATATTGAAGTCCTAATTCCCAGTACCTCCGAATGTGACCTGATTTGAAAATAAAAAGGTCTTATAAAAAAGGGGGAGATTTGAGCAGAGACACACATACGAGGAGGATGCCAATATGGACATGAAGACAGCTGAAACCAGGACATGACAACGATGCTACAAACCACTAGAACATGGAAGAGAGTCATGAAACAGGTTTTCTCTCACAGCCCTCAGAAGGAATCAACCTGCCAAAACTTTGACCTTGAACTTCTGGCCTTCAGACCTGGGAGAAAATCAATTTCCATTTTTAAGCTACCCGGTTTGTGATTCTCTGTTAGGGCAGTCCCAGCAAACGCACAGAGTGCTCCAACATCATGCTTCCTGCAGTAATGAGCTGCAGAAAAGCGTTTCTCGTCTATGTTTGACATTAAAGTCATCGTTTTTGGAGTGTCGATAGTATTTTTTCAGCCATTTCATTTTGCCTTTGCCGTAGACATCATGTGTCAGTGGCAGACAACAGCGAGAGTTTGGACTTGCGGTGTGTTCTCTGAGCACAGACCACCTCCTCTGCAGGAGACCACAAAGCCCTACGTTCTGGCTGCTTCTCCAGGCCTTTGCCATTGGCCCCTGTACAGGTGATTCAGAGCAAAGGGGAGAAGAGAAAACCACGCAGAGCAGTGAGTGAGCACTGCCTGCCCCACCTACGGACGCCAGGGAGAGAAGGCATGGCTCCAGCTTGAGTGCTTAAGACACACTTCCCCCAAAGTGTGTCTGTCTGCCTTTCAACTGAAAGTCCCCTTCTTCTTATTCCACCTGCTCAGAATTCTGGGAAATATTCCAGGATTTTCTTTAGCCAGAACAATGACTCATCCTTTGGGTCCCAATGTACTGTGGGTGAGTTGTTTTCATGTCTGTATTTCCCACATGACAGAACATCCTGGAGAGCAGGCAGCATATTTTTGTATCCCCTTTTGCACCTAACAAAATTTTTTCACAGATTGGATGCTAAATATGTGCTATCTAATTAAATAATAATTTCCTTTGGAATGTCCTCCTATCAACCTATTCCAATAGAAATAATTTAGAAATGACCTTTAGGAATCCACGGGAATATAACATTTTGAAACTTTCCATCAAAATAAGAGGCAATTTTTTAAAAAAGGAAAAAGAAAAAGATGAGACAATTAAATTATCCCAGCTTTAAATTATTTTTAAAGTGACATCCCTTTTTTTCTGGATATTTAGATGTTTTCTTTGTTATGTTATATTCTCTATTTGTTACCATCTCGTTTTTTAAAAACATTTTAATTGATTTTTAGAGAGAGAGAGGAAGGGAGAGAGAGAATATCAATGTGAGAGCAGAACACAGATCTCCTGCCTCTTACACGCCCCCTATCATGGATGGAGCCTACAACCCCACGCATCTGCCCTGACTGGGAATTGAACCAGTGACCTTTCGGTGTATGGGATGATGACCAACCAACTGAGCCACACCAGCCAGGGCTGTTATGATCTTATTTTAAATACATATTCACTTGTAATAAAATAAAATGTGAGGGGCAAAACCTCAAGTCCAAATTGATCTCTCTTGGAGTGGGTGATACGGTTCCCTGAGGAGTTTCTAGTTGGCTGAAGTTGCATAATCTTCTGTCTTCTCCCAAATCTCTAGACTTTCTTACAAAAACATGAAATAAACTGTAGACACAAAACGTACCTGGGTCAAACTGAATCAGTTTAGATGGAGTCATCGTAAAATCTTTTCCAACTGTAGCTGACACTTGGTTGACCTAAAAAGGAAAAATATGTCCTTTTTTAATAAAAACAAATATTCAGTAATAGAGAAACCTCTAGTCTAGACTAAACTCACTCTTAAAATATTTTTAACATAACATGTGTGTTTTTTATTATAATAAACCATTTTTGATCCAAGCTACATGGATCTTCCCTAAAGTTAACGTTTTTATAAACTAATATCAATGGAAGTAAAACTTTTTTTTTGCTTCTTTAAAAATAATTCAGTTATTGGAGAAAGTACCATGGATTTTAAACAATACTTTTCTCTTTGTTGCGAGTAGGATTTTATTTCATTACCTTCCCTTTATCCCTGCCTTACTCTAAAATAATGCCTCAGAGGAACAGGAGAGGGAGTGAAGAGGGGAAGAAATACAGGTGCCCCTGACAACCTGGTGCTGATGGTGCAGCCAGCTCTGAGGCCTCCTGCAAGCTCCAGGGCCCTGAGGGGCTTTAGACTGGATGCATTAAAGCAAGTCTGCTCCATTTTCCTGTCTGAATGACACCATCCCTCTTCACAGACATGAATGAGGGCTTTGTGGGGATGAGCGACCTGGTGAGCAACCCCAGAAAGGCAATCTACACCTTGAATTGAGAAGCTCTATCAAGTAAGTTGCAAACACACACACACACACACACACACACACACACACAATGCAAAAACTGCTCTAATTTAATGAGACTATTGATTGATCTCCTGTTCCCCATACCTACAGCTAAAAACCAGGGTGATATCAGGGCGCTAAAGCCATGGCCTTCACCTCCCTCGGAGGGAGCCTAAATATGTGTGGTAAGAACAGTGCCCTTGGCTGAAGGAGAGGCCATCCGGTGAGAACCCTGTGGAAAGCACAGGCAGCTGCTACTTTTGCATTTTTTAGATGTTTCAGGTGGTCAAGAAAGTGGGTTAATATGTCTCTTCACTTTGTTAGCAAGGAATGAAATGCATGATAAAAAATTATAACATTCTTCTTTCTATGACCTCAGACATTAGCTCCATCTCTAATCAAAGGCCCTACCATCTGCCAATGGGTCTGCAGTGGGAACATTTTGCTCAAGAAGGATATTACCTCCCAAACACCATTTGCTCTGTGCCTGCAATGCCAGGGCTCCTCCTGAAGCCTTTCACCGTGGAAAGGCAGCCCATGGTGCACCTGTACCCACCATATGCCGGGAGTTGCATATCCCCGCATGCTTCTTGCACGTGCAATTACCTAGTATTTACCACCACTGAGCTTACAGAATCCTTCGTGGGAAGAGGAATGATCTGAGGCAAGGTGGTTGGAGAAATCAGTCCAGTGAAGGTGCATGATGTAAACCAGGGCAAAGAACCAGGTCAAGCGCTTCCTCTCTCCCGGCTCCTGGTCAAGTAGCCAATAAGCTCTGGTGTGAGGCACAGGCTCTGGGCCGTGGGTAGAGTCATCCCTGAAGGACCCGGGGCCGTCTGACGGAGGCCTGCGCGCTCAGCTGGCAGGTTCACGGTGTGCATTCACTTAAGTAGACACAAGGTTCCATGTCACACCACGTATGTTCTTTCTACCTGGCAAGGGAGAGGTAGTGGGGCCCAAATCTCCAGACTCGAGCATATGGTGCTCTCTCTGGAGGACCAGAGGACGATGAGAAACCCAGCCAGGCAGACTCTTTCCTTTTCCATAAACAATCTGCTGGAAAATGGCAGGGCCTACCACACTGTCTGATGTTTTACCAACAACAAAGCACCCACAGATCCGGGGCAAAGAACCGAGGCCCACGGGAACGATAAATACCGAGTCTGGAGATGGCAGAATTTAGGTGCACAAGGTTCTGATTTGAATTTGTGATTGTAATTGAGACTTAACTGAGATGCCGTTTTCCCCAGAAGCTACTAGTAATACCAGTGTTCCTTTCATTAGACGGAGGAGGGGAGTGTTAAGGTGGTTGCTGTCATCAGTATGTAAATGCTTTTCATACGTTCATTCTCTTGCAGTGCTATTGGGAGAGCAACTCCTAAAAAAACCCTTCAATTCCAGAAGCCATAGGCTGTGTTTCCAGGTCCACGTCAATGGAAAGAAATCGCAAGTGGACTAATTCCAAAGGGATTACTGAAAATTCCTCCTATTCCAGGGCGTCTATATGGACATATGCTCTCTTAATTTTGCATTTAAGACTTGGGGACTCTTAAGATAGGTTTGTCCCCTGATTTTCCTTCCCCACTGAGACTGGAGCAAGTGATCCTGGTGCATACTAAGAGAAAGCCATTTGGGGACTGACATTGGCTCTGGGCACCTCACAGAATATCTTGCCGACAACATTTCTTACCAAGGCAGAGTGTAGCCCAAGTTCACTAGGTTGGATATATCTCTTCGTGAAACAAACTTCAAGACTTAATAACCAGATTTAAAAACTAAAAATGGGTTGAACATATCCTATTAGGAGCTAATGAAGCCAAATAAAGAAGGGAGGGATAAGGAGATTCTGTACCTAAAACCAGCAGGCTATTGTTGACACTTCCACAATTTAACATTTCCTTGGTGACTCTGAGTTGTTGTTGTTTTCTAAGAAAACAATTAAAGGCATCACCCAGCAACCCATGTTTTAGCTTGACAGTGTACATTTTAGAGTTGTTACCTTTACACTCACAAAGGCCGAGTCCATGGAATAGCCCCTCCTGGTAATTTCCAAGGGCAACATGCCCACGTTCTCACAGACCTCATATTCAGTCTGTGACCACTCAATATGAGACCACTTCAGTTCCAGGCTGCACGCAAGAAAAAGAAAAGGGAAACTCATTAGAAGTGCATACACATGGCGATCGGGGTCCTCTGCTGGGGAGGAGGTGGACCCCTGGGTGCACATCTGGTGATGGAAGTGGTTCCTCAACCTAAATCCATGCTAGAAATCCTTACACTTGACTGCTTCACTTTAGTTCACAAAAAACTTCTACTAACATCATCTCATTTAACACTCTCTTGCCAACACTATGAGGTATAGTGAAATGATTAGAATTCTATTTTACAAATGCAGAAATTAAGGTTAAAAGACTGTTGGGCTTTAACTGGTTTGGCTCAGTGGATAGAGCGTCGGCCTGCAGACTAAGAAGTTCCAGGTTTGATTCCAATCAAGGGCATGTACCTTAGTTGCAGGCACATCCCCAGTAGGGAGTGTGCTGATCAATGTTCTCTCTCATCGATGTTTCTAACTCTCTATCCCTCTCCCTTCCTCTCTGTAAAAACTCAATAAAATATATATATTTTTAAAATGGCATCTCCCTGTAGTCGGGAAAGTGTCATTGTTTTTTTTTTAAAAAAAGGGACTGTTGGAGTTCCCACAGTTATTAATGACAAAAAGAAAAGAAAAGAAAAGAAAAGAAAAGAAAAGAAAGAAAGGAAGAAAAGTGTGGAGGGGGGGCTGGGGGGAACTCCAATTTGAGTGTTCTGAAGGGAGAGGAGCCAGCAGTTGTGGAGTTCAAGGAGACATTCACTTTTGCAAAGGACACTGATATGAAACCTTTTCTCCTATCTTTGGCCTTCCCCATCGGTACCCCAAGAACTGTTCCCGGCACAGACCTTTTCTGAACTTGGGTTCAGTTAAATAGCAAGTTATCTTTGAGGATGTGCCTAAGAATTAGAATGTGCAGGTGTTTTATAAGCAGTATCTGTTTCCACATCTATGCATTTAAAAGGGCCATCCTAATATGTAGCTCAGACGCAGCTCAACAACGGAGTAAACCTAACAGAGGGTCGCCTTTTCCCTGGAATATATGCAGTGAGCCCACCATTTGATATAAACTGTCTTCTTTAATCCTCAGATGGAAAGGACCTTTTTTTTTTCCTTTTCCTTTTTCAGAAAAGAAAACTGAGCACAAGAGATGTTGAATAACTAGCTCAAAGACAAAAAGCTGTGTCAGATCTAATAGATAGCAGAGACGAAATTCCCAGCATAAATCTGAAGCCAATGTTCTCCTCCTCCTCCTCCTCTACCATTTTTCTCCCCAACTGAAGTTCATGACTCTTGTGTTTAAACTCACGCAGAAAAATACAATTTTATCTGTATCGTGAAATATTTCTCTTTGTGAGGTTAGAAAACTTAAAATGTTCCACCCAAACATGTCTCTCCAAACATGTTACTTATCACCCCCTGTAACCTTCAGCAATCTACAAGACACGGGCGATCTTCATTATGATCATTGAACACACTCCCACTGCTTTTGTCGCATTCATTTCCCTTTCATTCTACATTTACAAAACCCACAGCGGTTGCCTTACTGTATTTTCAAACTTCCAATTGGATTCAGGCTCTTTCCTCTAGATTTAAATTTTTTTAATCATTTTTTTTTCTTGCAGACGTAGAAATTCTGAGTGCCACCATGTGGATGGAGTGTGAGTTCTCAGATCTCACGGGGGAAGGAAGGAAGGAAGGAAGGAAGGAAGGAAGGAAGGAAGGAAGGAAGGAAGGAAGGAAGGAAGGAAGGGAGGAAGGGACTGTTTATTTCCAAGAGATTTAAAACAGAACTTTGGAGAAACTTGATAATATGTAATTGTATAGCGATTTTTAACATTCCAAAAGAGTGTGGACTGCAATGTTGAGTATTATGTGGATGAGTGTCCTGTGTCAAATATTTGATTACATAATGTTAAGCATGTTTAATTCTGCATAAGTTATCTATTGCTACACAACAATTTCCCCCCAAATTTTGCAGCTTTTCTGGGTGATTCTGGCTCAGTCTCTTGTAGGTTACAGTTAAGATGGTGTCCAGGGTTGCAGTCATCTGAAGGATTGACTGGAGCTGGAGCAAGATCCACATCCAAGAAAGCTCACTCATGTGACTATTGAAGGGAGGCATTAGCTCTTTGCCATATGGGCTTTTCTTTGACACATAGCAACTGGTTTTGCCCAGACCAAGTGATTCCAGAGGAAGGACAAGGAGAAGGCTTTGGTACCTTTTCTGACCTAGTGTTAAGACTAGGGAGGCACACATTCTCATTTCTGCTATAATCTATTCATTAGAATTCAGTCACTAAATTCATAATGCAACCAGAGGGGAAATAACCTTCAACCTTTGCAGGGAAATGTACCAGATGATTTGTGACTATATGTTAAAACCACAACATATTTCTGTAGAACGTCTCAGAGCCTTAAATACTCTAGCAGTGGTTCTCAACCTTCCTGATGCCGCGACCCTTTAATACAGTTCCTCATGTTGTGGTGACACCCAACCATAAAGTTATTTTTGTTGCTACTTCATAACTGTAATTTTGCTACTGTTATGAATCGTAATGTAAATATCTGATATGCAGGATGTATTTTCATTGTTACAAATTGAACATAATTAAAGCATAGTGATTAATCACAAAAACAATATGTAATTATATATGTGTTTTCTGATGGTCTTAGGCGACCCCTGTGAAAGGGTCGTTCGACCCCCAAAGGGGTCACGACCCACAGGTTGAGAACTGCTGGCTTAGCGGTTCAGGTTGTTGTTACACAGTGTTCCGTTTTATTTCTTTGAAACGACTCACTACAAATAATAAAGATCTATTGAAAAGACATACAGGTTAAGCCAGGCTATATATTTTCCAGAAAAAAATATTTAAATTGTGAAGCACTTGTATACCTCCGGGATGTGTGCAACACACATTTCGAATGCTTTTTGGTTTGTGCAGGACTTTATCTGAGAAGATCTTTCTATGCTGAGACTGTGGTTGCTTAAACTCTACACAAACACCTGGAAGAAAAGTAAGAGGTGTAGTCAACCACGCGGGAATTCCCCCTGCTGGACACCACCCAGATGTGTGCTCGACATCGTGTAGATAGCCAGACGCAGGAGCCCAGGAGAGAGACTGGGAACGCTCTGGACGTGTGGGTGTCATGGAGACAAGGGTTGTTTCAAACCTGCCTCTTTTAACGATCCCTCCTTCCCCTATTACCATTGAGTAAAGCTCATTCTAAGGCAAGAAATGAAATTTCTGGATACAGGTTTGCAAATCCCATATGGAAATCGTTTCAAGGCATGTAGCAGGGGGTGAGAACTCCTGTAGCCCCTGAGTCAGGGTTTCTCAATCTTGACACCATCGACATTTGGAACGTGATCATTCTTTGCTGTGGGGGGCTGTCCTGGGTACTAAGATATTTAGCAGCATCCCTGCCTCGACCCACCAAATGCAGTGGCACCCACTTCCCTTCAGTCACGACAACCAAAACTCTTTCCAGACATTTCCAAATGTCCCTCAGGGGGAGTCATCCCCAGTGGAGGGACACTTAGCTAAGTGATTTGGGTGCACTCATCAAAATAGAGACATTGATTTGATGTGAAAACTAAATTTTGGTTCCCCAAACCACTATTGTGAATGGAAGACACAGGATGAAGTAGTAGGAGTTAAACTGGAATATACTAGTAAGTCATGAGGCTTCTGGTCCCTCTGTCACTCACTGACACTAAGTCAGGTACAAGAAAAGCTACTTAAATATTCAATTTAAAATCACAATGCATCCCCAAAGTCCAGCATCTGTGATTCCCCATATCCCAACCAACTCTTTCCTTTTCCAAAGTATGTATCACATACATTTTAAAATACTATTTAATTTACTTAGATACTACTAGTATGTATGCTCCAAGTAAAAGGGGGCCTTGCTCGCTGATGTATTTCCAAGTCCCTTGTCGAGTGTGTAGGATATAGTAAGTGTTCAATAAATATTTGTTAAATGAATCTCCTTTAGTCCACTGTTTCCTAAGCTCAGTTGACACCAAACCTCCCCACCGCTCCACATCTCTATTAACATCATATTATAAACAATTTGGAATATGTATGCTCCAAGTAAAAGGGGGCCTTGCTCGCTGATGTATTTCCAAGTCCCTTGTCGAGTGTGTAGGATATAGTAAGTGTTCCATAAATATTTGTTAAATGAATCTCCTTTAGTCCACTGTTTCCTAAGCTCAGTTGACACCAAACCTCCCCACCGCTCCACATCTCTATTAACATCAGATTATAAACAATTTGAAAAAAACACACAACTAGGCTAGGATGATCCTTCTATGTTCTTTTTAGCTCCGACTTATTCTGGGTTCTGTGGCTATTATTGGACTTTATTAGAGAGAAAGATGGCATTGATAAAAGAGCATTCTACCAGCATCCTGATTTCTTAACGCACATGTATGCTCTTGTCTAAGTGCCTGCATGGTTCTCGACATTTGGCAATGTTGAGAGAGAGCTAAGATTGTCACATGGAGGAGGGTAATACTGCATTTCATGGGTAGAGGCCTGGGATTCGGCTAAACATCCCGCAACGCACAGGACACCCAGCCCACCCCCATCACGTAACAAAGAAGTACCTGGCCCCAAATGTCAACAGTGTTGAGATTAAAGTAAAAAATATATACTTCCTGACATTTTATTCTGTGGCTACCCGATTCATTAATATGTAGGAACAATAAACTTAAAGAAACACTTGTGATTCCAACTCCAGTTTGGGATTTGGGACATTAATCTAGGTTAACAAGTGTGTGTAAAAAAGAGTACGCAGCCAATCTATGCCTCAGTTTCCTCACCTCCCTAAGTGTCATAATCATGAGTCTGTGCTTCAAAGGAGTCGAATGAACCTTAATGAGTACCCAGTAAGTATTCTGAGCCTCTCAGTGAAAGGTTTTACAGAAGCTAAAATTGTGATTAAATTATTCTTATAACTAAGTCTTCATCTATAATCAAGTAGCATATGACTTAAGATGATAAAAAAATATTTTTCCAAGTAGTCAATCTAAGATTTATCAATTCAAAGAGGATGCTATTAAGATCCGTAATGCAATGCTATGAACACCTGTGTTTTCCTTTTTGTCTCTCTCTCATGATAATGCGGAAACAGTGTTTAGCCAGGAGGCAGCACAGTGAGACCCAGACAAGTGCTTCGGAGTCAGACACATCTTGCAACCACTCAGTGTGCGATTACGGTCAGTCACTCCGTCTCCCTGGGTCTCAGCTTTCATTATCGTTACAATGAGGAGAATGATACTCACGTCAAATGATGAAAATTTAAATGTGCTAATAGGTGGAAAGCACCTGTACACAGTGGGTGCTTAATAAGTGCTATTTCCCTTTCCATCCTCTGTGCTTTCCCAGATCGAATCTGGAAATAAATACGTTAACTTCTGGCGTGCAGGGAACATGAAAGCTTTACCTGGACAATTGTTTCAACCTCCTCCCCTATAAGGTGTTTCATAAAAGCCGCCAAACCACTGCAGGGTTCACCTATTGGACAGTCCTTTTCTGTTTCATTTCTTTTGTGCCTTCTCTTTTAAGGCCAGGAGTGAAGACTAGACCAGAGTGAGGGCAGCCAGAGGAAGGAGAGGAATAGGGTACTTGGGATCACGGAGCAGCTGGGGAAACAGCCTCTGAGCGATAAAGAAGCTCCCTGTAGGTCAGCGCTTCTTGCGAAGTTCACTCTTTATCGGTGCCCTCGAGGAAGAGGTCAACATAGAAGGCATATGAAGAAACTGGCCAAAAGTCGGCTCCATTCTGTGGTCTGCAGAGGAGTTTGGGATGAATGATGTGGGTCCTGTGTAGTTTCGTTGGAGAATTCTGAAGAGCACATTGAGGTTCAAGTTGGACAGGAGAACAGACTCGAGTTTGGCCACCAAGGGGAATAAGAGCAGCGTGCACTTTGCGGTCAGGAGGTCAGGGTCCTCTTTCGGCTCTGCTACTCATCCACTTACGTGACTTCAGGCCAATTACTTAAATGCTTTGAGCCTGATGTCCCTCTCGCCCTCAGAGGACTGTGCTTTGTAGATTAAATCAGGCAACATATGTGAAAGTGCCTAGCACAGTACCTGAAATTCAGGCATTCAGCCAAGTCTAAATCTCTATGCAAATCTCCATGGATTTCAGTGTTATACAGTAATTTCTATTCATGATAAAATGCCTCCCACATGTATTCCATGAACAACTTGTTCCATGAGCTATTGAGGGGGACAAGAGAGCTAAAGGGCAGGGAGAAGTAGTTCTGTAGTCAAATCAAGTTCAGATGTGCTACATACTATACCTCTCTCTGAGATATCCCCAATCCATGCAAGCTTCTCTATGGTTCTGGGATGTGACGCACACAATCTAGCTACCTAGTAGTAACTTGATTCGTTTAGCTGATTCGAATCAACTTTCCTAATACCTTTGTTAATGGAGCAGCCATTGACTCTTCAGGGCTGGTATTCCATAGAAATGCTGCAAGAGCAAAAACTTACTAGCAAATCAAGATTCTGGGACCTTCCCTCTGAACATAGGTCCTTCTCATTTTGTAAAAGAGTTCCCTTCTGCTCCAGAGCGCACCCACCAGTCCCTTTAGCTTTATTACAGAACGTCTTCACTCCTTCGAATAGGCAGAATATTAATGTACTCATACTGTCTAAGCTAGAGAAGAACACAAAGCACTACAGCATTTAGCCTATTGATTAAGGAGCATATTGATTGTTCGCTTTGTGAATCATCCCAGCATTGATTTCTAATTAGAGGTGGGCTTAGCTGGCTACCCAATGTCTCTGGGATACTTCTTCAAACGGTCAATCTTTACACCCACGTGAATGAACAATAGTAGTCACTACCACAGTTAAACTTGCTAAGGATGCTAAATATACAAGATGCTTTCATATGTTTTACCTCATTTGTTTCTTTAAACACATTTTGGTATTGCCCCCATTTGACAGATGAGATAACTGAGGCTTGAACAACCACCTAAGTCAATGGCAGAGTCAAAGCCCAAACCCTATTCTTTGGTTCTAAGTCCAGTGGTTTATTGTTTATTATCTATACTAATTCCTGGTGTGTTGGACATGGAGTGCACGCTAATATTAATAGCTATAACTTACATTTTTAAAATGTTCTCTTTTTTTGCTGAGTTTTTAGAGAGAGAGGAGGAGAGAGAGAGGTGGGGCTTTAGCTGGCCACTGATCATTGATCAACTATACAACCCCCTACTGGGGATCGAGCCCACATGTGGCCTGACCGGGAATCAAACTGGTGACCTCTTGGTTCCTGGGTCAATGCTCAACCACTGAGCCACACCTGCCAGGCCTTACATTAAAAACAAACAAACAAAAAACACACAACAACTGAAACTTAAGGTCCTTGAAGAGTAAGTATTCCCCTTTCTTGCTGGCTGGGTAGGCCAATGACTGAAGAGAAGGAAGGGAGATAAGTCTGCAGCTCCCTCCCCTTAGGCCAGTTAGCACACCTTGATAAGAATGGGCAAGTTCTTTCATGCAGTGAGAAAAATCATGGACTCTAGAGCCATACTTCCTGGGCCTGAATCCCAGCTTCTTCACTAATTAGCTGTACAAGCTTGGAAAAACTCACCTCCTATTTTTGTGCTTCAGTCTCCTCACGTGTAAATTCTGTATTATAATGGCACCTAACACATAGGTGGTTGTGATGATTGAATGAAGAGCAATGAAACAGAGCAGAAAACAACTATATTGCAAATGCCTGTGGTTTATATTGTACACGTAACTAGGTTCTTGCTGGCTGTCTTGGAAAGACAACCCACTACTGACAAGATTGTTTCTTACTGGAAAAATGTTCTTCCTGTTCTAAAAACATCTAATAAATGAGGCTAGAGACAACGATGCCACTCAAAAATTATGGACATAAATGCTGAGTAATTTCTACCTCCCTCTGCTCATTCTAAAGAAAATAATATACATTAAAATCAAATTTAAATCATTTTTGGATTAGTCCTTGGTAGGCATCATTTTGTTCCATTGGTTCTACTCACTTCAAGCTGAATTAGAAACATCGTCACCATAGCTAGATGAACATTAATATCCAAGACAAGCAGGAGCCTATTTAAAATAGCCTCAATTAAGGTTATAATTTCTTCCAGGATTCTCCTATAAATCTGAGGATTATTTAAAAACATAAATCATCTTCAAAAGCAATTTCTTTGTAACAATGAAGAATAAAAAGGGCATGTAAGTAAGTGAAGCAACATCAATCTATTGCTGGGGGTGTGGGGGGAGAAATCTCCTATCGGCTCTGCTGTGTTCACACATGGAAGCCCAGCAGTCAGCATGAGGCCAGTAGCAAGTCTGACCAGTATTCTCATATTTCTTATTTGATCTACTAAACACAAGTGAAGTCAATGTATTAATGTTTTGGGAACAGGATTTTCAAAAACATTTTCTTGAGTTACAAGATTTTTTTTAATATGTTACATTGATTTTTTTACAGAGAGGAAGGGAGAGGGATAGTCAGAAACATCGATGAGAGAGAAACATCGACCAGCTGCCTCCTGCACACCTCCTACTGGGGATGTGCCCGCAACCAAGGCACATGCCCTTGACCGGAATCGAACCTGGGACCTTTCAGTCCGAAGGCCGACGCTCTATCCACTGAGCCAAACCGATTAGGCTTGAGTTACAAGATGTTTGATTAAAATTGCAAGTAGTTAGTACATTTTCTAGAAAGGAAATCCTGAGGAATCATTTCTCTTAGGCAAGAGCAGTTTAATGGGTGGTGGTGAGGCCTTCCTTGTTCATATCCATTTACCAGTTTCTAATACTGTGCACCCAAATACTACACTTTATCAGGGCAATGGAGGTGAACCCTGGGAATGTGTTCTGTTAAGAGAAGGATGACCGTTTTTCTAACCATGACTACAGAGACCTCTGCTGGTACATGTTGGAACTACAATCAGGATCAGAAAGAAAAAGCAAGAATGAAGAGAACAGAGATGAATTTCTCCATTTTTTCTTCCTTTGTCCATATACTACCATAAAAAATCCTATAAAGAGGCTATACTCACTTACAATGTGTCATTTTACTAGGGTCTGGTTAATAGTCACTATTCTTTGAGGTGACGGGAGAAGGGTATCAAATTTATAAAGAAAGAAAATACAGCACCACAAGAACTGGACTGTAATACATCTTCCACAGCCATCTGATAAACTGGTAAATTATTCAAGGTCTACCTCCAAGAAGAGTCTAGAAGAGGGACCCAGTGAGTGAAATTACTGTGGCCTGTTAATCTTGTTAATTTTGAGGATTTCTTACTCTTGTTATTCTGAGGGTTAGACATATTATATAACTTCTAAGTGTCACTTAATACCTGCATGTCTATTTTCCTTTTTACACTGTCTTCATCTTACCTAGGATAGGTTCGTTAATTGGTAAAGGCAGTCTCAAGCCATCCCTTTTTTTGTTTGATTTTCTGGAAGCGAAGAGCTGTTTTTGCCAACCCCTCCTGGCTGCCTCATGCCTCCTGCTCTAGATGTTTCAGACTCTCAGTGCTAACATGGTCCTAGAGTGACCTCTTGCTGCACAACGTGTACATGAGCCTGCAAGCTCGGTCCTGGATGCCCGTGAATTGTCACTGTCTGCATGCGAAAGTGAATGCATTTACCTGAATAACTGGAATGACCCAGCGCTATCCACCTTAACTTTCTAATGTTTCAATACTCTGTAAACTACTGGTTTTCCCATTACTGAGCAGTAATAGAAAGAATAATCTCCCTCCAAAATACACTCCATGAGCTTGTGAAATGGTCTATGAATTTATTCCCTTAGATTCTGCTTCAAAACAACATTTCACTTTCCTAATCAGATACGTGCTGGATACTATATGCAGGACTACTGAATAAGCAAAAGAATTTACATGTGCGGAGTGGCAGAGTTCCCTGTGGGGTCCATGATTTGAAATTCCATGGTATCTGAATTAAATTCCAAAGACGGGTTTATGACGTAAAGAATGGTCTTACTGTTTAAGTCCTTTTGGCTAAATTTCTCACGGATAAATTCACCTACAGAGAGAGAGAGGGGGGGGGGGGACTTTAGTGGATGAGCAAACAAAATAGCAAATAAGAGCTGATAAAATTGTATGGCTATTTTATTTTAAATACTGGCTTTCAAAATCTCTGAAGTATATTCTTTAAAGACATTGACATTGTCGTGACTATCTTAAAACTCATATGCAATGAACTTAAATGGGTCTCTAAAGTTTACTTTGTCTCAGAAATATTGTGCCTTAAAGAAAATAGAAAAATAGAGGAAGACTAGGAAGAGACAGTAATAAAATATGTAATTCTTGCCATCTTCCTGAGTGATTTATTTTGATCACTGTCTTCATAAAGCAAAAGTAATATGCAATCCAGATAAACCACCATACCAAAAAACCCAGAATTAAAAAAAGTAAACTGATATCATTTAGAATTTATTTTAGAAAAAAGTCACAAATATGAATTTGGCTCTGACACTGAGTGTTCCTCTGACTATATTACAATCTAGCTGTTTTTTTGTAAAGTAAACAACAACAGTATATAAGGAAACGACATGTCAGGATTTGGTTCTCCCACTCAAGATGAACTTGGAAAGGCTCATCTTCAAACTCTCTTTTGCACCAATATTGATTATAAACTGCATCTATCAGTAAGGCCTGGGGAGTGTTTACCAAATGGGCCTGCGCTTAATTAAATTACTTTCTAGCGTTGCCAGGCACTGGGTATTTTACAATGAGCAAGAACAAGATGAAGGGAGACAGTACCTGTTGTTGTGTTCTCCAGATGTCCATGTTGGGGGCCTCGTAAAATCTTAAAGATAATCTGATCGTCCTCAGTGTCGGGGTCTGACGCCTTCAACACACGGGAAGTGATGTAAATCCCGTAACAGCCACTTTTCAGGAGTCCCACTTGAGAGGCGGAATGCAAATGTGTGATGTGGGGGGCTGTTTTGTCCAACTGGTCCACCTAAATTGTCAATCATTACAAGTTTATACAAAGGCTTCTCCTCCCCACGGGGTCTTAATGGTTAACGATGACAAACGTTCCTGAACCTCATTTGGATCCCTTTTCCTCTTCTTTTGTTAATTTCTGCTAGAGACTGTCTTGTTCACAATACCCTCAGCAAATCTCATAGAGCCTGGGACAGAGGTGGACTTTCCATTGTAAACCTTGACCCAGCTTTATTTACCTGTCTCACTCCCCCATTAGGATGTAAGCTCCCCCATCTATTCCTTACACCTGGCACAGTACCTGACCATAACAGGAGCTTGGGGAATATTTGTTCAATGGATATATTAAGAGTGAATTATACCGCAAACTTAATGTTAGCTCCACAGAAAGATTCCCCCATTTTCCCAGTGTTTGGTTATTTACAGAAACAAAGTTATAAGGGTTTACAAATGCATTGAATATTTTTGTCATGCCTTTGTTCAAAGGGCAAAAATGTTCAATAAAAAGAGAAATCCCTAAGAAAATGATGAGAGGTAATTATGCATAGGCATCTGTGTATCTGTTTCATGGATGATGAGAACAGGTGAACTCAATTTGTGAAGACAGTGCCTGGGCAAAGAGATGTAGAGGTTCGAACACTACAAAGGGCCTCATTCAGGTGTGTGCTTGGCCCATCTTGCAAATAACAGTTGTATGTTAGGGATGGAGCAGGTTTAGATGGATTAGCACAATTCACCACCGATATCAGAAAACAAGTACAAGAACACTACCTTCATTCCCTTTACCCCTAATCACTCAGTTCTTAACTTTACTTACCCCAAAATAATACCACTACAAATCTTAGTTCATCATAGCAAAGTGATAATAAGTGTCAATGATAAGCTATATATATATATTAGAGGCCTGATGCACAAAATTCGTGCAAGAGTAGGCCTTCCTTCCCTCCGGCTGCGGGTACCCAGGACCTGGGCTTCATCCAAAAGGTCGTCCAGAAGGATGTCTGGTCTAATTAGCATATTACACTTTCATTATTATATATATA
>NW_005361458.1:3530829-3540990 GCF_000412655.1 Myotis brandtii | reverse complement strand
ATATATATATATATATATATACACACACACACACACACATATATGTGTGTGTATATATATGTATATGTATATATGTATATATACATATATATGATATTGAAAATAAAAAGAGGTGGGAAGAACTGATAATTTCTACAACTTAGTGTTAACTGATTTAAAAACCCAGTTATTATTTTTTTGCAGAATAGAAGACAACTATAACACCATTTTTGTTCAAATCAAACACATATATATATTCATACAGACATAGGCAAAACTGTGGGAGCATTCGCACAAATGTGTACATTTGTCTTGGGGTGGCGAAAACGCACCACTCCTCCTTTGTGTATTTCTATATGGAATTTTGTAACAACCAAATACTTTTTCCTCTCAGGTTGACAAGGTCCTTGTTGATTAAAAAAAATAATCATAAGAAGCTGAATATAACACAAATAAATGGAAGGATATACTGTGCTCATGAATTGGAAGAATTAATATCATTAAAAATCCATACTATGCATACTACACAAAGCAATATACAGATTCAATACAATTCCTAGCAAAATGCCATTTTTTTCACAGAACTAGAACAAACCATCCTAAACTTTATATGAAATCATTAAAGACCCTGAATAGCTGAAGCAATTTTGAGAAAGAACGAAGTTGGAGGTTTTATGCTCCCTAATTTCAAACTATACTACAACGCTATAGTTATCAAAATAGTATGGTACTGGCACAGAAACATACACACAGGTCAGTGGAACAGAATTGAGAGAGCCCAGAAATAAACCCATGTTGATATAGTCAAATAATTTACAACCAAGGAAGCAAGAATATGCACTGGGGAATACACAGTCTCTTTAATAAATGCTTTTGGGAAAACTGGACAACTATATGCAGAAAAAAAAGAAACTAGGTCACTTTCTTTCACCACATAAAAATAGACTCAAAAAGGATTAAAAACTTAAATGTAAGACTTCAAACCATCAAACTAGAAGAAAACATAGGCAATAAAACCTTTAACATCACTCTTGGCAAATTTCTTTTAGATATGTCTCCTCAGGCAAGTGCAACAAAAGTGAAAATAAACAAATGGGACTACATCAAACTAAAATTTTTTTTCACAGTAAAAGAAACCATCAACAAAACAAAAAGATAATCCACTGAATGGGGGAAGATATTCACAAATGATATATCTAATAAGGGGTTAGTGTCTAAAATATATAAAATACTTATACAGCACAACATAAAAAAACACACACAAACCAAGCTGATTAAAAATTGGGCAGAGGATCTAGATAGATATTTGTCCAAAAAAGACATGAAGCTGGCCAACAGACTCATGAAAAGATGCTCAACATCAGCAAGCATCAGGGAAATGCAAATCAAAACCACAATGAGCTATTGATAACCTCACACCTGTCAGAATAGCTATTATGAAAAAGACAGCAAACAAAAAGTGTTGGGGAGAATGTTGAGAAAAGAGAACCCAACTGCACTGGTGTTTGATTGTAAACTGACACAGCCACTATGGAAAACAGTACAGAGATTCCTCAAAAAAACTGAAAATAGAAATACCATATGATGCAGCAATTTCACTTCTGAATATTTAGCAGAAGAAAACAGAAACACTAATTTGAAAAGATATATACACCCTCATGTTCAATACAGCACTATTTACAATAATCAAAATATGGAAGCAACCTAGTTGTCCACTGATAGATCAATAAATAAAGAAGATTGGTATATATCAAACATAACTCAGTAATTAAAAAAAAAAAATCTTGTCAGGCCAGCGTGGCTCGGTAGTTGAGCATCAACTTATGAACCAGGAGGTCACGGTTCGATTCCCGGTCAGGACATATGCCTGGGTTGTGGGCACCATCCCCAGTAGGGGGCAAGCAGGCGGCAGCTAATCAATCATTCTCTCTCATCATTGGTGTTTCTGTCCCTCTCTCCTTCTCCCTTCCTCTCTCTGAAATCAATAAAAACATATTAAAATAAAATTTTGCCATTTGTGACAACACAGATGAATCCAGAAGGTATTATGATAAGTAAAATAATATAGATGGAAAAAAGACAAAAAGACTTCACTCATATGTGGAACCTAAAAAATAAGATAAATGAATAAACAAAACAAAAGAGAAATAAACTCATAGATGCAGAGAACAAACTTATGGTTGCCAGAGGGGAGGGCAGTGGAGGATGGGCAAAAAAGGTGAAGGGAATAGAGAGGTATAAACCTCTAGTTATGAACTAAATAATTCATAGGAATGAAATGCATGCAAAGGGAATATAGCCAATATTATAATATGTTGGTACAGTGACAAATAGTTACTAGACATTTCATGGTGATCACTTAGTAAAATATATAAATGTCAAATCGCTATGTTGTAAACATAAAACTAATTAAATATTGTATGTCAAGTATACTTTTAAAATTTTTGGAAATAAATCATGTTGACTAATGTTTGTAGGAACAGGCATTCTACATTTTGCTGATAGGAGTGCAAATTAGTGAAAATTTTCTGAATAGAAATTTGGCATGTATGTACACTGAAATGTGCACATACTTTGATCTAAAAATTTCACTTTTTTAAGTATATCCTGCAGAAACAGACATGTACACAAAATGCATATATATGGATGTTTACTAACATTCCAGAAAAGATAGAAGTCCAACATGGGATTTATAAACCATCTCTACCTGAGACTGAATGCTATGCAGCCTTTAAAAATCATGTTTTCAAGGGAGATTTAATGACATGAAAATTTTTTTATCATATAATGAAGAGTGGAAACAGACAATATACATAATAATACATAGAATATCATGCCATTTTTATTGCACAGAAGAATGGAAGTCACCAACAATAGTTATCTTTGAATGGTATGATTGTGAAGGATATTTTTTTCTTGTTCTTTTCTATAGTTTATGAATTCTTTTTTTTTTTTTGAAATATATTTTTATTGATTTCAGAGAGGAAGGGAGACTGAAAGAGAGATAGAAACATCAATGATGAGAGAAAATCATTGATTGGCTGCCTCCTGCACCACCACCACCCTCCACTGGGGATGGAGCCCGCAACCTGAGCATGTGCCCTGACCCAGAATTGAACTGTGACCTCCTGGTTCATAGCACAACGCTCAACCACTGAGTCACGCCAGCCGGGCAGTTTATGAATTCTTTACAATAAACAATTATTTTTTAAATTGAAAAGCAACACACATTTTTAAAAGTTACAGTCATTCTCCTCTTCTGAAAAGTATGGATGGCGAACTCTGCTGTGCAGTTGGGTGGAAGGTGGGGAACCTTAATTTTCAGGGCCTTTTGAATGGAGAAGGTATTACAGCTCTGGTGGCCGTTAGGTTGGGTGGTCAATGTCAGGAGAGAGAAAATCAAAATGCTTCTTGCCAAGTGAGAATTTCTTAAAGTTGATAAATATCTGAGTGTAGGTGGGTTTTATAAAATGTTATGTTTTCCTTGAAAACAAAAGTGTTACAAGAGGAATGGATATCTATTGGGATCATTTGTTTCTTAAAAATGTTAGTATCTGAACTCTGGTCATATGGTCGCCTGTTGTGTCTTTGGTCATATGTGTGCTAAAAGGTATTTTAAGTCTTATTAAAATTCTAGATTCTTCAAAAGCAAGTCTTCTGCCTCCGAATAAATCAAAGCATTTTAAAATATTGGAGTATAGGACATTATTGTTGTTGCTTTTAAAGAGAAGGCTATCTTCATAAAAGGTTACATAACAAGATATGGTTAGTTCATATAAAGAAATTAAAAAATATAAAACAAGTCACATAATTACTGTCTTAAGAAGTCATGTATTGAAAGGTTCTGCACAAAAATAGGAGAAAGTGCTTGACCTGGAATATTCAGAGGAGGTTTTGTGAAGAAAATAATAATCCCTGAAAGTCACTGGGACTTAGGAAGGATAAAGGAAAGGTAGGGCTTTCATGGGGCAGAGATGTACCAGTTATTTATGGCTGTGTAAGAAATGACTCCAAAACATAATGACTTAATACCAAAATGACCCATTTTAGAGGAGTAAGAAGAAGAGGTGGAGGAGCAGGAGGGGGAGGAGGAGAAGAGCACCCACTGTATGTCATCATGACTCTTCACCTTTTTATTCAGATCCCCTCTTAGAGACAGTGAGTTAATTTTATGTGTCAACAGAGATGAGCAATGATGCCCAGTTGTTTGCTCAAACACCTGTCAAGATGTTGCTGTGGAGATATTGTTTAGATGTAATTACATTCATATCAGTAGACTTTGAATAAGGCGAATTACCCTCTAGAACAGGGGTCCTCAAACTTTTTAAACAGGGAGCCAGTTCACTGTCCCTCAGACCATTTTAAACTATAGTTTAAAAAAAAAACTATGAACAAATTCCTATGCACACTGCACATATCTTATTTTGAAGTAAAAAAACAAAACGTGAACAAATACAATATTTGTATTTGCATGTGGCCCGCGGGTCGCAGTTTGAGGACCCCTGGTCTAGAAAGTGGGTGGGCCTCATCCAATCAGTTGAAGGCCTTAAGAGAAAAGACTGAAGTCCCTTGAAGCGGAAGAAAATCTGCCCCCAGGACTGCCTTTGCACTCAAGGAATCATCAGCTCCTGCTGGGATGTCCATCCTGCTGGACATGTCAGACCCTGCAATTGTGGAGTCAATTCCTGAAAATAAATCTCTCTCACCCTCTCTCTCTCTCTCTCTCTCTCTATATATATATATATATAGATGTAGATATAGATATAGATATAGATATAGATAGATATAGATATAGATAGATATAGATATAGATAGATATAGATATAGATAGATATAGATATAGATAGATATAGATATAGATAGATATAGATATAGATAGATATAGATATAGATAGATATAGATATATAGATATATAGATATAGATATATCCTATTGGTTCTGTTTCTTTGGAGAATCCTGATTAGTACAGAGACTAAAGAGCAAGGGGAAATTATGATTATTCTGCATAATCAGAAGGTACTCTGAAGTAAGAGACAGACATATCTTTTTTGCAGTGGCTGGAAGTGTGTGGAACAGGGTGAACTACATCTAAGAAGAGCAGACTCAAGACTTTGAGAGCCAGACATACTTGATGTGTTTTGGCTAAAAAAAAGAAAAACACATTATGCCCTCCAGAATCATCATCACAGTCAACACAAATGTGGCAGGACAGGGCCCAGAAAGGGTACCGATGCTGGATCAGGAAGAATTGAGCTTTTTATGTGTTTCAGCAAATTATTTAACTTCTAAACTTAACATCTGTACAATAGAGAGAACAAAACATATCTCAGATATGTAAAGTGGGTCTGACACAGTTAATGTTCAAAAATTGCAGCTGCTGCAAATATTATCCTCACCATTATTACACGTGTAATTATGATGTGGCCTTGTAAGTTTTCATATGTTCAGCTAAAAACCATTAAAGTGACAGTAGGTGACATGGATCAGTAAGCATGATCATAATAGTGTCGTTAAATATTGTAACCGTAGTTACAAGATACTGAGAAACAAATATGTCTCAGGCAACATGCTAGTGCCTTGACTACCTAATCTTATTTAATTCTCACCATAATCCTGTAAGGCATATTTTTTTCAAAGAAGGAAAAGTAGAATCGGAAGAGTTCAAGAATGCTCTCAAGGTCACACAGCTAATAAATGGCAAAGCAGAAATCTCAACCCAGGTGTGTCTGACTTCAAAGCCTGTATTTTTTTTCCTTTCTGTATTACCTACCACTGACTCGAGGTCAATCACTACCCGTATGCAGGGACCACATCTGCTTTGTTCATATTAATAAGCCTGGTGCCTTGCTTGGTGCCAGGCGTCTGTAGGCACACATGAATTTTATTTGAATGAAAGAAGGAAGGAAAAAGGAAATAGTTTTCCTTGACGTTGTTTTCTACACATCTCTGACAAGGAACAGTGCATTTTTCATACTTGCCTTGATGATGAATGAAACAGGTTCTTGCCACACTCTTCCATCCACAACAAAGCCTTGGTTGGTCCCATCTGTGGCCACAAAAGTAAAGCAGTCAGTCCAGGAGCCCCCTCGCGAGTGCCTGTAGGCCACCTTCCTGCTGTCTACGTCCTGCTGAGTGAAATTGTGTTGAAGCAGCACTGTGCCCCGCAGGTAGAGCTGGCCATGTTGTGGGAGCCGGGCCAAAAGGAAGGTAAGGTTCTCCACTGGAGTGTCAGGGTCGGTCAGCTGAAGGAGGTCAGCGGAAAGCAGGCCCATGGCCCCTTCGGCCAGTCTCAGCCCCTTGTTCTTGGTCACCACGGGTAAGGCTCTGTCCACGGCTTCCAGTATGACCTCAAACACCCCATGCTTGGTCTGCAGTCCATTGCTGACAATGAATCTGGCAAAGAGAGGCAAGGCAGCCTTCAGCATGGATTCTTGTGTCACCATCTACTGGAATGAAATGATAACAACACACACCTTTACTAAAGGATATGTCGTGTTGGGACTCAAATGAGAAATCAAGGGCAGGTCTTTCAGAGGACACCATTCTATTAAATAAGTCACCAGGTAACACACAAATTGCCCCTTCCACATCCAAAAGTATTTCCTCACTCACATCAATGGTAGACTCTTGGGGTGGAGCAGGCAAATGCTGCCAGTGATATTCCTCCGGCTAAATATGGTTCTTTGCCCCAAATAGGAATGTCACATCCAATTAGACCCATTGCATGAGCTTGCAGAGAACTCCTTTTATACATTTATACTTTTTCAATTGTATTATTGTATTTTTTTGTGGGAATTTAATAAGCTAAACTTTTAAGACTAACAATTGGAGGCCAATCAAGTGCTGAGTAGGCTGAATTTGGCTAATTCACTGTATTTGTATATTTCTTAAGGACAGGTTACATAAATGAGCCATGTAATCATGCCCAACTTATCTTTCTGGGCCTCATTTCCTGTCTTTTGCAAAGTGAAAGATTGACCAAACGATCGCCAAGTACCATCCAACTCTAAAATATCGTGTGATGCTCTAATCCCTTACTTTTTCTTGTGCTTCTGCATTTGCCCCTTACAAGGTATGTGGGAGTTAAGGTAGACAAGGATCTTCCTGCTTTAAAGAAAAGAAAATTATAGCAGAAAGATGATAAGGCAGATAGGAGACAGAGCTGGGACTAGAACCCAGGTCTCTGGACCCCATACCTTCTGCTCTTACAGTTATTAATAAATACTAGTTAAACAATCCACTGAGAAAGAGTGGTGTATCTGAGCACCACTGCAGAATTATAAAGAGAAAGCTGAAATGATGTAAATTCAAGGTAAGCAAAATCTCTCTCTCAATCCTGAGTTTGTGATACCACAATGTGCTTCTGATTATTATTGATCACTAAATCGCATTATACCCACCACTGCCAATCTCAAAATAAAACTAATTTAAGTGATCTTTAGAGAATTGCAACGTGTGATTTTTATTTTAAGGAAAATTTAGAATATCATTCAATTAGCAAACAAAATGCACTATTAAAACTCCAAAGTTAGGAAATCACTACTCTCAAAATGAAATTGACAAATTCACCATAGACCCCCAAAATGTACTTCAAAATGATCATGGAGTTGTGTCTATTAATTTTTCTCCATATACTATAGTTGCTAGAAATATTCATGGTGGACACACTTTTACATTTTTACATGAATGTAAAAATCTCTAAAAATAATTTCAGCTGACTATAGCAAGATTAGTTTAAATTATAGAAGAACTTTATAGAGGTTCATATTTACTTATTTATTTTGGTCAAGTTTATTTATTTCTTTTTATTGAATTTACTGGGGTGACAGTGGCTAATAAAATTATATAGGTTTCAAGTGTACAATTCTACAGTTCATCATCTGTATATTGTACTGTGTGTTCACCACCCAAAGTCAAGTTTCTTCCGTTGTTATTTATCCCCCTTTATTCTCTTCTACTTCCCCCCATGTTGGAGGTTCTTTTTTTAACCAGAGAAGAAATGGGGCTTATATTTATTTTACTAATCTGACAAATTTGACTAACAAGTTCTTTAGTCTTTGCAAAAATGTGTCTTGTCCTTCAAGGTTTGAGGGTTGTTGCCTTGCTTTTGAACATGAAGGGACCTGGAACCAGGTTGTGTGAGCACAAGGAGTGGACCAGCTGGCCTGAGGCAAAGGACTGAGGGAGAAGAGCAGCTGGACACAAAATAAAGGAGATGAGTTTGGCTGACCCAGATTTTGCTTTGAAGGCTGAGCTAAAATTTTTGAGCTTTTTAATTATCTAGTTGATAAGTCTGCCTACAAGGAAAATATAATGGTAGAAAACGGAATCTATGTCCAAAGAGTTTAAAATGCTAAGAGAAATATAACAAATACAGCAAATCTCAACATTTCACATACCTAGACTTGTAAAGAATATAACCTGCTGTGTGTTGTCTTCCTCCACAGCATTATTTTACAGTTTGAATAAGGGTATTACATTAACTTTAGAATTACAGATTGAACAAAATTCACCTTGCTGCCTTAAAACAAAACCATTGGCTTTCCTTTCCTAAACCTGAACTTTTAATCAATATATTCTAAGCAAAGAGGGTAATTTCACTGCTAAATTGTGAAATGTTAACAAAATTAGTTTTTTTAAAAAAGAAAATCGAAGTGCACCCACAATAATATGTGTCCAACTTTTTACTTATTAGTCACCTTGACAGTGTCAAAGGTCAAGTGATGTGCATTTTTAGGTATAAAAATCATGGTCTACTTCTCAGAGACAGCTTTCCGTAGGGTAATGCCTTTACTCTGTTGTTTTCCTGTTACTTTTTCTCATGTCCTCCCTGGAGCCTGTCATCAGACCAGAGGCAAAATGAGGAGGTGGCTAGGCGTTCCCTCAACACTTCCAATTTCCCCCTTTCCCACTTACCCCACCCAGAAACTCGTTTCATGCCTCCCCCCTGACCCTCTTCCACAAATAAAGTGGCCCTCTCTTCCCTACCAGATCCCTCTATCAAAATGTGCTCTTGTGGAGAATTTTCAACCAGCCATTTAAGTTTAGCACAAATTTCAGCCCAGGGCCACATGTTTTTGGTATTAGCATTAATTGTGGAATTAAAGACTTGGTGCCCCATTAAAGCACATCAACTCTCCCAGGAGAAGGGAGGGGAAGGCAGGTGGGAGGCGGGTTCAGGAGCCAGGAGGTTGGGTGGGAGCTCCAGGCACTGCCAGGGGCTCGACCAAAGGCCGCCAATGTGAGTTTCTGACTCTATCTTTTCTCTCTGGAGACTGAACTCCGACAATGCCTGACCAACCGGGTCCACAGAGCTCAGTCTCAGGGCGGCTGCATTTACCTATGAGCCTGCGACCTGTGTGAGGATGCTGCTGCTGTCTTAGGATCCAAGCTGTCGGTCTCAAACGCCTCCCTGCCTGATCACAGAGGTCTGCCCGCCTTGGAACTCGGCTGCCTGACATCAGACAGATGGGAGTGAGGGCAAGCAGAGCAGGGACCACAGAAGAGAAAGAAATATGTTTACCGAGGCCAGTGCTCCCAGCGGGGACAGCCAGGCAGCTGTCTGCACTGACCTAAAGCTAATCAGCCAGTGGTGAAAAGGATGCAGTTTCTAAACATGACTGGCTCAAACCCATCATTCACTTTCACAAGTGACAATGCAGACTATGCACAGGCAGGGAAACACTGCCGGGGGCAGAGGCAGGGTGAGCCGTCAAAGTAAGCCTAGCAGGACCTTCGAGTGCATGGAGGGCAGCGCTGTTCACGTCTGCGAAGGTTAACCAGATGACCTTCCCAATGTCCCCCTCCTGCTCCCGCAAAGAAACCCTCCAAATGCAGCCTCAAGTTGCCAAACAGCGAGGCCATGGCTGTGATGGCACCCATTCCCAGACTCGGAAGCTGGCGGTAGCAGGGAGCAGCTCCTTCCGTGGGTCTATTTTGTTTCGTTTCCTTGGTCACACTTCCCCGAGAAGAGGCGCAGCCAAGATGACCATTGTTCTCCTGAAATCTGGGGGATGGCTCTCCGATTTGTCCTGGTGCCTGCCTGGTCTGATTTCACCATCACCATGGTGCTTTCAGGCTTTCTGCATTTCCTGGCAATAGAGTTGGCTGAAGAATCTGCCATCTGTCATGGCATTTAAAGGATAAAAATGGAATCATAAATAGAGCCAGTTCCTTGGCAG
>NW_005361458.1:3496817-3530791 GCF_000412655.1 Myotis brandtii | reverse complement strand
CAAAATGGAGGACATTAGCATGTTCTTTTCGTGCTCGGCTGCCAGCAGCTGAAGTCAGCTTGCTAATCACTTGGTGTCATCTGTCCTAGAATGTGCTGCCAAATCTTTCTTCCAGGCCAGCGGCACCAAACAATGCGGGGGAAATTTATGATTCACAAAATATTTCTGCAGAAGGTAAAATCTGATCATTAAACGCCCCCTTTCCCCGTTTAATTAATGCTGCCATACCTTACATTAAAAAGAGAAGGGGGCGGGGGATCCTCTACCACAGAATTTATCTCTCCGACCCAAGCCAAACTTCTTGCCAGATTTAACAGCAAGCAACATAAATTTAGGTGATTAGATTGGTTGCATATATTTAATTTTTAAAAAGCACCACGATCACACTTTCATTAAAACAGGCTTTCGGCTTTGGTTCAGCGCCACTTGACAAACAGCACAGCCGCCCCTGATTGGGTTAGGGAATGACAAGATTAAAACGAGGGTCTGGGGCAGATGCTAGGCTCTTCCGTTATAAATATGCAAACGTGCTGGCCCAATCTCAGAACGGCACAATGAGGAGGTTCCTTCCCACGAGTGAAGATTCTCCACCAGTTATTGGTGCAGTGAGGTCTCATGGGAAGAACTCTCCAAAAGGAGGTCTCAGCCCAAATGCAGCTCTGATTCTGTTATTTCAGTTTAGGTGGCTTTCTTTGCCTGTTGGACCCTCAGTTTTCTCAGGCATAAAATGGGTACAAACTGTCTCTCTCGAGGTGGAGGTGGAGGGAAATGATATACGGAAAGGGGTCCAGCACACTGCCCGATGCATGCGGGTGTAAAGCGATACAATCGTTCCCATGTGCCAATGAAAGGATTGGACTCAATCAATGCATTCAACCTTTGTTGTTTATTTTCTACCTATAGACCTGCTGCCTACTCTTGAGTCATTCAAACATCACCTTCATAATTTTGTCCATTTTCCTGTATTACCTGTACTCTTATTACTTAACTAGAGGCCTGGTGCACGAAATTCGTGCACTGGGGGGGGGGGGTGTCCCTCAGCCCGGCCTGCACCCTCTTGCAGTCCGGGAGCCCCCGGGGGATGTCCAACTGACAGTTTAGGCACGCTCCCTGTGCACTGTGCTCGCCATCCATGAGCCCGGCTTCTGGTTGAACAGTGCTCCCCCTGTGAGAGCACACTGACCACCAGGGGGCAGCTCCTGCATTTAGCATCTGCCCCCTGGTGGTCAGTGCGTGTCATAGTGACTGGTCGTTCTGCTATTTGGTCAATTTGCATATTAGCCTTTTATTATTTAGGATACTTTGCTTCATTTCAACTCACATTTTTTACTTCAATCAATATACTTAAAAGGAAACCTTTTAACTACTAAAAACCACCATAAATACTACAAAATACATATAAGAAAATAATGTTTTTAATTCTAGCTAGCTATTGTTGCCCGATGTCTTGGAGCCTGCGGCTTGTACTCTCTGTTAAAAAGGGAAAACAGTCAATATTGAAAAGCTGTTCAGGACATATGAGCACAGGCCTGAGACGTCCTTCTGGCAACCATCCGAAGCACGGAGAACACTGAAGGGAATAGTAAGGGAGTGGCTTCTCACTCTTGATTCCCTGCCCCCTGGGCCGTCCTGACTCATGTTGCATCTTTTTATCACTCACTTTGGGCCACAGGGCCACCGTCTTTTTGCTAAAAGAAAACCTTGCTCAGAAGAAGTCCAGTGTGGCCCCCAAAGCTCTGACAAAACAAAACAAAGCTCTATTAGTAAGTTGGGGTGAGGGCCCAGGGCCCCGCCAATTCAGCCCCTTGATTCTCTGTCTCTGGGAAGCCCGAGGTGTCTTCTGGATATCCCCAAAGCTCTTCAGAACGCACTTAGAACAAGGGACTGGGCCAGGCCAGGGATGTCTGGTCCTCACTGCATCCGTCTCACACAGATTCCTCACACAGGACTTACCAAAGCCTCCTCTGCACGGAGGCCCAAGAATTGGTATTTTTATAAATCTCCTGGGTAATTTCTAGAGATTCTTGGGCTAAATGATTTCTAAAGTGCCCTCTAGTAAGGCTTTCTATGGCTGTGAATCAGGTAAATTTTTAAGTATCACCAAATGTGGAGATTTTGTTTTCCATTCTTAGTTCATCACCACCATCTGATTAATACCTAATATTCATTTATTCATTGGCTTCTTCAGCAGGATCACTGGCTTCTCCAATAAAGTTAGTGATGTCTTCCGTAGACTCTCTGGTGGGTACTGACTGGGAGGAATGGGAATAGAGGAGAGCAAAAGGTTCTAGAAACAAGCAAAATATTAAAAGCCCTGAATCTGATATGCATGGATTAAACCAAGAAGCACCACTGTCCAGTAGTTAATGGGGAAAAAGAACAATGTAACTTCTTTCCTCCCTTAATATTATGTTTGGTGTTGTAAGGATAGGAGGGAAAAGGTGCCAGGAAAGGATATAATAAAAAATGGTAACAAAACAACAGTAGTAATAATAGCAGCTAATACTTATTTTGTTCTTCTTAGGTGCCACATACTGTTTTGATATTTTAAATATGTATTTTTATTGATTTCAGAGAGGAGGGAGAAAGAGAAAGAGAGAGATAGGAATATCCATGATGAGAGAAAATCATTGATTGGCTGCCTCCTACATGCCTCATACTGGAGATCAAACCCATAACCGGGGCATATGCCCTGACTGGGAATCGAACCATGACCTCCTGGTTCACTTGTCGATGGTCAATCTCAATCACTGACCCACACCAGCTGAGCGACACATACTACTTTAAGTACTTTATATGTATAAGCTCATTTAGACCTTCTAACAACCCGGATGCAGGTACTATGAGCATCATTCCTTTTCACAAAAGAGGAAACAGGAGCACAGGGGGAAGTGTGGCTTGATGAGGGCCAATGGAGGCAGTAAGTGCAAGTAAATGGACCGAGTAATGGAGGCAGCAATTGACCTTAAGCCTGTGCCTCAACAATTATACGGCATCACTTCTTGAGCAAAAGAACCAATGTGAAAAGGAATCCCTACATCTCATGTTTTATTTAGTTGATGACAGCAACATTCAAGCACTGAATTGGTTATGAAGCTATTGATTAATCAAATGATTATCTGCTTGTTAAGGACATTTGTCAAGAGAAAAAAAAAAGGTATTTGTTCAAACTCCCTTGGATTTTTCTGTTTAACTATAAAACTATCCAAATCTTGATTCTTAATTCTAAAAAAGCAAGCAAAAATCATCTTGACTGACATTTAAATCGTGGTCATCATAGCAAACCTATTGAATTTAGATGGATAAAAATGTATGACAGTGTGTGGTATTTGAACCTGAGTGTACTGGTGCACTTTAGAATTTATGGGGAACCATTGAGTAATACAGGAGTATGCTGCATTTATGTTATTTGATGGCACTCCTTTGAACGTTATATTCTGTCCGACATGGTGAAAGTTATTCAGAATCCCTGCAGGTATGACAGATGAACCAATGCTCTCGGGGCCTCCTTCTTAATTGGTAAAACTCAGGGTTGGATATGTACCATGATTCCCCCAAAGGCTAGTCCAGGATTTCTTGGTTCTTATCCTAGCCCTGAAGACCTGCATTTCTCTCAAGGACGTTGACTTTGCCAGCTCTGAGAACAGCCAGATGATGGGCCCTCTAGAGTCTCTCCTGCTTTAAGTGACTGGAAACAGATTTCAGTATTTTAAATGAAGGTAGACTTTCACTAACGTAGTTTCCTTGCCTTTCCACCAGATTGTTATTCATTCCAATGATTTATTTGATGCACAATCCTTGAACAGGTGCACAGCCCCCCATCATAACATTGTTTCTATGGGGAAATATGATCCACTGCATGACAATATGATTTATGATATAGTTACCCAAACACATTGTGTCACAGGCAGTATCTGCTTATGCCAAATGTTTACTAGTAAATACCTTTTCCTCATATAGAAAAACATCCTCAAAAAAGTGGTAAGTTCCTTTTCTATGTCTCCCTTTAGAAGGCATCCTCATGTCTCCACATTCCTCCTCATAGAACAGCTTGCACTGAAATCTGCTTATGTGTTTATTTTTAAACAAGCCCTCATTTCTTGCCTTGCTGCTGTCATTTTAATTGTGCACCTTCACCTTTATACAACTAGGTAGCAGAAGAGCACAGACATACCAGAGCTGGAAAAGGATTCATTTTCCCTTCCTTTCGTCTTTCTAAGCATTAATTCAGGGAAGGGGTTTCTTTTTTTAAAATATATTTTTATTGATTTCAGAGAGGAAGGGAGAGGGAGAGAGAGAAACATCAATGATGAGAGAATCATTGATCAGCTGCCTCCTGCACAACCCACACTGGGGATCGAACCTGCAACCCAAGCATGTGCCCTGACCGGGAATTGAACTTTGACCTCCTGGTTCATATGTTAACGCTCAACCACTGAGTCAGGCCAGCTGGGCCAGGGAAGGAATTCTGAAACAGTTAGGGGCTCACCTGAATGTGTCACTGTGGACGGGTGCCTTCCTCTTATGCACGTAGCAGACTGCCTGTCCTGCTATGTCCATTTGGCTGAAAGTCATAATGGGGACCCCAGGGTAGTGGACATATTCCACCCGGCCATATCGCGGTGGGGAGGTGATGACATAGAGCAGTTCCTCAGGCTTGTCTGTTCCATCCACAGCCAGGAGAGTGCTGGTCGTCAGGAAACCTCTGTCACCTTGCGGCACCACAAGCGGCTTTGCAAGGATGACAATATCACCTACAGGGCAGAAGAGGTTGTGGTCAAGAACCCCAATTTAAAAAAAAATGTCCAAGGTCAAAAACAAACAAACAGCCAAAGTGTGCAGAAATCAAAGCTAACATGAGGTAGAAAGGTTTCTGTAACTATGATTAACGAAAGAATAGGCAAAAACTATGAGTAGATATTACACAGAAGAGGAAACACATATGGCCAATAAAAGTACAAATAGATGCTCAATCTCAATAATCGAAATACAAATCAAGATCACAATAAATTGCCATCTCCTAATCGACTGAGTAGAAAAATGTGGAGGTCTGATGACGTGAAGTGTTGAAAAGGATGTAGATCAAGATCATCTTTCCTGTGATTCTGGTAGAACACACTGGTACACAATTGGGCATTATTTTGTAGAGAGTTGAATATCACGTACGCCTTGACCCAGAGATTCCACTCCAGCTGTGCACTGGAGAGAAGCACCCAGGAGGCACGTACCGGAAAGGTCACCGCGGCACTGTTTCTAATTGAAAACGCTGGCAACAACCCAAATGCCTTTTTAAAAAGTGAGTATCATATAAACAAACTGTGGTCTAGTCATACAACCGAATCTTACACAATAGCAAAATGGATGAACGACAGCTCCCTGCAATCACACAGAGAGATGCAGCTTACTAACATTTATTAGTTTCGTGAGCAAGTCCCAGAAAACTATAAACAATAGTGAGAAAAAAATTAGCACAGAAGTCAGGATGGAGGATGGGAAGAGGTAGATGGTGGTTACTGTTCATACTGTTCAAAGACTGAGTTGAATGGTGGTTGCATAGGTGTTTATTATATATTTTTAGAAGAATATATGAATGAATGAGTGAAGCAGAGCGGGTCACACATGGACAGTGATACAGAGTTCTACAAATTAAGGATTATAATCCAATTTTATTCATTAAAAAATATGATCATACCTAAAATAAAGAGTTTCCACTCTGTGCCAGGCACAGGCCTCGGGACTCTGACATCGTCACACCAATGCCATAAGATGGTATACTGCCATATTTCCCAGGTTATAAATGAGGAGGATACTAAGGCATAGAAATGCTAACTCATTAATTATTACACAATTAATAAAAGGTAGAGCTAAAGTCCCTACTCAAGCCATGTGACTCAAGAGCACAAACTAAAACTCTATATTATTTTGTTTCCTCTCTTCAATACATAGGGATTTATTATACTTCAACACTAAATGGGTGAATAGCCAAAAGGAAATGTGAGTGAAGTAAATGCCAAACCAATTCTAATTTTAAATAGGTAAATGTCAATAAAACTTTTAAAATATATTCTGTCCCATGAGGAACTAAGAAGTAAAAATAAAACAGCAAGCAGATATAACTTTTGCCCAGTGCTTCTCATGAGGGGTGATTCTGTCCCCCAGGGGACATTTGGCAATATCTGGAGACAGTTTGGGACATAATTTTGGCCACTGTGCAAATCAGAAGACACAGCACACCTGGAGGGCCTGCTATTTATATAATAGCTCCCAAATGAAATTAACCCAAGTGCTCAATATTAGGGTTATGATTTAGTCTAACAATTCAGTGTAGTTTCAAAGAGAGATGAACCTATGAATATCAACCTATGATCCAGGAGGTCATGGTTCAATTTCCAGTTGGGGCACATGCCTGGGTTGTGGGCATTGCCCGTGCAGGAGGCAACCGATCAATGATTCTCTCTCATCATTGATGTTTCTATCTCTCTATCTCCCTCTCCCGTCCTCTCTGAAATCAATAAAAATATATTTTTAAAAAAAGAAACAAAGAGAATAAATTCGGAACCTCTGACAATGTTAACAGCTTAATGTATTCACAAGTCCTTTTAGGAAATAACCACATGTCAGCTGAGGCAGACTGGTTTCCTTTGCTTTTTGGGCAGGCAACTAGTTTCTATTGCTCAGCCTCCCCTTAGCCTAGAAATTAATTGCAATTCAGATATAAGAAGACAGGTACCTGTCTCCAAGCCTCACCCAAGAAATCCTCTCATTTTCCTCCGTATCTCACTTTTGGAGTGACTCCAAGGCCTTCAGAGATGAAGAATCCTAGCTAGAAAGAATCCCCAGATCACTGTGTGAAACACAGCCCTCCTCCCCCTACCCTGCTCCCCAGGAATGTATGGTGCAAAGGCAATGAGAAGACGTCTGTCCTAACACATTAGTTGTCTGCCCTGATATATTACTTGTATTACATATATTTATGATGAACAAATCTTATTTTTGCGGAGAGAAACATCTAGCTTATCTGAGAGTCACTTATGAGACATCTTGACGGAATATACATTTTTACAACTGAGAAACAAATAAATAAAATATATTATTATACAACTCAAAATAAACATCTCACAATCAACCAAACTAACTTAAATTTTGTTTTAAAAGATTCAGGAGAACTGTAATTTTACCATACACATGAAGTAAGATTTTTACTGCACTTAAGCATCTGATTTAGCTCTGGGGTTCTTGACAGCCAAGGCAAAAAAAAAAAAAAAATCTATCTATATAAAAGCCTAAGTGACCATTCAACCATTTGAACGGTAGCTATGATGCACAATGACCACTAGGGGGCAGATGCTCTGACTGGTAGGTTAGATCAGTGGTCAGCAAACTCATTAGTCAACAGAGCCAAATATCAACAGTACAACAATTGAAATTTCTTTTGAGAGCCAAATTTTTAAAACTTAAACTATATAGGTAGGTACATTGCTATGAACTTAATTAGGGTACTCCTAAGGCTTAGGAAGAGCCACACTCAAGGGGCCAAAGAGCCGCATGTGGCTCGCGAGCCGCAGTTTGCCAACCATGGGGTTAGGTTGTTGCTTGGGCCCTGTCAGCCCCGAATCTGGTTCACCTGCACCAGATTCCCTTTCAATGTGCAATAGAATCCGTGCACTGGGCCACTAGTTAAAAAATAAATAAAAAGGAAGTATTCAGTCAATCAAGCGTGTATTGAGGTTCTAAGACTATGCTTGGTCCTGGCAATATATAGATCCTAGACCAGGGGTGGGCAAACTTTTTGACTCGAGGGCCACAATGGGTTCTTAAACTGGACCGGAGGGCTGGAACAAAAGCATGGATGGAGTGTTTGTGTGAACTAATATAAATTCAAAGTAAACATCATTACATAAAAGGGTACGGTCTTTTTTTTTTTTTAGTTTTATTCATTTCAAACGGGCCGGATCCGGCCCGCAGGTCGTAGTTTGCCCACGGCTGTCCTAGACTATATACATATGAATGAAATATGACCCTTACCCTCCTCACTAATCTCTAAGCAGAAGTATGGGGTAGTGACATTGGGTTTCAAGGGCTTACTCTCCCTTGCTCAGTCTCTCCTGTCCTTTGAAATTCATGTTCAAGTAATAATTCACTTTCTGATGATAAAACACATTGATTTAGCAATTTTTTCCTTAAAGCAAAACATGCTGGTCGTTAAAGTAGGGTATGCAGCCATGTTGTGGATGAATCTGGATATCCAATAGGCTTTTTGTAAATACTAAAAAATAACAAACATATTGGCTACTGTCAGGAACCTCAGAAATCTCAGGCAAAGTAGGTGAGCGGCCAATGGATTGAATCATAAATGATGGAATTTCAGATGTAAATAATAAAAGGAAAAGAAAAGAAAGAAGGGAAGGAAAGGAGGGAGGGAGGGAAAACTTGGAGTGCTTACAACAGCTCACTTCTGGTTATAAAACTTGATCCCAGTAAACCTGGGTAGAAATGCTTTTACCTTTTCCCATATCGTTGATGGTGATCTGACAGTCAAATGCAGGTGACCTGTTGTCGCCATCCCAGAGGTAGAAGGTGAAGCTGTCTTGGTTTGGGGAATCCATCGCCCCGGTGTGAGTGTATCTCAGTGAGTTCAGGTCCACTTCCTCCTGAGTGCATTTCATGCCAGGGTGGAGAGGGACCCAGTCCCTCCCTGTCTGAAAGGTGCCAGCATTAGTCAGCTGCCCATGCTTTCTATCTCCAAGCTGTGTTAGTGAACATTTCCTATATTCCCTGAAAACCTGATAGTTCAGAGAAACTCCAGTTCAATTTTTTACCACTTACCTTCGTTTTTCCTTTCATAGAGATATACTAAAACAATTTAAGACTTCGGCGGGGGAGGGGGGGGAGAGAATAGGGTCAGCCAAAGGGTTTTCACACAGTTGTGGGGGTTTTGTGGCAATTCAACAGCAATGCTACTTGCGAGGTATTTATCATAAGCAATCAGAGCTGATTAAATATTCCAATTAATGAGAGCAGGTGGGTAATTGAGCTACTGGAATTGATTCTTTAAATATTAAATGTGTTTCACCTGGGGTTTTCTATTTCTTTAGTTCATATCATTGTACAACTAATAAAAACTATATGATCAAACTGGTTTGTTATATGGGTGAAGAAGCTAAAACAAAAATAGAATGGATGTACTTATTTGTTATACATTTTATAGCCTTGCTAAAGCCAAAGAAAAATCATCATGCTCTCTCTTACTATCTGCATTTATACCCTGAGTCAGCAAAAACATTTAACTGCAAACATCAGAATGGTTTTAAAACAAGTCAACATTAGTTATGCATATATTCTGTACAGAATTCAGTTCAGAAATTGTGGTATATTCAATTAAAAGAGGCTCTTATGCTAGGGGGAGTTGACAACCGAGAGTATTAGAAAGTATTATAATAATAAATCTGTATGTGATTAATAATTCCCTCAAAACACATAGCTTTCCCCAAGAATAAGCCATAAAAGTCATTTGACATAATTCAAGAAAAATACTATCTTAAAAATTTACTTTATGATATTATCTTGCACTTTTCCTGTCTGGTTTAAGAGACTAAAACAGAAATTTAAACCACCCTTTTTTTTTCTTGACACATTAATTCCTCAGATTCCCAGTTCCTGCAAAACTGCTTTGTCCTCCTCTCCTCTCATTGTTTTACCACTTCTCTTTTTGTCATTCTTTTGGTAAAGTGTCCTCTTTTTTAACATTTTTTCCCAACTGATATTTGTACACAGCTATGTTCCAGTGCTCACAGGGTAAAAATTAATTACATTGTAATAATTAAGCTCACTGTTTCCATCCTAAGATCTGTTTGCAAATTTAATTACTAAAAACAGATTCTCTTTCAGGGTTTAAACTGGACAGCCTACAATTGTATTTAACCTTTTCCTTTGTAATCTTTTCTCAGGAAGTAAGTACAGAAAATGATATCTTTTGCTCTCTCATCTCCACCTAGTTCCCACTTGCACTCCGGAATGCAGAGCTTTGACTTGACAAAGTCATTTGCAAACCACCAAAGAGGAAGAAGAGTCAGATTCAAGGTGGGGAAACTAAGGGAAGTCAACAAGAAAACAAAAACCTGGAGACATTCCAGGAGGCCTGGAGGCCTGGTCCCTGGTTCTGGAGAGTCTTGGAGAAGCCCTAAAGAGCTGGGAGCGAATTTCGTGGCGCCATGCTGGGAACCCGGACCCATCTGGATTGCCGCGTATCCAAAAACACTTCAGTTCCCAAGCCACCCAAATGTGTGAGCTCTCACTGCATTTCTGCTTCATTACTCTCTGAAATGAATTAAGGACACAGCTGTACCTCAATTTAAATCAGTGATTGCTCTTCACTTTGATTCTCTATAGTACCTACAATCGAAGGCGATCAAGCTGTTCCACACAGAATGAATCCTTGCTGTCTATGGAGGAGTGTCTATATGGCATTAAAAGTTAAGCATTCAGTCAGATAATCACACTGGGGATGGATGGTGGTGGCTGTTGCCCGCCGTAATCCACCATTCAAATAAGCAACTGATGGATTACCCAAGTGACCTTTGCAAGTGTCTGATCTGTAATTTGTGTTGGGCATCAGGCACACGGTTTGAATCACTTGTTAAAAACTATCTTTTCTCCATTGTATTGACTCTGCTCCTCTGTCAAAGATCAGTTGGCTACGTGTGTGTGTGTGTGTGTGTGTGTGTGTGTGTGTGTGTGTGTGTGTCTATTTGAGGGATCTCTATCCTGTTTCACTGATCTATTTGTCTGTTCTTTCACCAATCCCACACTGTCTGGATCACTGCAGCTTTATAGCAAGTGTGAAGGTCAGATAGTATCAGTCCTTCGATTTTGTTCTCCTTTGATGTTGTTTTCCTTGTGCATTTTGCCTCTCCATATAAACTTTAAAGTCAGTTTATTGATAGTCACAACAATTGCTCTAAAGAATAAAATTTATTTAATTTTTTTTTAAAAAATCTGGTGGGAATGAAGATACTTTAAAGATTCTCAGCAGAAACTAGACAACTAGCTTTACCCCAGCAACTCGCTCTGCCTCCCCGCAAATTTAGGTACAATCTCAGTAAAGAGGGAGCAATGAAGAACCTTAATATTGGTTGAATTTACCCTGAATTCAGTAAGAAAATTTAGAATAGTGTGAGTTATCCCCAAACTAGGAAAATTAAATGTTCTACTTCTGGGGAAAATATGGCTATTGGAGAATAAATTCAGTTGTAGAAATCTGTGAATTGAGAAAGTTTATATCAGCTATAGTTATTTTGAAAAATAAAGGTAAAAAGGCCACTAACCTTAAGCTGAAGTTGCCCATTTTGGGGAAGCCTGTCAAATAGATAGTAGATCTCCTCCCTGGGAGTGTCTCCATCTGTGGCTGAAAGAACAGCACTAGAAATAACACGAGTTTCGCCCATATTCATTGTAATTTCAGCCTTCCTGTAAAAAGAAAGCGCCTGGCTTGATATGAAAATAGAAGGTATTGCTTTAGCAGGGGACACTCCTAATGACTATTACAGTTTCCAATCTTCAACAACTAGGAAATAATATTCAATATCCAAATGATTGAAAATGACGAGTCAGTCTCATACAATAGACTCTCATTTCCCTTTACACATAGAAGTCCTAAAAGACAGTCAGCAACAATGCATATGCTATGAGGTAATTACATACTTCTAATTGTTTACACACACAGAACTTTACAAGTTTATGTTGTAACTTATTTTATAAAATTATTTTGTTTCTAATATTGTTTTCCATACAACATCAGCTCCATGAAGTAAGTGGTTCAGGTGTTATTGCTCTAATTTTACAGACAGAAACTTACAGAGATTAGACACCCACAGGGGTCCTTTGATAATGGTTTATGATCTGCCACTAGGAGTTTGGTGATATTTGGGTAATTGGTGGCCCTCTACGTTCCTCTCCGTCTCCTTGGTAACATATGTGAAAGGATTTACTACGGTGTCTGTCACATAGCTAGTGTTCTCTTCACAGAGAAGTAGACAGGAAAGTGTGTCATAGTCTGAATTACACTGAAAGAGACCCGAGGACAAGAACTTTGCAGGCAATTTCGTTGGGAAGTACTTTCAGGAATAGGAGATAGAGTGAGGAGTGAGAGAAGGAAGGAGGAAGCAGCAACAAAGGGTTTTTTTACTGCTGTGGGGCTGAGTGCTGCTGGGATCCTTTGAAGAAACGTGAAATATGCCTCAAATTGTGCTTTGCAGGCTAGGAAGGCTGGGATATTTATCTATCCACTGTCTCCCACATGTCAAAGGCTGTCCCGAGAGCCTCTGCTGTGCCTGAACACCAGCTGGATGGGCCACTGCTGCTTCAGAGAAGCCCTGCACGTTCCAGCACCGCCACAGCCGCAGTCAGAGGTGGGCTGTGGGGATGTGGCCCAGGCAACCAACAGAGTCTACTACAGCATCCACAAGGAATGTCGAAGAATTGGTGTCAAATGCCCTAACAGGTCCAGTAAGATGAGAAGAGCCAATAGATTTGGTAGGAATCAAGGGAGCAGCTTTAATAAAGTGGTTGAGGATGGGGACAGTGGGCAGAAATGGAGGAAGTGAACACAATCTATTCTTTCTTTTATTTCTATCTTTATTGTTAAAAGTATTATATATGTCCCTATTTCTCCCATTGATCCCTTCTAGCCTTTACCGGTCCCCTGCCCCAGGCCTTCACACTATTGTCTGTGTCCATGAGTTATGCATATATGCATACAAGTTTTTTGGTTAATATCTTCTTGCCCCACAAGTTTGAAATAAATGAGAAATGGGTCATCTTTGTAGTTTTAGAATGAAGATACCTGTTTGTAATAATAATAACTAACACTTACGAGCTCTCACTATGCACTAGCTCATTTTTTCAAGCAGTTTTACATATTTTAATTCACTTAATCCAGGGGTGGGGAACCTTTTTTTCTGTCAAGGGCCATTTGGATATTTATAACATCATTCACGGGCCATATAAAACTATCAACTTAAAAATTAGCCTGCTATATTTGGTCCAACATTTAATTAACTCACCCCTAATGCCTTAGCAGGAATAGATGAAATGATTTTACAGTACTTATATGGCCCACGAGCCACAGGTTCCCCACCCCTGATTTAATCCTTGCAACAACTCTGTGAATAGGATATGTTATTATCCCCATTTACAAAGAGGTTGACAAAGAGGTAGAGAGAGGTTAAGTAACATGTTCAAGGTCGTGTTCAAGGTCACACCACCAGTAAGTGGCTGAACTAAGGCAATCTGGCTCCAGAATTTGCTCACTCAACCACTAACTCTATCCCTATGTTTTGTTAGAAGAAGGAATAAAAAGGGAGAGATTGGAAATGCAGAAGAAAAAATATTATGGAGTGCATTCTGGGAGGAGGCAAGAGGTGATATACCCAAGGACACAGATGGAAGGAAGAGAAGTGGGAATATAACTTCCTCACCGCAGGACAGAAGGAAAGAAGAAAGGAAAGAGAAAGGAGGGATTTCAAAGCAGGTTCAGAAGAGATTTGGTGATTCTGTAGGTGAAGCTATCCCAGGAAGTTTAATAGCAAGACCATAGCAAGAAATGGTTAGATAGAATTGAATGTCTTATTAATTTTACCTGTCTGGTCTCAATTTTCTTAATATGGACAATAATATCTACTTCCCCCATTTTGGTGTTTTTAAGGACATAATATATGTGAAAGAATCAAACACACTATCACATAGTAAGCACTTAAGAAACACCAGTTTTCACCTCTTTCAGAAAGGAGGTTTCATAATACTGCAATATCCTTCATATTTTCTTTTTTATAAATCATATCAAGGATACCAATCCAACACTCTAGCTAGAGAAGAAATTTCTGTTGGTTACTCTTAGTCAAACTGACGTCTGAGATGCAACCCTCCAAAATACTGTCATCAGTATTTCCCATAATGCTTTTCAAGGGCCTTGCTGGTGGCCCCTAAGATAATAGCAGGAAAGTTGGCAGGGACTTTTTCTGAGGCCCTCTTTTCTGCAAAGTGGAGGAGACTTTGGGAGTTTACACACTTTCAGAAAGTTGTTCACTTCCTGACAAAAACTTGGACTCTCTACTCAATGACTCTCACTGCACCATTGACTATAGAGATGAAGTTGGTCAAAGGGCAGACACTTCTCTACACTCAGCACTGGAAAACAAAAATCTAAACTTGTCCACTTCTGTACAGTTGCCAATAATAAGAGAAATGGCTGGAGTTATCCTATATTATAAAGGGTAATATGCAAATCGACCAAACAGTGGTTTTAATATGATGCACACTGACCACCAGGGAGAAGACACTCAATGCAGGAGCTGCCCCCTGGTGGTCAGTGCATTCCCACAGGGGCTGGGCCACTCAGCCAGAAGCCCACAGGCCACACTCACGGCTGGCAAGCGCAACGGTGGTGTTGGGAGCCTCTCCTGCCTCCGCGGCAGCACTAAGGATGTCTGACTGCCTGCTTAGGCCCACTCAAGCTGTCAGTTGGACATCCCCCGATGGCTCCCGGACTGCGAGAGGGCACAGGCCGGGCTGAGGGACCCTCGCCCCACCGCCCAGTGCATGAATCTTGTGCACTAGGCCTCTAGTAGCTGCCCCCTGGTGGTCAGTGCATTCCCACAGGGGCTGCGCCACTCAGCCAGAAGCCCACAAGCCAGGCTCATGGCTGGCAAGTGCAGCGATGGCATTGGGAGCCTCTCCTGCCTCCACGGCAGCACTAAGGATATCTGACTGCCTGCTTAGTCCCACTCCCTGAGGAAGCGGGCCTAAGCTGTCAATTGGACATCCCCCGAGGGCTCCCAGACTGCAAGAGGGCACAGGCCAGGCTGAGGGACCCCCCTCCCCCAGTGCACGAATCTCATGCACTGGACCTCTAGTAGAAATATAATTGATAAAGATTGTATCCTGTGATCACACTCTGATCAACTAAAGAGGGAGATACTGAGAAAGTCTGCAATTAATAATATCAGCCCAGAATTTTTTAAGAGCTATTATTTTGACATCAGGTGGCAAGGGATGTTGATTCATATGAAGCATAGTAGAGGACTGGTGGACAAGGAAATACCAAATGATAGAAGTGGCATTGGTATATCTCCCTCAGCCACTCTTAGTTAAAGGTTTGACCAAATCCATAGTGAGGACTTTCTGCAGTTAATAGTATCACACTTTTGTTGAATCTACATATTAACCACACTTTGGTGCATGTGTTTAAATATTTAATATACTGTTCATTTTATACTGTATGTTCAGTCATTCTTAATTGTTTAAAATTAAGTAGAAGTTTTAGAGAAAAAAAACAAATAATTAAAGGACTCATTCGAGAATTGTTAAGAAGTGGTTACATTAACTAACATTTGCACATAAGTTCTAGGTGCCTGGGTAGGTGGGACAAACTGTGACAGACAGCAGCAACAAAAGACTTATTTCTCTCAGAGAACACACACTGCATTTACACCTAGCCTTCCAGATCAGAATTTTATAGAGAATCTGAAGGGGACTCTCTTTAAGTAGCTTACTTGTTCAGCGTGGGTTTCTCATCATTGACTGGGGTGACCTCTACTGAAATGGTCTTAAGTATCTTATGTTTCCCATCTGACAGTTGGATTGTAAAGTCATCAGCAAGGTTCTCTGAATCATCGTGCACATACATCAACCTCATTCCTGGAAAAGGGGGAAAAAAGGGAGAAAGTAAATCTTTCTTGTGATTGGACAATTCCGAAACATAGCACAGATAAGTGTTTTAATTTTCAAGCCATCATTATTCAGTGCAACAGGGTGAAATTAAACTGTTTCATGTAGTAAGAATATCCTCTTAGTTCATCTAAAAATTCCTATTTAAATACTTTAGTATTTGATAAAGGTCTATTTAAAATAAATGAGAAAATGACATATTATTTGATAAGCTACATGAGAACAAAGGTGTTGAGGTGCTCAAATGAAATAGAAAATTAGTTCATTACTTGGGGAAAATTATACTTAGATCCCCACCTCAAGTAAAAAAAATAACATAACTCATGGAAATGCAAAGAAACCCAGAAAGCCAAAATAGTCTTGAGAAAGAACAATTTTGGAGGACTCATAATTTTTTATTTCTGTACTTAAAAATGTAAGTTATAAGGCAAATGAAATATGAAAAATCTTATTCATAATATGTGACAAAAATAAAACATTAATATTTAATTATCTCTTATACATCGATCTGAATCTATGAAAAAGTGGGCAAATGGCATTATCAGGTAATTCACACACACACACACACACACACACACACAGGACGGCTGCTCCGAGCCTCTGCTGCCAGACTGTGGCCATCAGTAGGACATCCACTGAGGGCTCCCGGACTATGAGAGGGGCAGGCTGGGCTGAGGGAACCCCCACCCCCCAGTGCACGAATTTCGTGCACCGGGCCTCTAGTAATTGATAAAGATTATATCCTATGATCACACTCTGATCAATTACAGAGGGAGATACTGAGAAAGTCTGCAATTAATAATATCAGCCCAGAATTTTTAAAGAGCTATTATTTTGGCATCAGGTGGCAAGAGATGTTGATTCACATGGAGCATGGTAGAGGACTGGTGGAGAAGGAAATACCAAATGATAGAAGTGGCATTGGTATATCTCCTTCAGCCACTCTTAGTTAAAGGTTTGACCAAATCCACAGTGAGGACTTTCTGTAGTTAATAGTATCACACTTTAGTTGAATCTACATATTAACTACACTTTGGTGCATGTGTTTAAATATTTAATACACTGTTCATTTTATATTGTATGTTCGGTCATTCTTAATTATTCAAAATTAAGTAGAAGTTTTAGAGGAAAACCAAATAATTAAAGGGCTCATTCGAGAATTGTTAAGAAGTGGCTACATTCACTAACATTTGCACATAAGTTCTAGGTGCCTGGGTAGGTGGGACAAACTGTGACAGACAGCAGCAACAAAAGACTTATTTCTCTCAGAGAACACACACTGCATTTACACCTAGCCTTCCAGATCAGAATTTTATAGAGAATCTGAAGGGGACTCTCTTTAAGTAGCTTACTTGTTCAGCGTGGGTTTCTCATCATTGACTGGGCTGCCTCCTGCATGCCCCCTACTGGGGATCAAGCCCGCTGGGCATGTGTCCTGACCTGGAATTGAATGGGTGACCTCTGGGTGCATGGGTTGACAACCAACTGTGTCACACTGGCTGGGGCAATGCTAGCAGTTTTATAAGTTCTATATGTTTAGGGTCAGGAAATGTGTGTGAGACTTCACTAAAGTTAAAAAAAAAAAAAAGTGGTCATAAATGAACCAAAAATAAAAAAGAGGTGAAAATCTATTCCCTGAGAATGTCACCAAAAATATTAATTTATATGAACAGTTTTTTATTTAAAATGATTATATAGTGCAAACTTTATACAGTACATATATAATTATTTACCCTAACAGTAATCAATGAGTGTTATTTTTTAAAAACTTTTTAAGAGTAAAATTTGAATTATTATTCCTTTTTCCTGTGTTGTAAATTTAGAAAAAATATTGTAACAATATATTATATTATTTGTCACACATGGTTTTATCTGGTAACATCACTTAAGCTCCAGAATTTATCTTTGCAATTGATAAAAACTAAGAAATATATGAATTAGCTTTTCAAATTCAAACATGAGATGACATTGTACAACTACTGCAAAGTTAGCCTTGGGGCAGAGAGCCTACACTCTAGTTGCAGAGAGGAAAAATGAAAAGACAGTAGGAAATGTTGATCAAGTGCTAAAATGAGCATAGAAAAGGAATAGTTTGGAGGGCCTAGGTGGATCCAAGGAGGAGGAACAATTCCGAAACATAGCACAGATAAGTGTTTTAATTTCCAAGCCATCATCAGTGGAACAGGGTGAAATCAAACTGTTTCATGAAGTAAGAATATCCTCCTAGTTCACCTAAAAATTCCTATTTAAATACTTTACTATTTGATAAAGGTCGATTTAAAATAAGTGAGAAAATGATATATTATTTGATAAGCTGCATGAGAACAAAGGTGTCAAGGTGCTCAAATGAAATAGAAAATTAGTTCATTACTTGGGGAAAATTATACTTAGATCCCCACCTCAAGTAAAAAAAATAACATAACTCATGGAAATGCAAAGAAACCCAGAAAGCCAAAATAGTCTTGAGAAAGAACAATTTTGGAGGACTCATAATTTTTTATTTCTGTACTTAAAAATGTAAGTTATAAGGCAAATGAAATATGAAAAATCAGGCTGGGGAACAGAATAGTGAAGACAGGAAGGAGAGAGAGTAGGTCAGTGATGGCGAACCTATGACACGCGTGTTAGAGGTGACATGCGAACTCGTTTTGAAAGCCAAAACAGTCTTGAGAAAGAACAATTTGGGAGGAATCACAATTTTTTATTTCTGTACTTAAAAATGTAAGTTATAAGGCAAATGAAATATGAAAAATCTTATTCATAATATGTGACAAAAATAAAACATTAATATTTAATTATCTCTTATACATCGATCTGAATCTATGAAAAAGTGGGCAAATGGCATTATCAGGTAATTCACAAAAGGTGAAACATGTATGGTCAATAAAAATAAAAATAGGTTCAATTTTACTCACCTAAGAATTTTTCAAATCAAGATAACAATGAGAAACTATTATTGACTAATAAATATGCAAAGATTTTTTAAAATAATATTCATTTTGACTAGGAAAGAGGCATGCTTATGCATATGGTGGCAATGGTCATTTTCCGTACAAACATTATAAATGCTCACCTTTTGTTACCAAGTAATCTTATAAAAATTTATGAAAAAGAAATATTGAAATGTACACCAAGACTTATGTTATATAAATATATGTAAAATATGCTTATTGATATGGAATGAACAGGGTGAGCTCTGATCCTCTGGGGGTGGGAGGGCCACACTGGCTGAGCTTGTGCTCAACTAAAATGTTTAAAATGCAGCAAACCTCTCAGCTCAAGGATGACTCTCCTTCACAGACCCCCCTATTCACATCATTTGTTTTCATTTTATTCTCATAATTTTTTTTTAATTTTTACTTTTCAACTAGAGGCCTGATGCACGAAATTCATGCAAGGGCTCGGCGGCCCTCGCAGACCCTGGCTGCCTTGGCCCGTGCAGCCCAGCTTCATCTGGAAGGTCATCTGGATGGTCGTTCTGCTGTTTGGTGTAATTAGTATATTAGCTCTTTATTATATAGGATTATAGTTGACATTCAATGTTATTATATACTAGTTTCAGGTGTATGGTATAGTGGTTAGTCAATTATATACTTTACAAAGTCATCCCCCTGATAATTCAAATACCCATATTGCCTATATTTCCTATGCTACATCCCCATGACTATTCTGTAACTACAAATTTGTACTTCTTAATCCCTTCACCTTTTTCACCCAGTCCCTCCCCTCTGGCAGCCATCAGTCTGTTCTCTGTATCTGTGAGTCTCTTTCTATTTTGTTTGTTTGTTTTGTTCTTCAGATTCCACATGTAAGTAAAATCCTATGGTATTGGGCTTTCTCTGTCTGACTCATTTCGCTCAGCATGATACCCTCTAGGTCCATCCGTGTTGTTGTGAATGACCTATTCACATAGTTTTGATGCTATTTCCTAAGGACAGTGACCCAGACTGTGTTGTGCTAAGAACACAGCTGCTTCCTTCCTGTGATCATTGGCTCACAAAGGGAGCTGGGCCTGAACTCCAGATGACCTTCCCTGAGAAGCAGAAGACTACACTCAAGTCCGCTGTGACACCCTAGAGTAGCGGTTCTCAACCTGTGGGTCGCGACCCCTTTGGTGTTCGAACGACCCTTTCACAGGGGTCGCCTAAGACCATCCTGCATATCAGATATTTACATTACGATTCATAACAGTAGCAACATTACAGTTATGAAGTAGCAACGAAAATAATTTTATGGTTGGGTCACAACATGAGGAACTGTATTTAAAGGGCCAGAAGGTTGAGAACCACTGTCTAAGGCAGTGATGGCGAACCTATGACACGCTTGTCAGAGGTGACACGCGAACTCATTTTTTTTGGTTGATTTTTCTTTGTTAAATGGCATTTAAATATATAAAATAAATATAAAAAATATAAGTCTTTGTTTTACTATGGTTGCAAATATCAAAAAATTTCTATATGTGACACGGCACCAGAGTTAAGTTAGGGTTTTTCAAAATGCTGGCATGCCGAGCTCAAAAGGTTCTCCATCACTGGAGTAGGCAGTGATTCTAGACTTACACACTTTTCTCGAAGATTTAAAGTATTTTTATATATAGAAAATGGGTTCAGATCGATGTTTTTAAACACGTAATTAAAAATATAATTCGGGCTACTATTCCAATGTGTCATTTCCTTAAAGAGGAAATTGTCTCCTCAGAGAATAATGAATTATTATATAAATGGTTCAAATGTGGAAATTTTGGCAGATGAATCTCTTCAAGTTTAGTGCCATGATCTCAATAGTTTTAAAAAGGAACTTTTATTATGACGTTAAAAGCTTGCACTAAAATACCCAAAATCACATATATCATTTTTACTGATGCTCTAAAAGTGAATGAAAACATATTATTTCCTTTTCAATTACCCACTATCTTTAGCTGGATCTTATGCCCTACATTAATCCAGAGCCCAGAGAAAACCCTTGAAAGATAGATGAATAAAGTAGGTAAATGCCATTCTTTTACTTCCTATTCCTTCGATTAATTTTTGTCCTTTCTGGGTTAAATTATTAAGTCAGTAACAAGCAAATCCAAGTGGAACGTGATATACCGTTCTTGAGAAGCTCCATGGAAAAGTTGTAAACAAGTTCATGCATCTGGCTGGGGTGGGCTGGCTGCTTATGCTGAGGAAAGTCTTTGCTGAACACCCCGTGGACGAGGAGGCCGTGGCGAGGTCTATGAGCGATGCTGAAGAGCAAGGGGTCCTCGGGCACATCCAGGTCGGCTGCATTGATGACGGAAGAATCCAGCTCTTTCATCTGACCTTCACACACCTAAACGGCAAGTCAGAAAAGTCAGCTGTGTGCACATTGAAACTGGTCTTTCTTTACTTTTAAGATATGCTGTTGCAAATTGTCCATGAGATTTGTGTGTCATGAGTCCTAAATATCTCTGTTTTAACATAACCTTAGAAGATGACAACAAATCTATTAATCTCTCTCACATTTTTTTTTTGCTGAAGATTCCAAAGCAGTTTATTCATTTCTATGATGGACAAAAAATTCTGAGTGTGCGTCTCTGTCTGTGTACAAATAAAATTTCATAATTCAAAAGTTAGGGAAAAAGCAACCAAAAGATGCTTGCTTTCTGAAAGTTACAGAGAAGTTCACTTGTAAAATTGAGTGTAGACAGACCTTCAGATCTTAAGCTGTCATTTTAACCTGCTGGACCTCATCCTTTTATAATTTTTATGTTTCTGTTTTAGAAATGGCACAAATATCTGCTAGACACACTGGGGGTATCTTTTTTGGTGTTTTTAAATTTTTATCATTACTGCAAAAACTTCTGTATTTCTATTAAAACCAACAATAATTGAGAAGGGTCCTTCTGGATGCATCATGGTATGATTTTTAATCCGTACCCTTCATTTCTCCCCCACCCACCCCCCCTCACACCTCTACTTTTCCTGAACTACCTTCCTCCACTCTCACACCCATCAGGCTTCCTACTCCTATAAGTACAAACTGAATGTTTTTATTTCATTTACAACTTGACTAGCTGTACTTAGCTGTCTTGGTCTTCTCTTACAGTAAAAATAAAGTAAACAAAGAAATATTTGTTTTATATTTTGAAATGCAGCAAGATCTAATTAAAAAGTGTGTATCAATTTAATACATTGTTTGCGGGTAGTTTTTATCCCGCGCTAACAGGTGGCGCGTGGCGCGGGCCATTTTTGCTAATTTTTTTGTGCAAATGGCAACGTTCAGTAAAATTACGATAACTTTAGTTTACGTATTTATACGTTACCCGCATTCTACCGCTAGTCTATAAAAAACGTATTAATACGTGTCCCGCGCTCTACTTACTACCAGTCAATGTAAAACGTATAAATACGTTTCCCGCATACAATGTTTAACATTGCTTATCAGAAATATGCCATGTCACTGTGCTATATTTTGTGGGGACTATAAATATTCTAACGAGTCAATGTTAGATGGAACTGTGAAGGCCTGACCATCAATATTTATAATGACAGGAAGGAAATGTCTAGTGCTATTAAATGTGGATAAACAAGAAGTACAAAAGGGAGAGGAGACGAGGAATGTCATTATGGCTGAGCAGGCATTTTAGCCTTAAAATGTACATGGTTTACATTTGTGAAAATGCCCTTTTTTTCAGCCTCTCTTATTTTTTTAAAATATATCTTATTGATTTTTTACAGAGAGGATGGGAGAGGAAGAGAGTTAGAAACATCGATGAGAGAGAAACATCGATCAGCTGCCTCCTGCACACCCCCTACTGGCGATGTGCCCGCAACCAAGGTACATGCCCTTGACCGGAATCAAACCTGGGACCCTTCAGTCCGCAGGCCGATGCTCTATCCACTGAGCCAGACTGGTTAGGGCTCTCTTATTGACTTTAAAGGCAGTCTTCCTGCAACCACTTTTCACTGAATTTGCATAAATAAGAATTACTTGCCATATCTGATACTTGAGCTAAAATTATGCCTTTAAAAAAAAATCTGGCTCTACTTATTAAGGATGAAGATGGCATCACAATTTAATGCACACTGATATAATTATGAAATCATCTTTGATCTAACTTGTTTTTTCCTCCAAGAAATTGAATAAAGCAATCTAAACATATGTTCTAATTACCCTTCTTCAGAGAGCTTGGGATTCCCAGACTCACAATGTGGCAAAAATGGTAAATCAGTTCACAAGATGACTGGGACATTATATTAAAAAAATGTGGGATTCTTTTTTTTGTGCCCATTTAATTGTTTATTGAGATGATAAATAAAAGGTTTAGATCAATATACACAAAATACAGATACTCACTAGTAGACTTGAAATGGATTATAATAATTTAAACTAAAACCTCACCTTTTTTCACGTTGCACACAACTTGACGGAAACCCAGCTGTCTACAAAATAAACTTTTTGACAAGAAAGCAAAATAAATGACTTTTAAAAAAATCACCTGGCACTTAAAGCCAGCTCTGCTAATAACGCATGGGGCTCACATCTGTTAGTCTTCAATGGGTTCTCTACAGAGTGCTCGGGGGGAAAAGGCATGGTTACCTTCAGAGAAGAGTGTCCAGTGGTCTAATTGTTCCAGAAACCCCACCCCTAAACCCTACATACATACAAGACAATAGAGGTAGGTGTAGAGGAAATGATTTGTAGGTTTTTTCTGTCTCATAATTACATAGGTGAGCTTCAGAGAAACCCATGTTCCAACGGAAGGAGAAAGGCAGGAGCTGGCACTTAAATCTCACTGGGGAGTGGCTCTCACACACCTTTAAGATTCAGTAGAGCCCTGGCCAGTTGGCTCACCTGGTTTGAGTGTCGTCCTGTACACCAAAAGGTTGCAGTTTGAGTCCCAGTCAGGGCATGTACCTAGGTTGTGGGTTTAGGTGTGTACTGGAGGCAGCCCATGGATGTTTCTCCCTCACATGGATCAAAGTCTGGGCTCATCCATTTAATCAGAATTGGCTATATATTTGTGTGGATTCAATCATCATATGTAAAAAATTAAAGTGTTTAAAAAGAATTCTATGCTGATATAAAAATTTTTTCAACATACATAATTAGCCCTTGAAAAGGGAGAATTTCATATTTCACTGTATATGCTTATCAACATTCTGACTTGTTAATAACATACATTTTTTATTTTTATTTACAAGATAACAGGTGTTATCTGAGGGTGATATTATGGGTCATTTTAACTATATATCTGAATTTTTAAATAAAACCAACAAATGTTATTATATAAAAACAGTTTTAAAACTACATAAATAGAGCCTTGGCTGGTTTGGCTCAGTGGGTAGAGCATCAGTCTGCAGACTGAAGGGTCCCAGGTACGATTCCAGTCAAGTGCATGTACCTAGGCTGCAAGCTCGATCCCAGGCCCTGGTTGGGGTGTGTGCAGGAGGCAACCAATCAATGTGTCTATCTCACATTGATGTTTCTCTCTCTCTCTGTCTCTCTCCCTCCCTTCCACTATCACTAAAAATCAATGGAAAAATATTAACAACAAAACAAAAAGAAAAAATCTGCATAAAAAGAATGGTTCAAATTTTATTTTTAATTTCATATATCTAACTATATAAAATAAGATGCCTGTAGTTTGTGAGTCAAGAGTCCTTGCAACGAGCATTGTTGAAGAGGGTGTGGTGTGGACAGACTACTGGGTGGAAATTCCCTATGTACCCCTTACTTCCAAGCTCTATAATCTTGGACCACTTAGTTAACCTTTTTATGCCTCATTTTTTTCAGTTACTAAATTGCAATAATAATAGCATCACTCTAAAAGCCTATTGTGAGGATATGAACACATGTAAAGGAGTATGGAATAGTACCTACAACCTAGAAAGTATTTATCCTATATACATGCAATTATAATTGCATCTGTGCATTTGCTATATGTTAGCAATTATTATCATTAGCATAATGATTACTAGAATATTTTAAGTGATTGCATTACATGACATTTGTTACTTTCCCTCCCCACTCCTCATCAACTGGATGTGTTAAGTACACCTGAACCTGTGTAAACAGACAAGGTGAAAATAAAATCAGAAAACGATAAAAGAGAAATAGAAAATTCTGATCTTACAGTAATATTCTGCACCACAAAGTCGGGAACTTCATCATTGGTGGGGTGGATTATAACAGAAAACGGTATCTCCAGGGAGCGGCGCTTCCCGTCTGTGACATACACCGTGAACTGGTCAGCTGTTGGTTCCACCCTCAGGTGCCTGGACTGCACATAGTTAATATGCAAAGCCTTCATGTCTTTCCACTGAAACGAAGCTGGGGCACACCAAGAGTAAGCTGGTGAATAAGAAAAGCCTTTTTTCCAAGCTACTAGTCCTTAATCCTTTAGCCAATAGACTATTTCTCAGCAAACCAAACAAGACATCATGGCAGTTGACCTAAGTATCAGCTCTCGGGGGCTGCAACAAAGACTATCAGCTGTTGACATAAAGACGGATATCCATAAATCCTACAGGAGGGGTAAAATTTGCATGGAAAACAGAAGAGCCATAACTGATAACTGCTAGCCAGGATGGGTAGGGACTTCCTGACCATTCTTCATATACTTAGGTCAGTGAAATCTTCTCTTGATTAAAACCACTTCTGTGTGAGCAGTTCTTATCATGCTTCATTTAAAAGAGGCCATTTCTCTGCCTTTACCAGACACTAAGGCAGTCCCTGTACCATGGCTGTCAGTTGAAAAAGACAAGGAGTCAAATGTTTTCTAAGCCAGGTGCTGAGTTAAAAGTGTGGGCTTGGAAACCACCTAGCCTTTACAGACTTACCCTTCTCTCCTGGGGCCTCAATTTCTCATTTATATATTAATTTTCTACCAATAGAGGGTTTAATCAAGTGCAATTTTTAAAAATATCAAATAAAAGAAAGTATTAGAAAAAAAGAAAGGAACCATCTCTTTCAAAGTCAATCAATCATCTGCATGCTTGACATCCATATCAAGCAACTGGCTGGACTGAGTAGAATTAGCTGACCCGCTGTTTTGGTATTTTGACACTGTCTTAAATCAGAGAAAAATGCTCTATGTTGTGCATTAAGTCACAGGAAAATTGTATAAACTTTAATGCAATTAATCTACCCCTGCAGCTTTACTGAGATAAAATTGACATATAACATTGTGTAAGTTTAAGGTGAGGAGATATATATATATATATCGCAAAATGTTTGCCACAATAAGGTTAGTTAACACATCATTCATCTCACATAATTAACATTTTGTGGTCGTGGCAGTGAGAACAGTAAAGCAGACTCGCAAAGTGACTTTCAAACATACAACACACTATTGTTAACCACAGTGCCCATGCTGCACCTTAGGTCCCCAGAAATTATTCATTCTCATAAGTGACATTTCCATTTATTTTGAAGTAAACTAGCATGCATGGGAAATCTCAACGTTAAAATGAAAAAATACTAATATTCAAAAGTATCAGCTGTAACAATTCCTCAAATGTATATGGTGCTTTGAACATTTTCGAAGTCCTTACCCAGTTATCGAGCATAGGATGGCCAATAAGACCCATAAACACAGGCGAGTTACTGCTGCTCATGAAACCGACTTACCTATACTTATGCCCATATTGCTTTTTTCAAAACCCACCGAAGGGAGGGTGTTTTCAAGGTAGCCAAACTGGGGAGGAGAAGTCAAAACAAATTCCAAGTCATCTGCTGCAGTGTCAGGGTCAGTGGCCGACAAATGGTTAATGGTGAGGGCTGCTGAGAAACCCTCATCTACCACGAACATGGTACCTGCATGCAGATAATAGCACAATTATGACTTAGCGTGCAATCCTCCCATCAGAATAGTGAGGACAAAGGGAGTGATTGAAATTCCAATTCACATATACTTCCATGGGAGATGTTCATTTTCTTCAGCATAATTCTCCTTACAGTGAAAATGTTCAGGGGTAATGGGTGGAATTTAATTTGTCTTACGGAATTATATTTTTTTCTTGTACTAGCAAGCCAGACAATAATGGAAAGACAGCAGAAATGCTAAATGCTCCAGTTTAGCCCTTCAGTCATTCTCAAGGAACTCTGATTTCCCTTGTGTCTCTATAGAAGTGACAAATGAAAATAAGAATTGCCAAACTGTTTTAATGATAAGGCACTAAATGTGGTTTATGTACTCTTCAAGATCAGTTGTTACCTCTGTTTGTCAGAGCGTTAATTGCCTGCAAGCTATTATGAATTGCTCATAACCAACGTTTTTTTCATGCCTGGTACTTAATTATTCTGCAGGGACAATGCTTTCTTTCCAGAACATTGCTTGGGAGATGGTTTGCAAATTACAATAACATTCATACATATGTTTGTATTTTTTTTCTGAGAGACAGAACATATACATAATGCTTATGAAGAGATGACTTTCTAAAAAGCAAATAAGGTTAAATATATATAAATGGTCTCTCTGGTATACTCATTCTGTTCTGATAGAAATTATTATGGGTAAAAATAAATGGTCTCTCTGGTATACTCATTCTGTTCTGATAAAAATTATTATGGGTAAAATAAATTACTCTCTCTCTCTCTCTCTCTCCAGAAGGCAAATAGTATTTTCCCATGTGAAATAAAACCAGAATAATTTAGGTTGTCCCCATCCCAACCCCCCGCCCCCCCCCCCCCGACACACACACACACATTTGCATGCTCTCTCCATTCAGAGTTATCTAAATTTTTAAATAAATAAATAATTTTGCCCCGTAATCTTTTACAGATTTGGGATTTTCCACAAATTTGTATTAAGGCAGTTACTGGAGGCAATTCTGTATGGTGGTTTTCCATTTTGACTGTATGTGCATTATTTCACTGAACATGGGCATGGGACTAGGTGAGATAATAGGACTTTGACAGAAAACCACTGTCACCTATTGTGAGTGAAGGTGGTTGGTTGTCCACTGGATGCACTGTGATGTTGAGATCATACACTGGAAAGGACGCATGAAGAGGAACAGATGGATGAGGTCCATTGTAGCAACAGCCATTCACAAAAGGGCCTGCTTCTTCATCCGAAACCACTAATGTAATGGTGTCATAACAAGGCATCAGGCCAATCTCACCACCTGGAAGACACAACTGTAGCTGAAACCTGACTTTTTAAAAATATAGAATATCCTAGGTATTCTACTCAAACCCCTTCTACGAGCACAGGGTGTCAAGAAAAAAAAAAGTATGTGGCTAAAATGCAAAATTCCATTTTATCACGATGAAATCAAATAGAGTCGTGAAAATAATGCAAAAATGCTTGCCCATCTGTTGCCTTTGGTGAGATCCCTGCCAGACATCTATCACCATATGGAGGGGCAAAAGGGGCTAACGAGGGCCTGACAGTTCACAAATGATCAAGAAACAGACACCAAACTAGACTAGTGATGGTTTCATTCTTCCCTCGTAATTGTTTAGACCACATCAGGAAGAGCAGAAGGCGCCCTTGTCCCTGTGGTAATTGTCTGCCCATCTGCATTAACCACCTTAAATGAACAACCATCAACCACATAGTAGTTCCAAGAACTAGAAGAACACGGATAGGTGAAACACAAAGATAATCCACATTCTTGTCATTTGTTTTGGTATTTTCCTCATTATAAAATAGCCACAATGTTATCAAAATAAGAACAACACCTGGAAAAGAAATGAGATTTGTTTTCATTTTCTTTTTACTCTTTGGTGTTTACACCAATGAGTTTCAAAATGCCTCCAACTTAGGCAGTGAGGGGGAGAGGGAAGATTAGATAATTTATCGGCGAACAGGACAATCCACTCGGGTTACTAACTAACAGCACTGAGGTAGTAGTGTTCAGCGTCCAGAGGACAGAAACGTTCACCAGATGTGCTTTTGGTAATTCTCATGCATGGCTTTGAAAGTGCCAAAAGGGAAGCAATTAGGTTTGAAGTTTTAATGAGAGCTAGAGCACAAAAGATCAGGGACGGCGTCGCTGTTTCACAAGACACATTGGTCACATCTATAGAATATTATGCTTGGCATTATTCTCGCTATTTAAAAAAACACACTAGAATAATGAAGAAATTATATTATTGAGCAACTAAATGATTAAAGGACAAGAAACCATTTTAAGGAAAAATAGAGTTGAAGTTGAGAAAATTAGAATTAAACAACCAGCTCTGGCTGGGAAGGTCCGTTGGTTAAAGCGTCATCCCAATATGCCAAGGTTGTTGGTTCGATCCCCAGTCAGGGCACGTACAAGAATCAACCAATGAAGGCATAAATACGTGGAAAAACAAATTGATGTTTCTCTCTCTATCTCTCTCCCTCCCTTTCCTTTCCTTTCCTTTTTCTCTAAAATATATATCAATAGATTTTTTTAAAAATTAAAATAGAATCAAACAACCAGCCTTCAACCTTAGGAAAAGTAAAAAAATAAGAGGCCAGGGACCCTTTCCCCCTCCCCACGTGGGAGTCCGTTCCGTGGGACTCTCCCTCTCCCCATGTGGGAGTCTGTACTTGTTCTTCAATAAATCTCCACCTTTGCTATAAAAAAAGAGGCCTATCATCCTTTAATATACTTAAAAGATAAATTGGCTTAAAATATATTTATTCATAATTCACTCAATAAATATATATTGAATATTTAATGTCTACTATGTGACAATTAGTGTTCTGGGTGCTTCAGCAGAGAAACAAAGACATTTTGAAAATGTCAAAAGACATTTCAAAAGGATGTCAAATGTCACAAGACCTACCATGTGTCAGGCACTGACACAGTCTATAGAAAAAGAGATGCAAATTTACTTAAAATATCACAGATGTGTGTATCTATGAAATGGAATGATATGAAATTGCCACTATTGAGCCAATTTTTACCTATTATCTGGAAAACACATATATCTCAGTCTGATTCTGTAAAAAGCACCAAGGGTGAAGAAGATGAAAGTACTGGCTCTGGGGAGGGCACACATGCCAGAGAAAGTCAAGTGTAGCACATTCAGTAACTGTAATTTCAATATAATGGAAGTATAGGAAACATGTCAAAAAGAGCTGGAAAAGTAGCCTGAGCATTAAACCAGAACTACAACACAAGTGGAGGAATTCTTTACCCTGAAATAAAATATAGTCTAAGGACATGATTTATACTTAAAACTCTTAATCATAGTGAGGACAATTTTGAATGACTTCATGTTTAATAATGGAAGAATAGCAAATTAATAATGTATTTTATATCATAAAATATTTATTAAGCTTATGTTTATAGTAACTTTATAACATTTAATAAATATTTTAAACATTTTAGAGATGTTTTAATGAAAAAGGTAATCTATAAAACTGGACATACAATACAATTGCAACTATGCAAAATTGTGATTAGAAAATAAAATACTATAATACTGAATTGTTCAACTTTGATAGATAAATAAGGTGATATATAAGTTTTCCTAAAACTTCATGATACTTTCCAAGTTTTCTGCAGTAAGAATGTATTATTTTCATAATCATAGAAAGCAAATAAAATAATGGTGACAAAATCATTCTCAGGTGGCCTTTATAATCACTGTATGTAGACAAGAGTTAGGCCACTGAAACTAGATCTTACAATACTGTCGTTTTTTATACAGATCTTAGCACAGCGCTAAATAATTAACAATTGAGTAATTGAGTGAACGTTTCGTTATAAGAAAACATAACACTCAAAAAAGAAAATACCTTTTGAATATAGTATTTCTGCTAACTTAATAATGTAGCAAAAAAATCCATGAAATAATTTGCCCCAACGTCCTACTAAGTCTTATGAAAAAAAATAGTTACACTCCCTTACATGGCTATCACACTAGAAGAGATTTATAGGCACGTATCCCTGGTGTTTAGCACCTGGAACAGGGCACTGGAAGAGAAGACACATTCATCTCACCCTAATTCATCTATGCTGCATGAGCCTGCCAAAGATGTTAAAATTATGTTGTAAATGACAATCGCTGGTCTTTGGGTCCCTCTCTGCCAGTCTATTTGAGATCGACTGGGGAAATCAAAAAGAAATACCTAGTTATGAATATTTGAGAGATATTGAAAGACATCCAACATCTGGATGATGCTCCCTGAGAAAAGGAAATAACTAAATAAACCTTATCTAAGACTAAACGCAGGTGAAAATATAAGGAGATATCATTTAAAGAAAAAAATTGTCTAGGAGTAAATGAAATGTGCCATACTAACTAATTAACATGAGACTATTGGTATCCTAATAAATCATTGTTTTCCAAAGTACACATAAAAATATTATTTCCAAATGTTTTCTCCCATTTCCAAATTAATTCTTAGCTATCTCAATCCTCCCTCCTTGAGTTCCCTACCCCCTCACTGCTTGCATTCTCTATATCTCTTCAAATAAGAAAATGATTTGAATTCTGATGCCTCTTATTTCCACTACTAGTCACTTGGCCTACATATCCAATTGTACTCCCCCCATGGAATATACAGGTGAGAGAGGCATATGGGTGATAAACATGAAATGATAACAGAGGCAATGGAAGGACATCAAAGGAAGCATATACTATACTATCATTGCTGAGGAAGTGCCCGCAATCCGGAATTCTGAGGATGTGCAAGGGGTGATGAAGTACAGATGCATCACGCTGTCACTTTTGCATGGGAGTGGGTTTGTCTACTCATTTAAAGGAAAAGTTCTTCACAAGAGGGTCTGGATTATGTTCCTTTGTAGCCCATAGTGCCCAGTACTGTGCCTTGCAGATATTAGATGGCGAATTAATATTACTCTTATTTGAATATTTTACCTGGGAACACATGCCCCCTGAGTAATGATGCAATGTGATGCCAGAAACATAAGCATGATGCTGATCAGTAAGTGTTGGCTGCATCTCTCATCTGTGTCCATCACTGTTGTGACTGCGGACAAGTTACACAAAGCCTAAGACTTCATCTTCGCTTCTCAGAAATGCAAAAGGCAGGCCGGTTACTTCTTAGCAGCTAGACCAGGGGTGGGCAAATTTTTTGACTCGAGGGCCACAATGGGTTCTTAAACTGGACCGGAGGGCCAGAACAAAAGCATGGATGGAGTGTTTGTGTGAACTAATATAAATTCAAAGTAAACATCATTACATAAAAGGGTACGATCTTTTTTTTTTTTTTTTTAGTTTTTTTCTTTTCAAGGGGGCCAGACCCGCCCCACGGGCCGTAGTTTGCCCACGGCTGAGCTAGACGGTGGTCAGTAAAACTTTGACAATTAATAACATTTCTGTTATGATGCGATGATTTATGAACCCAGAAACTGTGATGGTCAAAGAAAGACATTGTCCAAAAGGGGGTGAGGACAAACCCAGAGTGAACGGACGGTCTATGTGTGAGCATCATGAACAGAGCAACAATAACACTTGCTCTTTTTCTACTCTGAAATGCATTCTATTACCGAGATCAGAAATACTTCTAAGGGTGCTGAGCTTACTGAACAACGGGATACAGGCCGCTGCTGCTTCCTTTTCATGGACGCAGTAAGACTGTTAGATGCCTGGAACCCATAGTGGGGAGTGGGGTTAAGACTCTGTCATGTTACTGACATTCCTTCTCTCAAACTAGTCACAACACCGTCACTTACCCGTGTGTTTATAGGTCACGGCCCCTGAGATGACATCTCCCTGAGAGAACTGATCCACTGTGACTCCACCTTTCCTCACCACCCCGTGCTGAGGTTCTCCAGAAATCACAAACATCAGTTTCAAGTCATCACTGTCCGCATCGGTAGCAAAAATGTATTCAGAGGTGATGACCACCTCGTCGCCCTCTGAGCAATGCATCTGAGGGTTGAGGTCAGGCTTCAGGATGGGTGGCTCATCATTGATGGGGAGCACCTAAGTAGGAAAAAAAAAAGCATGTTTTCAAGAAAAAGAAAGCAATGACAAATGGCCCAACTGGTAACCCATAGCTCATAGTCAGAATGACAGGCATTTTCAATCTTCCAGGCACATGAAACAATAGCCATGGAATTAGGCCAAGCAGTTTGTATCTTTTAACTTTCCCCACATGAACCATCATGCAAGAAATGACCCACCTGAGAGACATTTGAGGTAGGAATGGGAGAGTACAGTTATGGTTTGGGACTCAAATATCCCATTTGTTTCCAGGCAGACAAAATATAAATGTGATATAAAGCATCCTTCACCAAAGCCCCTGTCCTCCTTCATTAAACTCACGCGTATTCTAGAGCAAGTCTGGTCCTCACGGCCTGATGCATTTACATTTCCCACATCAAAGTTATTTATACTTCAAATTACTTGGTGATTACAAAGCTTTCTTCTACCCTCCACTTCCTGCCACCCAGGAAGTTTCTCTGGACTTACAATAAGCAGCAGCTGCACGTCAAACATTTTCAGTTAAATCTGAAACTCCATAACCATCAAATCAATGCCAGGTTTCAGCTTGACAAAACGTTTTTCTCTCACAGTCATGAAAATAAAACTCCAAGTAGAAGGGAAAGAAAAGCCACATGGGCTCACACTGGCTCTCAGATTTTAAAAAGATGATGGGGAAATTTGAAAAAGCACGTCTTCTAAATGGGAATGAAGGGCATTCCTCCTCTGAGCTCACAAGGGCAGCTTGGTGTATGCTGCATGTTTATTTATCAAGTCCGGCCCCGTGAATACTCTCAACCCTGCATTTCCTTCCCCCATGCTTCAGCCAATGGGATCTTTTACAATCTGGCTCCCATCAAGTCCCTGCCCTGTGAGAACCTTCCATGGCTTCTTCCCAGTGCTGCTCCTAGGATGTCTTTGACTTCATCTCATGCTATGGGGTGCCTTTGCCACCGCACTCCATTTCACCCCAAAACACTGCATTCCTCACATCTCAGGTCTTTGCACCATCTCTGCATCTGCTCTCTGCCCCTTGGCTTGGTATGCTCTGCCCCCAGCTCTCTGCTTGGCTACCTCCTCCCCCAGATTACATGTGAATTTCACAGGGAAAACTTTCTTGAGGCCTCAGACTCATTTAGGAACTTCTATTATTTACACTCTTTTAACACCCCATTTATTTGTAGAACACATGCATCCTATATAATAAAAGGGTAATATGAAAATTGACCCTAACAGCAGAATGACTGGCAATGACTGGTCACTATGACACACACTGACCACCAGGGGGCAGATGCTCAATGCAGGAGCTGCCCCCTGGTGGTCAGTGCGCTCCCACAGGGGGAGCTTTGCTCAGCCACAAGCCAGGCTGATGGCTGCCAGTACAGCGGTGGTGGTGGGAGCCT
>NW_005361458.1:3489942-3496631 GCF_000412655.1 Myotis brandtii | reverse complement strand
GCAGCTTAGGCCTGCTCCCCGCTGGCAAGTGGACATCCCCCAAGGGCTCCCAGGCTGCCAGAGGGATGTCTGACTGCCAGCTTAGGCCCAATCCTCGGGGAGTGGGCCTAAGCCAGCAGGCAGTCATCCCCCGAGGGGTCCCAGACTGTGAGATGGCATAGGCCAGGCTGGGGGACCCCGCACCCCCAAGTGCACAAATTTTTGTGCACCTGGCCTCTAGTATTTTAAATAATTAATTATGTCAGCAATAATCTTTTTAATGTCTGCCTTCATCCCTTGCCTGTAAACTTTGTTTGTCTTGTTCATCATCATATCCCAAGCATCTAGCATAGGACCTGGCAAAGAGAAGACACTAATTAAATATTTATGGGATAAATTATTGTAACCATGTATATTTGCACTGATTATCCTGCTAGTTAAACAATTGTTCAACTCTACAAGAAGTATACATGAAACTGTGTTGACGCTCTCCTTTAATGGATAGAGGGATGGGGTGATAGAAACATAGCCTTGTTTATTTAATCACAGGTAAAAACATGTATGCAATATTCTATTTTCTATTGGCTTATTAGGAAACAATATCTTTGTTCAAATCCTCTGAGTGGATTCATTAAAGACCCTCTGTATTATTTTTATTGACTCGATCAATGAATCTCACTAATACATTCATGATGACCATCTTGCAGTTCACAAAATAGCCTCTGCTTCAAATGAATAATAAAGTCCAAAGGCAACAGAATTAAAACATTCCTCCTAGATAAAAAAACAATCATATGCCAAAAATTGCTTGTGCCTCTGACTGGCTTTCAAAGGGCATGCCCTTTTGTCCAAAAAGAAACAATAAACACATTGTTTTTCCCCAAATGTACTGCTTACTGTCATCAATAAGAAGATGGTCATCAATAGAAAATAGGTTGGATTGGATTATTTTCTCTTAAAATTTGCTTTTCAGGAAAAAAAGGTAACTCAGAAAAGTTTTCTATATGTAAAAGTCTGCCAATAAAAACTAACTTTTCTTATTGAAGCTGAAGTAACATGCTGCTCTTCATCTAGACCCCAAGGCCCTCAGTAGGATTAAGTGGGAAAATGGAAGGAGGGGTTCTGCATGGTGATTGGAAAGGTTAGCAACATGAAAATTATAATCACATGGTAAGTTACAATCGAGGCAGTGGTGAGGAGGAAGGAACACTGGCCCAAGTACCAGACAATGTCAGCCCAGGTCTACACAGTCAAGATAATGACTTTGGGCAAGTCATTGAACCTTCTTGGACCTACATTCCTTCACCATAAAATGGGGAGAATTCCTTCCCTGTCTACTTCTTAAAACACTAGATGGATGTGATCATTCTTAATTATTAACTGTAAAACATGTACAAACACATTATTATTAATGACTTTGGGCAAGTCATTGAACCTTCTTGGACCTACATTCCTTCACCATAAAATGGGGAGAATTCCTTCCCTGTCTACTTCTTAAAACACTAGATGGATGTGATCATTCTTAATTATTAACTGTAAAACATCGTACACATTATTATTTTCACAAATAATTTCATATCACAAAGATCTGACAAAATTCAAACAGCAGTAGGATAAAGCGTAGTAAGGATATTCAGTGACTCTTCCAGGAGCATGATGAGTCTTTTTGAAAACCTTCCTTTGTCACTAACTATAAATACCTGCAAATCCTATGAGTTATGCTTATGGACTTGGGTTGTCACTCAACAGCGAAACTTGGGGGTTCCCATCAGGCCTTTGGGCATGTACTCAACCTTGATGTGTAGATTTTTCTTCATTTGTCAAAAGGAGGAAAATAAGCTTTTCAAACAGACTGCAGGCAAATTCACAAAGGGGCACCACACATAAACAGACACAGCTTCTTCCCCACTACAAAGAAAATCCTAGTGATACTAGTCTAACCTGCCCAGCCGCAGGTTGAGGGTTACAGCTCAACAATATTAGAAATAATTTATATATAAAAGCAATTGCTTTTCAAGTTAAGTATATGGATTTGAGGTCAGAGCAGTTCTATGTTTAAATGGACTAGAGAGAGAAACAGTGTGCCCATTTCACCAATACAACTTTGCCCTCTATTGCCTGTCCTGAGACACTCACAGATGAAGGCAGGCATTCTCTCCTTTGGAGTCTCTGTTTTAAATTCTACCAGGGACTCCAAGCAGGCTGCCAAACCAGATGCTCTACTTCTATATGAACCAGGAAGGAAACGTTCTACCCACCTCAATGTGCAGAACAAATTCTACTGAATTGGTGCCATCTGTGACCTCCAAGAGTATGTCATCCTGAAGTGTCTCAGATCCATCGTGCTGATACCTGTGGGGATGACATTATCACTAGGAGAGCACACTGAGATGCCTGACACAAGAGTTCGTCCATGGCTTTGGCCATAGGCTTAATCAATAAGCATCAAAAATGCAGTGGGAGAATTTGGAAGCTGGCGAGGTAATCATGAAGTCACAGATTTAATCACTCAAGGGTCCATGAATGTAAAATTGCTCCACGCTGGAAAAAATGTGTTATATGCATACATAATGTCTTCCCAAATCAAAAAAGCAGTCCTTCAGCTTGCCACTGTGACAATGGGAACTAGTCTACTTACAGAAAATGCTGGTTGGTGCCAGGGGGACGCTGAGACTGAGCAGTAGGCAGGTAAACGTGGGACACTGTGTGGATTTTCATTATTTTCCCTCCTTCCCCACTTTTAAGAATAATCCTTATGCCTGTGCTCTGATCTATTCAGCTCTTCTCTCAAACTCTGATCTATGAATTAGTTTTTGCTTCTCTCCTGCCTTTTTCCCTTTTCTATTTATTAGCTCCCTTCCTCTCAATCTATAAAAAAATTCAAACTTAAAAATATTTTTCTTTGGTCTAGCCTTGGCCTCATTTTCCTTTAATTCTCAGTCAAATGTCTTAAAGAAATTGTCTAATCCTAGACTTTCCTTTTACTCTCCAGACCACTGTAGTGATACACAGTAAGTTCTAAACAGCTGTTGCATTGAGCCAAATTTCTAGCTTATCAATGATCTGTTTAAGATACATAGGAAAGAAAATAAGACAGGAAATCAAATTAGAAGCCCTATTAGAAGCCGGTCACAAAGTACTACACATTGTCTGACACCATTTATATGAAATGCCCAGAATGGGTAAATCAATAGATTGGTAGTTGTCTAGGGCTGGTAGGAGAAAAAGGATGGGGGTGGGGGTTGGCAGATAAAGGGTACAGCATTTCTTTTGGGGGTGATGAAAACATTTCAAAATTGATAATGGTGAGAGTTGCCCAAATCTATGATTATACAAAAAAGCCACTGAATTGTATACTTTAAATAAGTGAATTGTGTATGTATGGCATGTAAATTTTATCTCAACAAAGTTGGTTAAAAAAAACAAAGTAGAAAAGAAAGTTGCATTAAAAATAGCATAGTATATTGAATGTGTGTGTGTGTGTGTGTGTGTGTGTGTGTGTGTGTGTGTGTGTATATATTTTACTCAGAACTAGTCTCCCCATACTCCTGGCTAGGAACTCATGTTTGGGATTCTATTCCAGTGGTGGAGAAGGTCCCCTTCCAGCCCCAGCAGCCCTCCCACAAGCTGCCTCCTTTACTTTATTTTGTCATGCTCCCTGATGTTTTCATCAAAAATAGGCTGATATGAGATAATGTGCTAAAGCTACCCTACCATGCTAAACTTCTAAAGGGGTCAAGTAGGTCTAGGGGTACACATCCCAAAGCATGTCTATGAAGTCAAGCAGAACTTCTTTTAAAACAAGACTCCTACATACTTTCAACAATAAAAGGGGAAAAACTAGACTCTTCCATGCACTAGCTAAGTGACCTCAACCTCTTTGAACATTAGGTTCAACTATAATATGAGAATAGAATCAACTACCTTGTCAGGTTTGACTGATGTAAAGATTAAATTAAAAAACATAATTGCAAGTTTCTAGAAGAACACTTGAACTACATATGCTGGCAAATATTGGTACTTTTATTTTTCTACCCATCATTCACACCCTAGTAAGAATTACTTAAACAGCTCTCTAACATGAAGCTAAGAGCTGAGATCTCAAAAGAAAACAAAATCTTAATGAGAACAAGAGTAGTGAAAAGAGATAAAGATATTGGAGACTGAACAACGTAAATAAATTAAATTGTCAGATTAAATTGATCTTGTGTACAAATCCTAGTTCCTAGTCAATATTCAAGTGTGGAACTAAGCATTTGATGTTTAACACCTTCTACTACACTCTATCAAAAAGGCCAAAATTCCTATCTATAACTTGAACTTGTGAGAAATTAACTAGTATGTTGCTTTTGTTTTTACAGAGAAGGTGTGTTTTTTTACTAGATTTTGTAAAAAGTTTCTTACAGAACCTAAAGACTAGGTTCAAGGTAAGGGGAACTACTGTAGAACTATGAGGCAGGAACTGCTCTACCTGTGACTGTCAGAGAGCCAAGTCCTACTCCATGCCATACCTACCCAGCCTACCCTATTTGTTTGCCTACAAATCCCCTTCCCAGTAGAATATAATAAAATTTCCACTGAAGACATTGATCAACAGAATTCTATCCCAGAGTTTCCAGGGTTATGAAATTGACTTTTCTTAAAGCCAAGTTCAATTACGTAGATTCACCTTACAGATGATTTCACTTTATATTCATCTAGTTTGACTGTTATCTCTTGCTATATGTGCAGTTTCAGCAAATTTAATATTTGTGGTAATGAATTTTTGCTGTTTAAATATCCATAAAATCAACCCCATTGGTACAGCAAGCCAAAGGGAAAGAAAATGCCTGAAGAAAAATTAAAATTTTGTCATTTCTAATTTTCAACTGACCCTTAAAAGTATTAAGTGGCATGAAAGCACTTCTGAATGAATTAGACAAACTTCTTTCTTTTCCTCTGCCTCACCATTGATCCAGATGGGAGCCAAAGCGTGTAAAAGAAAAAAGCTAGGAAATGTACTAACCTAACTTTTAAGGCATGGAGGTCTCCCCAAGAAAATGTGCACCCTGTGCTCAGAGGAAATCCATTCAGCTCCACCCTCCCGTGCTGAGGCAGTCTCTGCAGGAAGAGGTAGATACTGTCTAGTGTTGTGTCCACATCGGAAACCAGGACGTGCTCCGTGCTGATAACGCAGTGACCGCCCTCAGCGACTCTTAGGGAGTTGGTGAGTACCTGGAAATAAGGAAAGCAACATTGAAAGCTTTGTTCCATGCAGTATCCCTGAAGAAAGAGCTTGTTAAATCAATAAAAAGTTTCAGTACTATATTCACCTGTTAAATAATTTTTTAAGAATGTGGTAAAGGGGTCAAGCTCATAGTTGAACATCTCAGCTGAAAAATGTGATTTATTAAATGTTTCTGATTCTAAGCATGGATGGATCTGAAGAATCAAGGCAAGTCTGTGGAACTGAAATTATCTACATTTCATTTATCCCAGACCCTATAGAGCAGGGGTCCTCAAACTACGGCCCGCGGGCCACATGCAAATACAAATATTGTATTTGTTCCCGTTTTGTTTTTTTACTTCAAAATAAGATATGTGCAGTGTGCATAGGAATTTGTTCATAGTTTTTTTTTAAACTATAGTCCGGCCCTCCAACGGTCTGAGGGACAGTGAACTGGCCCCCTGTTTAAAAAGTTTGAGGACCCCTGCCTTTACCAATCCTCAGCATTGTTTAGAAAACGCAAATGGGAAGAATCGCCCAGCTGACAGGTGGGAAATGATGTCTTCTGATGTTTTCATTTACATTTGTATCTCTGTGGTACTGAGTACATTTTTTTGGTCAGGTATGAAGTTACCGTTTGCAGTGCGTGGGTTATGTGGCCAATACAGTAGGCCCACCATGAGTGCATGGTGATGTGGGGAAGGTTCTGTTAATGAAGAAAAGGGATGCTGAGCAGTAAGAAGAGTAGATGATCCTTCCAGACTACTCATCTTTTCCCTTTTGATTTATATATGCGATAGTAACTATGTTGTAAACATTTCTCTCCAAATTACCTTTTGGTTTTCATCATGGCAGTTTTTTAAGTAGGTTGACTTCTACCAGAGTCTGTTTTGATGTCTCAAGCAGGTAAGAGCTGTTTCCCAGACACTGAGTCAGGTTTACTACCACTGAATAACGGCAACTCAGAGGTGAGTAGTAATTTCCTGTTGTGTCCTCAGTTGTTTTATAAGCAAGTATTTAGCACTTTTGGGGCCTGAATTATTTAAAGACACTGTCCACTCTTTTCCAGGGTTGTTGGGAACATAATCGTCACAATTTAGGTGGCCTTTAGAACCCCCCATTCCAGTCCTAACAACTTTGAAGCCCAATGGGTCGTAGCGGCTTAGCTGCTGTTTGGTTGTGGAAGGTAACTAGAATTGTCTTAGAACAGGACTAGTTCAGTGTTTGTGGTTTCCCTGTTTTAATGTGGCTGGAAGTGAGACACCACGGCTTGGGTAATAAAGACCTGTGCTTGAAGTACTTTCTAAACAGATGATTCCATTTTAGATTTAAAAGATTGTGTGTCTGCTCTGGATAAGTGCTTTAAATCACCCTTCTCTGTGATGGGGGCCCAGTCTTAACATCTCATTTGCCTTATTTCATGTGTGGGAGGCAGAAAGAATTATGGGCTTGTATTTCCACTGCTAAATATTCCTGGAAACTATCATCTAAGCAACAATACACA
>NW_005361458.1:3486904-3489505 GCF_000412655.1 Myotis brandtii | reverse complement strand
CTGTGACTGTCAGAGAGCCAAGTCCTACTCCATGCCATACCTACCCAGCCTACCCTATTTGTTTGCCTACAAATCCCCTTCCCAGTAGAATATAATAAAATTTACACTGAAGACATTGATCAACAGAATTCTATCCCGGAGTTTCCAGGGTTATGAAATTGACTTTTCTTAAAGCCAAGTTCAATTACGTAGATTTGCCTTACAGATGATTTCACTCTATATTCATCTAGTTTGACTGTTATCTCTTGCAATATGTGCAGTTTCAGCAAATTTAATATTCGTGGTAATGAATTTTTGCTGTTTAAGTATCCATAAAATCAACCCTATTGGTACAGCAAGCCAGAGGGAAAGAAAATGCCTGAAGAAAAATTAAAATTTTGTCATTTCTAATTTTCAACTGACCCTTGAAAGTATTAAGTGGCATGAAAGCACTTCTGAATGAATTAGACAAACTTCTTTCTTTTCCTCTGCCTCACCATTGATCCAGATGGGAGCCAAAGCGTGTAAAAGAAAAAAGCTAGGAAATGTACTAACCTAACTTTTAAGGCATGGAGGTCTCCCCAAGAAAATGTGCACCCTGTGCTCAGAGGAAATCCATTCAGCTCCACCCTCCCGTGCTGAGGCAGTCTCTGCAGGAAGAGGTAGATACTGTCTAGTGTTGTGTCCACATCGGAAACCAGGACGTGCTCCGTGCTGATAACGCAGTGACCGCCCTCAGCGACTCTTAGGGAGTTGGTGAGTACCTGGAAATAAGGAAAGCAACATTGAAAGCTTTGTTCCATGCAGTATCCCTGAAGAAAGAGCTCGTTAAATCAATAAAAAGTTTCAGTACTATATTCACCTGTTAAATAATTTTTTAAGAATGTGGTAAAGGGGTCAAGCTCATAGTTGAACATCTCAGCTGAAAAATGTGATTTACTAAATGTTTCTGATTCTAAGCATGGATGGATCTGAAGAATCAAGGCAAGTCTGTGGAACTGAAATTATCTACATTTCATTTATCCCAGGCCCTATAGAGTAAAAGCAACACACTGGTTACTATCAGTGGAGCTAATGTGAGAAAATAATAATATTTATCATCATGTCCACACCTACCATTGTTCAACATATATACCTTAATCTACAAAACAATCAAAAGCTTTATCAAATTCCCCTAGAGAAATCACTCATCTCTTTCTTTCAACCTAAAAAAATCTTAAAGACTTGGGAAATTGGAGTTTTTAAACACCAGTTATAAAGAGTATCTTAAAGATGGAAATGGGTCGGCCCTGACTGGTTTGGCTCAGTGGATAGAGCATCAACCTGCAGATTGAAGGTTCAATTCCGGTCAAGGGCATGTACCTTGGTTGCGGGCACATCCCCAGTAGGGGGTGTGCAGGAGGCAGCTGATCGATGTTTCTCTCTCATCGATGTTTCTAACTCTCTATCCCTCTCCCTTTCTCTCTGTAAAAAAATCAATAACATATATATTTAAAAAAAAACAAAACAGTTGTTCCTCTCTTCCCCAGAAACGGGCACGGAAGCCTGGGAACCAGAGGAGGCCCCCCACACACCCAGAGCATGGCCTTTTCAGGGGCCCAGAGTGACCCCTCCCGTGCTGCTCACACGCAGCCAAGACCCCTCCAGGCCACCGCTAAGCCGGCTGAGGCTTTGCGCTTTCTGTGGGGTCCAGACAGCACTCTGGTCTCGACACAGATGCCTGGAAAAGCTCTCTGGCCCAGGGCTGCCTTTTGGGGTTGGAGAGAGGACTGTGACTGTCAGAGAGCCAAGTCCTACTCCATGCCATACCTACCCAGCCTACCCTATTTGTTTGCCTACAAATCCCCTTCCCAGTAGAATATAATAAAATTTCCACTGAAGACATTGATCAACAGAATTCTATCCCGGAGTTTCCAGGGTTATGAAATTGACTTTTCTTAAAGCCAAGTTCAATTACGTAGATTTGCCTTACAGATGATTTCACTCTATATTCATCTAGTTTGACTGTTATCTCTTGCAATATGTGCAGTTTCAGCAAATTTAATATTCGTGGTAATGAATTTTTGCTGTTTAAGTATCCATAAAATCAACCCTATTGGTACAGCAAGCCAGAGGGAAAGAAAATGCCTGAAGAAAAATTAAAATTTTGTCATTTCTAATTTTCAACTGACCCTTGAAAGTATTAAGTGGCATGAAAGCACTTCTGAATGAATTAGACAAACTTCTTTCTTTTCCTCTGCCTCACCATTGATCCAGATGGGAGCCAAAGCGTGTAAAAGAAAAAAGCTAGGAAATGTACTAACCTAACTTTTAAGGCATGGAGGTCTCCCCAAGAAAATGTGCACCCTGTGCTCAGAGGAAATCCATTCAGCTCCACCCTCCCGTGCTGAGGCAGTCTCTGCAGGAAGAGGTAGATACTGTCTAGTGTTGTGTCCACATCGGAAACCAGGACGTGCTCCGTGCTGATAACGCAGTGACCGCCCTCAGCGACTCTTAGGGAGTTGGTGAGTACCTGGAAATAAGGAAAGCAACATTGAAAGCTTTGTTCCATGCAGTATCCCTGAAGAAAGAGCTTGTTAAATCAATAAAAAGTTTCAGTACTATATTCACCTGTTAAATAAT
>NW_005361458.1:3486119-3486681 GCF_000412655.1 Myotis brandtii | reverse complement strand
CAAATATTGTATTTGTTCCCGTTTTGTTTTTTTACTTCAAAATAAGATATGTGCAGTGTGCATAGGAATTTGTTCATAGTTTTTTAAAAAAACTCTAGTCCGGCCCTCCAACGGTCTGAGGGACAGTGAACTGGCCCCCTGTTTAAAAAGTTTGAGGACCCCTGCTATAGAGTAGAAGCAACACACTGGTTACTATCAGTGGAGCTAACGTGAGAAAATAATAACATTTATCATCATGTCCACTCCTACCATTGTTCGACATATATACCTTAATCTACAAAACAATCAAAAGCTTTATCAAATTCCCCTAGAGAAATCACTCATCTCTTTCTTTCAACCTAAAAAAATCTTAAAGACTTGGGAAATTGGAGTTTTTAAACACCAGTTATAAAGAGTATCTTAAAGATGGAAATGGGTCGGCCCTGACTGGTTTGGCTCAGTGGATAGAGCATCAACCTGCAGATTGAAGGTTCAATTCCGGTCAAGGGCATGTACCTTGGTTGCGGGCACATCCCCAGTAGGGGGTGTGCAGGAGGCAGCTGATCGATGTTTCTCTCTCATC
>NW_005361458.1:3403732-3486044 GCF_000412655.1 Myotis brandtii | reverse complement strand
AAAGATGGAAATGGGTCGGAATTTTAAGATTTCATAGGAAATAGATAAATAGAGTTATCCAAACATTTGACTTAAATATTGAAGCCATCAAGATATTTTTATAATCGAAAAACTCACTGCTCAACTGACTAATAATTCATTTGTAAATAAAAAGCAAGTTAGAAGGTATAGCAAGGGAATGTTCCATAGTCAAGAAAGTTTAGAAAAATGTTACCTACAACGTCTTCACCTTGGAGATTTATAGGGCACAGAATACAGTCAATGCTCTGAGATCCTACAGTAAGAAAAGGTTAGGTCTGTTTAACCTGGCATTTTCTCAAGTTTGTATTACTACCCAGAAGCAAAGCAAGCGGATCCGGTTGGGCTCTGAGAGCCCTCACAGCTGACCTGGGTGGATGCCCTGCCCTCTGAGGACACAGCCTTCTCCATGGGAGCAGCCACTCTCCGCAGAGAACGGCCGCCAGAAAGAAGACCGATCCCAGGGGAAGAGTGTTAAAGGGGATGAGACCAGGAACGGGTGAGGAGAGGGAAGTCAGCGAGGAGAAGGCGCAGCTCCACTCAGAGCCCTGCTCCACCCTCCTGCCCACCAGGCACAGCTGCCAGGGGCATCCATGGATGGCCCAAGGACAGCCCTCTGGGCCATAGAAACCATAAGACCGACCACCCTGAGACAGCTGCCTTCTATTCTTTAATACACTGTTTCCACCAGAAAAGGAAAACATAAAAGCAAGAGCTTTCTCTCCCTACAGCCACCCTCACTCCCATCCCTCCTCAGAGGCCTTACTCTCACTTTGCCAAGCCTAACATTTTCACTGTGTGTAGGAGAAAGAATAAAGGGCGCTCTTGTTGAGAAAGGAGTATTATCTTTGAAACATTTTTTTCCTGTGTTGCATTGATTAATATCCCAAGGAATATACCTTGTTAGAGTAGATGATTTAGTATGAGACACATATATATATAACAACTTTCAAAAAATAAAAGCACAAGGCTAATTTGCCCCCCCAACGCATTATCATTGCTTAGGCCCTGGGTCTTCAGGTTAACATGGTGTCAAGATCCCTAGCAGTTATCGTTCAGCCTAGTGTGATGTGGGTATTTGAAATCAGGAAATCACTCCTGTGACCGGTTTCACTGAAACTAACTCTTTAACTTTATTTCTACTATTCTCAGGTCTCTAAGATACTATTTCATTTGTCCCGTAGACCAGTGGTCGGCAAACTGCAGCTCACGAGCCACATGCGGCTCTTTGGCCCCTTGAGTGTGGCCCTTCCACAAAATACCACGTGCAGGCGTGCGATTGAAACTTCGTGGCCCATGCGCAGAAGTCAGTATTTTGTGGAAGAGCCACACTCAAGGGGCCAAAGAGCCGCATGTGGCTCGCAAGCCGCAGTTTGCCGACCACTGCCGTAGACTGTAGAAAACAGAAGCCACTATGCCATGTTAGCTCCAAGTCCTCAGAACTATTCAATCAGCCTTCAAATGAAGTAGGTACCTGCTCACTGCATTCTTCTTGGCTTTTCCCACAGATCATCTTTCTCTGGGAAATGACTTGCACTGCTTCGGATAAAAGAGCATTTCCCCATAATTGTTCAAGAACAGTTTTACCTTCTTTAGATGCCAGACTATTTCAGGCCTCTGTCTCATAAAGAAGAGGATGGTGTGAATAAAATCTAATCAAATTAACTGTTTTTTCTAAACTATTTCCTCCACAGAAATGTGATCTGGTTTCTGACAGAGAAAGAGTCAAAGAATAGAGTTTAGATTATTCTGTCTGGGTTCCTTGGTGCATCTTTTACGAAAAATTACAAGTTCACGCTGGCAATTTAAATGGCTGTGCTGAACTGAATGGTGACTTTGGAGACCGGAGAACACGCCTTTCCCCACTGTTGCTATGAGATATGTGGGCTCAGTGTTGCCAGAGCTTCCAAATTTTCAATGGAATCCAGAAATCGAGACTTGATAAGAAACCTCCTGATGATTAAGTGTTGGCAACTCATTATTCAAAAATACTGTTTTTCACCCAAGTTCTGTGGGTTAGGTAAGCCCCTTACTCTCTCGGGGTGAACCAGCTGTACCACAACTGTGGGCTGGTGTAGAGATGGTGAGGAGGGAGCAAGAAAGGGGACATCAGTGCTTTCCTGGCTATATTCCAGATAGCTACCTGTGAAGGTGACCTTCAGGAATGAGGCATGTGTAGGTTCTAGTTCCCTTGAATTCCTAATGGGTGGGCAATCCTACTTTGTCTTTTGGCTTCTTAGGGGGGAAATGAGCCCAGGAATAGCCACACTAATTAAGCCTAGCACTCTGATGGGGAGGAGGCGGGGTATGGAACAAACTCAGTATGAGCCCCAGCCTCTCAGATAAGACACACGAAATGGCATTGCCTTTGTAGTCAGTTTTCATGACAGACCCCAGTGCTTTAGGGCTGCATAAAAATTGGGGAGTAGGACTGAATAGAATGGAAGGGCCCATCTTAATTCATTTTGGAAAATTAAAAGCTTCTGTAGATTACAGAGTAGCATAGCTGGCCTGCGGTGAGAGCAAATAAGCCCTTCTGGTTGCTAAGAGACCCATAATTTAATCCCCTTCCCCTGATCAACATGTGGAACTCGGCAGAAAGAAAAGCAAATGAAAGAGATTTTGATAAAGCTTTGAAAATAATGCCAAATTCAGCAACTGGAAAAATCGCACTTTTTAGACAAAAAGTCCCGTGGGAGGTGAAGAGCTCCCCTCCCCATGCTTTTTCCTACACTGTGACTGGAACATAAAAAAGTTCTTTAAAAAATGCCTGAAGGTACTTTTTACTTTATTAAAAAGAGCTCTTAAAGGCTTTCCTTAGGCCCTCCTTCTTCTTCATCCTTCACAGCACACATTGCACATACCTCAGGAACTTGGTTGTCCACTGGAAGAAGCGTGATGTTAAAGCAGATCCCATGCAAAGCCCCACCGTGCTGGTTACTGATGGAAAATGTGAACTGGACGTGTCTTAGACGGGGGCCTATGTCACTCATGGGTGGCATGTAGGCCACTTTCATGTAGTTCACAGCATCCTACAAAGTAAACCAAGATGGACACATGGATGCCAATTTGCAAGGATTAGAGACTTTTAGAGACTTAGGTCTCAGAGAACCATCCTGATAAGGACATGGGCTATGGTAAATGCCACCATCATCAATTTGAGCATTCCAAAAAAGTCCACTTTATAAACCACATTTTCTAAAAATCAGGAGGGAAAAGGACAAAGAAAGTAAGTAAATATATCAAGCGCTTGAAGCCAACCAACTCTGTAAAAGACAGGACACTTGAATTTTAACAGCTTCGCCAGAAGTAGAGCTCTACCAGTTCAAGTAGCTGCATGATATTGCTCAAGCAGCTGAAACTTGCAAGGTCTCTTTTTCCTTATCTGTAAAATAAGTGAAATGATAAAATAACAGTACTTACGAGATAGGGTTGACATACTCATTTACAGCATCTGACTACAGGGAGATTAGGCATAATTGCACCCAAACTACAGCTATAGCTGCTGTCTGCACACTTATCACCCTTGGAGGTCTTCAGAGAAGAGTCCACAGGAGTAGGGAGAAGACTGATAAAAAATTTGGATCAACAGATGTTCTGGTTGAATTGTGTCCCTCAAAAGGTATGTTGAAAACCTAATCCCTGGAACCTCAGAGTGGCTTTATTAGGGAATAGGTTGTTGCAGATGTAATTAGTTAAGGTGAGGTCGTAGTGGAGTATGGTATGCCTTTGATCTAACATAACTGATAAACTTACAAGAAGAGAAGAGAGACAAATCAGAAGAAGATAGCCATGGGATGACAGGCAGAGGTTGGAGCAATATATCTACAAGCCAAGTAATGTCAAAGACAGCCCGCAAACCACCAGAAGCGAGGAAGAGGAAATGAAGGATTCCCTTACGGGGTTTCAGAGAGAGAGGATGGCCCTGCCATCACCCTGATTTCAGGCTTCCAGCCTCAGATTGTGAAACAATAAGTCACAGTTGTTTTAAGCCATCCTGTTTGTGTTCCTTTGATACGGCAGCACTAGTACACTAATCTGGCAGGATATTAAATAAACTGAATTTAGTGGAATAAAAACATATGTGCCTGGTCCCTGCTGGCAAAACAATGCAAAAGCCTGCACTGAGTTACAAGATTGTGAAATCATATCCAGCTTGATCAAGCACTGTCAAATAGATGTTGCATGCTTAATGTGAATGCACAAGCAGAAAGAATGAAGACATCGAGCACTGGTAAGAGATGTCAAAGGCCATCATTCTCAAGGGCAATACTAGGAGCACATGACTTCTCCGAGGATACTTCCTTCCATCACGTTTTTCAACAGTGTAGCACAGCATCCCACCTGAGTGAAGGACTTCAAGCCCTGGGCCGCAGGATTCTTGGTCAGCTTCGGTATGCTATCCACCATGAATAATTTCCCAGCATCCAAGTATCTAAAGAGAAATATTAAACACATCAGCTAATTTTTCAAGTAATGAGAATTGAATCAAATAGCCTACAACCAAGTTTTTTAAAACTAAAAGAGCTCATCGTGGGAAGAAATAAAATATGTCATCTTTATATTCTCTTTATGTTAGGGATTCTAGTCTTACGCTTAATCTCATCAATGCTATTTTCATCAATGCTATTTTCATCACTGCTGCAAAAAAATATGTATGCTATTTTCTGCTTTGACATCAAAAACCAAGTTTTTTAAAACTAAAAGAGCTCATCGTGGGAAGAAATAAAATATGTCATCTTTATATTCTCTTTATGTTAGGGATTCTAGTCTTACGCTTAATAGTCTTACGCTTAATCTCATCAATGCTATTTTCATCACTGCTGCAAAAAAGTATGTACGCTATTTTCTGCTTTGACATCAAGAAAGAGAATCATTATTCTCATCCTAAAAATGTTCCCTTGCTATCATGTACATGACACCAGCTAAGGTATATTCATGTCACTTCCTTGGATTGGGATCATAGAATATGACCATTTTGTGGCCTGCAATACCTAAAAATAATGCTATAGAGACTCATTACATTTTACTAAAAAGAAAAACGTAGCATTCTCTTTAGAAAAGGGGATTAGAGACTGTTTTTAGGCCACCTAAGCTAAAGACACTACAAGATACAGGTCACTTACCCGTTAATACAGCTTTGGAAGGAGGTATAAGTTTGAGATTAGAGTAAATGCTGAATTGAATGTATGTTCGTGTTGGACAAGAAAGCAATTGAACCACAGCACCATTTATTGACCCTTTGGACTCTCCAGTCCTAGAACACAACCCTCCACTAATGACCTTTCATAGATACCTGTGACTGAAAGAAAAAAACGGAGGAGTTGTTATTGTATAGAGCAGCTCCCTGTCATACGATTCCGTATCTATGAAATGCAGATGTTTCTTAGTTAGGTAGGCCACCTCCGTTTCCTTGACAACCAGATGCCGAGAAACTCCAGGAGCCTCTTTTGGAAGCTGGTCATCCACTGGAGTGATATGAATTGTCACCACCTGAAAAGAAATGATCTGTACCGTTACTTTGAGGTACCAAAAAGACACCAAAGGCAACACCCCACAATCACCTAGTCATGGTGATTTTTGAAAACTTACAATTATAATATACTTTCACTGAAATGATTTAGGAGGTAGTAAGAATGTGAACCAAAAATGGAACATTATCCACCCATTTGATATTACATTTTAAGGATGTAATTATCACAATTACAGGTAATCGTTCATGAGTGCTATATAGAATGGGTATTTCTGCATCTCCCTTCCAACAACCACCTGTGCATTTTTTAACCTCCCTCTACTCAGATTCTAGAAACTGTGACATAAAATTTGGCTCCTCATTCTCTCTCCACAGATGTATAAAACACCTCCCAGAGTCTCTACTTATAAAATTCTTAAATACCGTAGTGACCACACTCCACTCCCACCCCAGCTGTCATTCCTACTGCTACTGGTCTAGCTCTAGCTCTCATAATTTCTTCCTTACATTATTGCAACAGCTTTCTGCTGGCCCTAACTTCAGTAGCTAATCTAGACTTACATACCTCTAGTGTTATCTTTTAAAAAATACAAATCTAATTAGGTTATTCCCTTCCTCAAAGTCTTAACAACCACCCAGGAGAGACAGACTTATTCAAACTCCTTAGCATGGCATCTAAGAGCCTCTACAGTTTGGTTTTGATTTTGTAGTGATTTTTTGCCAATATTATGGTGTTTTTTAAAATTATTTTTAACATTTATTGTGAAAAGGATATATAACGCCCCCCCCCCCCAGTTTGCACACCCTATTTTTCCACTTTATCTGCTACTCCTTTCAGCATTAAGCCAGCACTCCAGCTGCACACAAAGGTCTGGGTCCTAGACTTTAAGCTTTGGGTCATGCTGTTTCTTCAACCTGGAATTCTTTTCTCCTGCTTTCTCCAGAAGCCTGGGTTTTTCTTACCCTTAATGGCTCTTCTTGAAACTTTCCCCAACTTCTCAGTTGGAATTAATTGTTCCTAAATTTGTTTGTCCCTTGAGAAACATTATTATTTTATGTCTTATATTATTAGTTAGTAGTTCACACGTCAGTCTCTCCTAGACTGAAAGTTCTGTAAGAGGGGGATCATAGAGTAGTACAAACCACATGGAATTTGGCAGTGAACAGACCATTAAAGGCCTAAGTATGCCACTTAGAAGCTACCGATCTTGAACAAGTCACTAAACTTTTTAAAATGTCGATTTTCTTATATGTAAGTTAAGTATAATGACAACAGCCTCACAGAGTTGTTATGAGGATCAAAGACCACTATGTATATAAAAACGTCTCACACATAGTAGGTGCTCAATAAATATTCTGTTCATCTCTGTACTCTCCATCTGGCACAGTATTTTGTAGGTAGAAAGGACTTCATCAGTGTTTGCTAACTGAATGAGTCAATATGTCCTGTTTGTGATTTTAAGAATTCTTAAAGCACACTCACAGGTCTGGATCCTACTGGAGGGCATGGAGGGTTTGCTGAACAGCTTTATTTTTTTTTAAATATATTTTTATTGATTTCAGAGAGAAAGGGAGAGAGAGAGATAGAAACATCAATGATGAGAGAGAATCACTGATGGCTGCCCCTTGCATGACCCACACCGGGGACTGAGCCCGCAACCCGGGCATATGTCCACCCTCAACCACTGAGCCATGCTAGCTGGGCGGCCGAACAGCTTTTATCATCACATTTTCTTACAATAATTCACGACTGGTTGTGAGAAAGCAATTACTTATTCTCTCTTGCAATGGTACATTTGCTTGGTGTCATGGGTATTCTTATTCTGGTTTTTATTTCTTTTAATGAATTTAATATTTTAATTTAATAACTTTATTTTAATAAATTTAATATTGTCATTGAAGCACAGATCTGCAAGGCCAATTTTTTAAAATATCTTTTTTATTGATTTTAGAAAGAGAGGAAAGGAGAGGGATAGAGAGAAACGTCGAATGACTGTCTTCTGCATGCCCCCTACTGGGGATCAAACTGGTGACCTCTTGGTTCATGGGTGGATGCTCAATCACTCGGCAGCAATGCCAATTTTGTCTACAATAATAGTATTCACAACACCCAATTTGAAAATAAAGTGACTTCCTTTTTAAATTGACATGCAAAGCCAAAAAAACAAAACTACAATATAGAAAATACCGGAACATTAGCTGTGCAAGCTGTGCCCCCTGAGGCAAATCAGTGAGCCCCTTTGGGGGTCAGTTTTTCTCTCTGCACATTGGGAATGATAATAATGGCTATTGTAGTGAAGTGTTGTCAGGATCAAATGAGATAGCTAGTAACACTGTGAGTACTTGGTAGTAGGTGTTCAATAAGTTAATTCCTCGTCTCCATTCTTCATTGCTCTTACAAAAGCCTACAGCATATGTGCTCCTCCATTATGAAGCATTTCAATAATTAAAAACTAAAGGCAGTTATCAAAATAAATAAACACGATGACAGTCATTTCTCCAGTCTCCTAGAGTCTGTGTCACATTTTTTTCCCCAATTATAGTTTTCTGCTAATCTACAAAGTTCAGAAATTCTCTGTGGGGTTTCCCAGCCACAGTGTGGATCAGTGAGGCTGCACTTAATTGAAAAACTGGATTTAATAAGGAAACAATAGTTATTGTGCCTTAAAGAGACCATTTTCCATGCTAATTTAGTCTCCAATGTGTTCTTTGTGTAAAAAGAATGTACAAGGCATGCTTTTTTATACTCCTATAGTAATTCTTGGTGGGCACATTTTTCAACATGCTTTATGATCGCCTAGGTTGATGTGTCTTTACATATTGATGCATGTTTAAACAATTACTGTGTGTGTGTCTGTGGATGAGAAAAATCCTATTTTAACCAATTCCATAGAGAAATGAGCCATTTACATTTTACTGAAATTTGGTTGTAACAAAGACGTTACTAAATAGCCATTCCCCAATGATGGGAAAGTAATGCCGAGCCCAATCGTAGGGCTCTCCCTTGCTGGGGTCCCCTGCATGCCTCCAGTCTACTTATGGTCACAAGCACCCAAAAACAGGCTTATAGGGAATCCGAATACAAAGTGACAAATCAGTACACAGAGTGACAAAGCCTAACCTTGACCCTCAGTGTTCATAATATGGTATTTTGTGGGCTGATATCTCTTCCTTGTTGACATGGATTCTTGATCCTTTCTTTGCCCTGACCTTTGATTCCTGCCTGATTCTTTATCTCACAGCTTCCTTTGAGTTTATCCTGTGCTACTTCTTGCCCTCAGGAACTACTTCCAATGCATTTTTGCCCACCCCACTATCAGGTTTGACTTCTTCTAACTCAGTGGTTCTCAACCTTCCTAATGCCACAACCCTTTAATACAGTTCCTCATGTTGTGGTGACCTCCAATTTCATTGTTATAAATTGAACATAATTAAAGCATAGTGATTAATCACAAAAACAATATGTAATTATATATGTGTTTTCCGATGGTCTTAGGCGACCCCTGTGAAAAGGTCGTTCGACCCCCCAAAGGGGTCACGACCCACAGGTTGAGAACCGCTGTTCTAAATGCTCACACCCTGGGTGCCTGTTCTCTCGTCTGGCCTCAGTTCATTGCTCCCTTCCACTTCACCCACAGGCCTTTGGGGCATCTGCTTTCATTTCTTAATCACCTTTCTGCTTCTCTCTTCTATCCTTATTTTGCATTTTCCATCTTACTTCCAACGTTACTCTCTCTTGGTTTAAGATCTCCTGAGGCTTAAACCCTATAAAGCTCTCTACGGAGAAGGATAAAGAAGGGAATATTTTTAAAAAGCAAATTGAGAGCATGAGGCTTTATTTGATGACAGCCATGACAACCAATATAGAAAGAGGGAGGGGTTTCTTGCTGATATGAGAGCACCTTGTTGATGTACAGGTAGATCTCTCAGCAGGAGTATCCAGTTAGGAAGCATGAAAGGAGGTAAGGAGCATCCCTGCTTGTGCAACTTCCTTCCTGCTTTTATTAACTTGTTTCTCACCTGAGGAAATACTCGGTTTCTGCCTTTATAAAAGGAAGTGTTTTCACATGTGGCCTAAACAATCATCTGAGTTTAACTTAACCTTCAGTGACCATGGGACCTACAGATCACAAAAGCTCCCATTAAGTAACCATCTTATCTGGGCCTTTAGTTGAACAGCTGAAAGTTACAATTTTTAAAAATACTTTAAATACAATTTTATATGTAGGGCATGACTAGAGATACTTGTCCAAATTGGAGATGCAATCATCAAATAGACTAGATCATCATTAAAGTCTCTTAAAATTTGGACTTTTCAATGAAGGTATCAGGGTTTTACAACACAAAAATTCTCACCAGCACACACACATAAAATACTTGTTCTGTCATTGTGCACACACTAATTCCTGGAAACTCTGGCGAATTAAACTTTCCATTTACTACCTCTTCATCTCACTACCTCCCCAGTTCTTACAAAATATTTCAGTTTTTTTTATTTTTTCCTAGTTTCAATAAAAGTTGAAAGAACCAGAACAGTTTTTGAGGTTCTATCTGAGTCACATACCAAGGCCTGAAGACAAAGATGAATAATTTAGGATTCCTGTCATCAATGAGCTCATAGTTGATCCAATAAAACAAATAATGGCCTCACATTATAGTGTTTTGATATTGGATCAGCTACATAAAAGGACCAGCTAACCCAGCGTGGGGGAACTGTGGGATGAGGTCACCAGAGAAGGCTTCCTGGAACAGGCGATGTTATCGCTGAGAGAAGGTCCATGTCTGGAGAGGAAGTGAGCTGGCCCTGCCACAAATCAAGAGTGAGAATGGGGGAATGGATACTAGATGGATTATATTGAATACAAAGTTACTATATCAGTGGATTTTAACTGTCCTCAGTTATAAGGATATTGCTGATCTATTCTTCAAGAGACCCTGTGAGGGATTCTGAAGTTAATCTAGTCCCAAAAAGATGAAGGTTGGAATTAAAGCAATGGCAATGGGTGGGGAAGTATAGACAGATGAGAGAAATTTATCTGATAGATTTAGTTAGATTTGCTGACTAATTAGTTATTCAGATATTAGAGAGAGAGAGAAGGGGTTAGGGATGACTTCAGGGGATTCTAGTTACAGTGGTTTTGTGCAAGTTTGGGGGAAAATATACTAAATGTCTGTGGACATGGTGTTTTTAAAATCCTGGCGAGATAGATGTGTAGAGATGACAAGTAGAGAGGTGATTACACAAGGCTGAGCTGGAGAATATTTAGGAGCCAAACAAAATATGGTACATGAATATAGAGTAATTTATAGGTTCTCTCTCTCTTCCTCTATCCCTCAACATCTATATATATATAAAATCCTAATATGCTAAGTGTCTGACTGGTCAACCTGCGGTCGACCGCTCGACCAGTCGCTATGACATGCACTGACCACCAGGGGGCAGACGCTCTGACCAGTAGGTTAGCTTGCTGCTGGGGTCCAGCTGACTGGGACTAGGTGAGACAGGCTGGACATGCCCTGGAGCCCTTCCACGGTCCCTCCCCAACCGGCTGGCCAACCTCTTGTGGTTCCTCCCTGGCCAGCCCCCATTGGCCCCAGTCGGGACTGGGCAAGATGGCCCCAATTGGCCCCAATCACCGGTCAGGCCGAGGGACCCCACCCATGCACAAACTTGTGCACCAAGCCTCTAGTAGATTAATAAGATGAAAGCAGAGAAAAATGTGATTATGACTCCTTCTTTAGAAACCCATCCATCCATCCAAAGAAATAATCTCATAACTGGACCTACAGTATTTAGTCTGACTTATTTTCCAAGATTTAGAAATAATTTTATCTGAATAAAGTTGTATTACTCTGGTCCTCATTATAAAGGGATCTAACATTTATACTTGAACTTAAATATGATAGAAATAAAAATATAATTTATAAAATATATAAGAAAAGTAAAGAAAAAAGCAGTCCCTAACTTTCTATTTTTAAAAAGGCATATAGTCTGCTAATAGTGACATGATATTCTAGTTGAAAACAAAGCTCAGTTTGAATAGATGCAACAGATGATTTAGAAATAAATCCTATTGATAGTTGTCATTTAGGATAAGCAAATCAACTAAGGTCTCAAGCAAAATGTAATCTAGAAGTAGAATATAATAACACAAGAAAAGAAGGGACTGTTATTTGTAAAGGATTTGATTTGTTACTTAATAAGCAGTTAAATTGAGAATTTTCTCATTCTCCAATTTTTCTTAATAGGGATCACCTACTTCCTTCAATTTCTGAGCTCTCTGATATCACTCTTTCTGATCATCCATTTTGGTTACCTTTATCTGAGCAAACAGACGAATAGCTCAATCATCTATGCATTGGCTAATGTGAGTGACTATGACATGAGAAGACATTATATAACAAACAGGGACACAAGCTGTAAATAGCCATTCCAGAACTGATTCAAGATTTGCTTAGAGGACCAGAGGAGCGCAAGAATCAAGTCAAAGATTTGAAATGCGAAGAAGCAAAAAACACCCAACCGGAAAAGCAAAATGAAAAAAGAATCCGAAAATACGAAGATAGTGTAAGGAGCCTCTGGGACAGCTTCAAGCGTACAAACATCAGAATAATAGGGGTGCCAGAAGATGAGAGACAGCAAGATATTGAAAACCTATTTGAAGAAATAATGGCAGAAAACTTCCCCCACCTGGTGAAAGAAATGGACTTACAGGTCCAAGAAGAGCAGAGAACCCCAAACAAAAGGAATCCAAAGAGGACCACACCAAGACACATCATAATTAAAATGCCAAGAGCAAAAGACAAAGAGAGAATCTTAAAAGCAGCAAGAGAAAGAAACTCAGTTACCTACAAGGGAATACCCATACGACTGGCAGCTGATTTCTCAACAGAAACTTGGCAGGCCAGAAGGGAATGGCAAGAAATATTCAAAGTGCTGAATACCAAGAACCTACAACCAAGATTACTTTATCCAGCAAAGCTATCATTCAGAATTGAAGGTCAGATAAAGAGCTTCACAGATAAGGAAAAGCTAAAGGAGTTCATCACCACTAAACCAGTATTAGACGAAATGCTGAAAGGTATCCTTTAAGAAGAGGAAGAAGAAGAAAAAGGTAAAGATACAAATTGTGAACAACAAACATGCATCTATCAACAAGTGAATCTAAGAATCAAGTGAATAAATAATCTGATGTACAGAATGAACTGGTGATTATAATGAATCAGGGACATAGAAAGGGAATGGACTGACTATTCTTGGGGGGGAAAGGGGAATGGGAGATGCGGGAAGAAACTGGACAAAAATCGTGCACCTATGGATGAGGACAGTGGGTGGGGAGTGAGGGCGGAGGGTGGGGTGGGAACTGGGAGGAGGGGAGTTATGGGGGGGAAAAAAGAGGAACAAATGTAACCTGAACAATAAAGATTTAATTAAAAAAAAAAAAAGACTTGCAACCAGGGGAGCAGTGAGCAGTAGCAGCTCAGCCTGGATTAACCCCCTGAACCTGTCTCCCAGGGCCCTTTTTCTCTGACTTTGAAGTGAGCTAGCAGCAGTCCCGTTTTGGCTCACTTCTGTCACTATGATTTTACTTCTCAGTGAGTTCATGCAGCCCACGTGGCCCACTTCTTTCCTATAACGTTTTTAAAAAGCTAAAGCAGCCCCACCTAAGCTGTCTCCTGCTGATTTTTCTATTCTAAGCCCTTCCCTCATTTCATTGTCCCCAGCTATAGTAAACGTACTCTCAAAATCAGCTGGACTTGTGTTGAAATCTTTCCTGCACAGAGTCAAGAACCCACACGCTGCTGCCGGGCCCAAGGCAGACCCATTCCAGGCCTGGGCGCCATCTGGTTACAGGCTTAGCATTAGAAAATAATTTGAAGGTAAGTTTTAATTTTTAAAAATTGAAAATAAGTTTTAATTTTAAAACGTTGAAGTCATAAGTTATTTTTTTTAATATTATTAAAATAGAACAGACACAGCCCCGTACTGGATATCTGTGACCCGAATCTCTGTGTTTTAGAAGCATCCCTCCTGTGTGCCATAAAAACTCCACATCAGAGTGCCTCGTTGCTAAAGTGGCTTGTTTAAAGGCCTAGAGAGGGAAAAATTATTAACAAAAGCATACACGAAGAGAAATGTGTAACTACAAAGCTCCAATGCTCCAAACCGATTGATGTAGAAAATGAAAATGTGAAGACATGCCTTTCATTGGGCTTATTATTTTCCATTCGGCTCCCTCCTTTGTTGTGGATGGCCTGACAGACTCATTGGGAAGGTAGAGTGCTCGCTGCATGTCTGCGGTGACACTCCAGGAGTCAGCAGCCTCACATTTCCTGCTGTTCTTGTTTTATAAAAAGGAGGTAATAAAACTCATCTCCCCCAAGCACCTGAGCGTGTGTGAACATACTTTGCCTTTGCTATCACAGTGACTATCATAGCTCACTCCCTGTTCTCTGAGAGAAGCAATTGCCTACTGTCCACTGATAAAGTCAAGTTATAAGTACCCATTATCAGTAAGTCCTTGGAGCTGACTGAAATCCATAAGAAATCCAAGGACAACAGTGAGCCAGATGTTTCTGAAGATCCAAAGGGCAGAGCCAACCTCTCAGGACAGTGAAGTGGGAGGCTACCTATTAGGTCATTTGAATGACAGAAGGTAGAACATCCTGCCCCATGGTGAAATATGATAGCAACCATCTAAGGTAGAAATTATAGTTTAACTTTAACCCTGCTGTTCGGCTTATGTACTTATTTGCTTTGTTTAACAATAGACAGGTTATTTTGATTTTCTGAATTATATAAACCATCCCATTCGATTAAATGCCTTGTTGATTGTAATGTGAATATCCCATGGGTTGTGGTCATACTGGTCTTAGAAAGCACATTTTTCCTTCACCTGGGAAGGACAGCACAGTTATCCCAAGGTCAGAGGACTCTAGACCCAAAACTGTAATTTAGATAACATGCCTAAGTTTAACCCAGGTTACCCAAGGGCTCTAGATAATGTGTATATAGCATGCTGTTTCTGCTTCTGTAAACTGCTTTTTGCAAACCAGATTCCTCATTCCAGACCCGAGGGCTCTAGATAATGTATTTCTGCGAGACCAAAAACTATAATTAACATGCTGCTTCTGCTTCTGTAAACTACTTTTTTGCAAACCAGGTTCCTCATTCCAAACCTTGAGATGTAATCAATACCTTTGTGATCTTTGCCTATATAAGTCTGGTTTTGCCACCATCTTATCACTATGAGATTTGGGAAATGGCCCCTCATAGTCCCGGATTGCAATAAATGTGACTCTTTAAAAAAAAAAAAAAAGATTTGCTTAGAGCCCTGTATATGCTCCCTTCCAAGATAATAGGGATAAAATGCCTAGAAAAATAAACTATATGTAGTAGGTGATCACTTATGTGCAGCTCTCCTTTTTTCACTCCAACCACTAACCACCCTCTCCTTGCAGGGAGTTTATCTTCTTATAGTTGTCCAGATACTATACTAACTCCATCTCTGTAATTTTTACATGAGAATCCCTCCTTATAATTATTTCTGCATTCTGTGAATTTAAATGATATCCTTGAGTGGTAGTAAAACTCTTAGTTCTCCAAAAGCAACAATAGATAATAGCTAATTTATCTATTGAGTGCTTACCATGTGCCAGAAAGTTCGCAGTAGTTTATATATATTACTTACTCAGACAATCATTCTATAAGGAAGTTGTATTAGTCCCTGTTTTACAGATGGGGAAACTGAACCACAGATCAATCAGATAATTGTGTCAAATGCAGGAGAGAAACATAGGCAGCCGAACTCCACAGCTTATATTTATAGCCAAACTCCACTACTACATATAAAATGTCAGTGTTTTCTTGAGTGATATGAGCACAGCAAATTTTGTGAGGTGTCCTGTATAAAGGTGCTGGAAATATCACACACAAAAATTTGCAGAACTCATTCGAAAAGTAAATGGTAGAGAAGTGGTGTTACAAAGAAATTGACTTACTTTTGCTTACTCCATTGCTTCTCAGTCTTTGAATCTTGAAACCTATTTTCATGTAGTCCCTAATAACATCTCCCCAGAACTGATATCTGTGGACAAGTCTTTGAGAAGTGTTCAGAATGGCCTCTTACCTGTGGCATTGAGAGATTTGGAGGTTCATGGCTGTCCCAGAGGACAAATTCAAAAGAATCTTCAAAGATTTCTCCACCAAAGTGACGATAGTAAATGATGCCATTAAACAGGTCCCTCTGAAGGAAGCCGGGGACAGGATAGCCTATTGGGTCCACAAAACACCAAATATTTTTGTAACCAACTGCAAGTGTTTGGGTATAAAGATATCGGATTTACCTCAAGTCTTCTCAGCATATCATGTTGTATGTACCTAAGGAATCTTCATACAAGCTTATACATAACAAAGCAGGAAAATTAAAGTTGTTACATCTGTCTTAAAATATGTGGATGAATTAGCATTAGAAAAGTCTTTTTAAGAAACATTGCCTTAAGAAACACTACTTGATCCCTATTTTGATGCTCCTGACTATTTTAAGAACTAGTTATGAAATTATTCTAACAAAATATAAGGAAATGTTATTCATGAAATTACTTTATCAAAAATCTACAATAAGCCAAACATCTCTCTTCAAACTTATTTGTTCTATCACTGTGCTCGGCTGACTTAATTTTTCCAAGTGAAATGATTACTTTCAGGCCCAGCTCTGGAACTTTCTGGATGCCCACCCTTGAATGAATCAACTTCAAGTCTCTAAGTCTCAAGCTTCCCATCTATAAAATGGGAATAATAATAGTATCTCACCTCATAAACTGATGCCCACCTTCGCACAAATATCTTAACTGCCCAGAACTTACCTATCAGTCCTGGCCCTGGCTTCTTCATGATCTCTCCAGCCTGAGGAGGTCTCGTGACATTAAAGAAGATGTAGTCATCGCTGGAGTCCATGTCTGAAGCTCTCAGCATGGAACCCTGGATCAGTATGGTCTGGCCCTCCTCCAGTTCAATAATAACATTATTGATGAGGAACGGCGGACTGTCATCTTTGGGCAGAATGTTGATGGGAAACTTATAGCGGATGCTGTGATGACCATCGAATATCCTGAAGACCACAAAGTCTTTGGTGGAGTCGCTGTCATCGTGATGATAGCGAACAACTCCAGCCTGCAGGTCAGCCACGGTGAAGAGAAAGCCTTTCCCCCCTGAAGGAGAGAGCAGAGATGGCACTGCCTGAGGGAGGGGCACAAGGGCAGCCCTTACAGGGAAAGCTGCACTAGGCAAAAGGGCACTGAGGAAAGGGGAGCAGCTGATACTTTCCTCTTTGGGAGAAACCACCTCCACAAATCAGGTTTTGAACACTGGTTGTAACAATTACTAGCTGTGTAGATTGGGCAAGGTATTTCATTTATTTGAGACTCATCTATAAAGCAGAAATAATGCCTACCTCATAGTCTCTAGTATGGATGGGAGAACTTAAACAAAAGTAAGCTGACAATGAATGCTAATTATTGTTTCACTCATTGTTATCAACCTACATGGCAGAACTTCTTACCGGTGTGGTCTCAAACCTCAACATCAGCACCATCTGTTAGAAATGCACGTTTTCAGGCCCTACCCTAGACCTACTGAAATAGAAATTTTGGAGGTGGGCCCAGCATTATGTGCTTTATTAAACCCTCCAAGAGTCGAATGCGTGCTAAAACTTGAGAATCATTGGCTTATTGACCAAGAGCTAAAGCTCTGGTATCAAATGGCCAAGGTTCAAATCCCAGTTCTGCCACTTACTAGATACATGACCTTAGACAAGTTGACTTCTCTAAGTCTCAGTTCCCCATATGTAAAGTAGGAATAGTAATAGTACCTCACTTCATAAAGTGGTATGAGATAAAGCATGTAGAATATTTTGCACCATATCTGGCACAAAGTAAATACTTAATAAATATTAGTACTACTTCCTGTATCCTCTGAGCCCAGCACATCATTGTCTTATGGGCCACTGCTCTCTCTATACTTCATTTCACAGTATTAATAAACATTGCTTCACTTTGTATAAACATTTATCATTCTTGATGGCAGGAGCCTCATTACTCTCCCCACACCATGTGTTTGTGTTAAAAACCTCACTGGAACCATGATTAAACACTAGCATAATGGATGCTACAAACTACTTACCCAATAGCCACTTACTGCTTCTTGCTCAGAACCAGGATCCCAGTTCTATTTGGAATGGCATGGGACTATTTTTAAAAAATCATGTCCCCAGACTCCACTGCATGTTGGGATAGCATGTGAGTTGGTAGGAGATATAAGTGAAAGTCATTGTCCTGGGACAAGTGGTTAAAGAAAGCAAGCTAGAAAGCAAGCTAAGATGGCATAACTCCTTCCTTCCTTCCTTCCTTCCTTCCTTCCTTCCTTCCTTCCTTCCTTCCTTCCTTCTTCAAATGCAGACCCAAAGCTAGAAGTGTAGGTGCCATCTTGTGAGCACCGACCTAGCAGAAAAGAGCATCTGGCATCATGGATATGGAATGCCACATCTGGACAACTTGTCACATGAGGGAAATATGAATTTTTAAGCCACTATAATTGAGTTTCCCTACATGCAGCTGAACATCCACCCTAACTGGCAGGCTCAGGCATAAGCTGACCTGGCACAGTCCTGGGATTAGACAGGAGAATTTATCATTTTATTTTTGATTTCAGAATTCCCTTATCATAAATGATGATAAATAAGAGCTCTCTTTCTGCTTTATAATTAGGCAAACTAAGAGGATAATTGAATTAAATCCTCTGAGCTCATTACCAGGAATGGACTCTATCATCATAAAGTATGGCTATTATTTTTATTAGGCTCATTAACCTTAACTACCATCCTTATAATTATAAATTCATTTATTTTAAACTATGGTAACTGCTCCTAATATCATAATAACATAATGATTAAAAGTATTTTTAAAAGCATGTTTTCCAATACATTTCTATGAGACAGAGAAATGAGAGGAAAATATTTTGTCTTCCTACTGGGATGAGATAATCAATTAAGGAGTATATTTAGAAGGAGCCCAATGAGGCATCTGAACTTTAAATAATGAGCTGCGCCTAAGGCAACCTAACACAAATGTTTCAAGATCTCTAGATTTGGGGGATATGACAATTCAGTTAGAAATGGGGCCCAAGAGATGCTGTGTGTATCCTGTTAAACATGATTTGCTTTTGGAGAAGTTTCTTCTCCAGCTCCTTGCTCAGTTACCAAGGTGGATCCTTCACCTCTTACTGTGAGCCGCCCGTGCTGCAGGCCGTCCACAGTGACCAGCTGTACAGCACGAATGTCGTCGTTGTCGACAACCTGAAACTGTTCCCAGGTGATGGCCCGAGACTGCCCTTCCAGGAGATTCAGACCTGCAAGACCAAACAAACATGTTCTATGACATACCAACACGCGTACGTTAAGACAAAATGAATGCATTTTAACTCACAAAACGAGCTGAGATTGTATTCTCAAAGCTTTTTCAGAAACTGGAAGTTAGCTTTTATTTCTAGTACTATTTTCACTTTCAGTACTATCACCTCCAATCTGGCAATTGGCTCCTCAGGACATATCCTTTAGAGACATGACAGTGCCAGACAGTAAACACCAAGGAAAGAACAGATGCTGTGCTCACAGTGGCCTCTAACGCAAAATGTCCACAAGGACTTTTCCAAAGGCCACATCCAGATATTTTGTGGGCACAAGCGGCAGAAGTACTTTTACAAATAAACCTGAGCTTTGAGCAACAGGGGTTTGAGCTGCACAAGTCCATTTATACAGACTTTTTCAATAAATACTGTAAATGTGTTTTATCCTCCTCATGATTTTCCCTTTTCCCCTTTCTCCTGTTTTCAGTGTAGGATTAGTGCATGCAACCTGCCTCAGTAGCTGTTGCTAGGGAACCTGAGCTAAGACATACAGCATATTTAAGGGAAGGAAGAGAGGGAAGGAGGGAGTGACAGAGGGAGGGAGGGAGGGAGGGAGGGAGGGAGAAGTAGTACATATAAGGAATCTCTGTGACTGGTAATAACAATTTTGAAGCCAAGAGTGTACAGTATGGCTCAGGACAAGGCATCACAAGGAACACAGCAAAAGAGCAAGCAAGAAGACTACAAGTATATATAGCACAACATTAACAGTGGCGATGTCTGCACGGGGAGGTAATAAATGATTTTGAAGTAATAAATTATTTTATTCATTTATTACTATATCATTCATTTTTTCTTGATCATTCATTACTATTCATTCTTTCCTTTTATTATTTATTGTACTTTCCAAGTTTTTAACAATGAACACATAAGTTCATAAGTAAATTTTATTTTATTTTAAAAAACGGAGTCTAATGTCCAGAGTAGCCAAAACCAGATTTGGAGCTCTCTTAACAAGCCTGATCACACATAAATATACAGACTATTAAGTCTCTATGATCATGTAATAATCTACTTAACTAAACTACAGGACACCAATTCCTTCTTTTCATTATCCCTCTAACAGAGGTAGATGAGACACAGAGTCAAAATTATAAATGAAGGTTGCTCAACCAATGTTATCCATCTCTACTGAAACTCATGTGTGCATGCATATACTACCCACATGCGCGCGCGCACACACACACACACACACACACACACACACACAGATTTATTTAAGCTGCCACCAGAGGATTTAAATCAGACACAGATATGATCCCCTTAACAAAACTTAGCATCACCGCTTATAAGTATGTTTTGAATACTATTGATGGGATTAATGGGAAAGAATAAAATCTTCATTTATGTTCTACATTTACATTTGACCTAAATCTATACATTGCACTGTAAGTTCAATTAGAAATGAGAGGCAGAGTAAAGCCTTCATTTAAAACAAATTAAGCCGTTTATGCTCTTCTGTATGTATTGTGGTTTCCAAGCAACACAAATTAACAATAAGACAAATGTATGCCTCCCTTCTATCCCTCTGAACAATTTGAGTTGGAGACCTTTTCTCTCTCAGCCCAACTGGAGCTCAATATCAGACAGTCACTTCGTGCCTCTGTCAGGTGAAAGTTGTCCTAGCTTATCTCCTGCCGAGGAAAGAACTCAGGAATCCTGGATTCAAGCTTCTCACCCTTCACAGTCACTTCGTGCCTCTGTCAGGTGAAAGTTGTCCTGGCTTATCTCCTGCCCAGGAAAGAACTCGTCTCCAGGACTCAGGAATCCTGGATTCAAGCTTCTCACACTTTCAGTAGGAAAAACAAAATGAAACCAACTATCTGATGCCTGGACTGGACTGAGTTTCAGTTGCCTCGTGTGTGAAATGGGAATAAAACTGCCTTTCTTTCCTGGCACATGTACTTTCTTTCTTCCCTTCAGGGCTGGGTTGCTTGACATCCTGCACTGAGCTGCACCTGTGTTCCAGGACACGCGTGGGGCGTTTGTGTCTGACGTTCTGACGGAGATGTGGACGGTAATTGGCGTGCTCCTTTCAAAGAAGAAGTCGTATACCTCCAACTCCACCTGTAAGCAAACAGTTGCATATGAGCCACACATGGAGATGTTCGAGCATAAAATACCTTCACAACACAGACGGAGGCTGCTGCTGCCTGATCTCCTTCATGACAGCCTAATCTCACCGTTTCAGGCTCTAGATCTTGCTGCTTAGTTTATAATTTTTAAATTTTCTTCTCAATAAAAGAATTCTTAACCTGAAATAAGCAAACATGCTGAAAAAGTGTCCCTGACTTTGCTCAACATCAAACCAATGGAGCCTCTCTCAAAGGTATAGGGTCTAGAGCAGTTCTCAACTAGGGGTGATGTTGTGCCCCCGGGGGACATTTGGGAATGTCTGGAGACATTTCTGGTCTCACACTTGGGTGTGTGTGTGGAGGGGGTGCTCCTGGCATCTAGTGGAGAGAGGGATGAGGTGTGCTGCTAACATCCTTCCATGCACAGGACAGCCTCCATGACAAAGAATTACCTAGTCCAAATGTCACTGCCACTGCTGTTGAGACCCGGATCTAGCGGCATCTATACCAATAGCCATACTGTTAAATATCCAGATTTAACTTGCTCCTGTTAAATCCATAACTACTAAGTGGGGCTATATAAGTTGTGAGCCTTATTAGGTGATATGTGTGTGTCTCCGCAGGTGTTGACAGAGAAGGATGAGGGAAGAGGCAGGAATGGAAGACACACTGCCTACTTTGGAAGGACGTGTGGTCCATCTGAGAGGATAAGAGCAATGATCAGACAGCAGCATGTCAGCCACTACAACATAACAGAGGAAACAGCTTCAAGGGAACGGGCTGAAAATGAAACTATACTGAGGAGGGAGAAGTACTTTTGCAGGTGTAATGTAAATATTAGGTTGAACCACATGAAATTGTATGTTATGTGCTCACTAAGAAACTCTTCTCAAATATATGTGATACCCAATAAAATGAGTTTGAACTTCCCAAAGAGGTGAACGTGACTGGAAAGTAGACTGACCTTCACCCAGAGAAGGTCAGCTGGCTCAGGGGCTCTGACCAAAGCTCCGCCCTCAGTAGTCCCACCCCAGGTGGCTGAGTGAGCAAAGTTCTGCAGAGATAGATGCAGGGCTTCCCGCCCACAATATTGGAACAGGGCGTAGTCCCCACTGAAATAAGTGAGCTACCTTCTAACAAAAATATCACAGATTTGAACGAAGGCTGCATTGAGATTCTATGACACAATGCCAGAAAACGCACACAGGAAGCAGCAGAGGAGCAGCGCTTTATTTATGAGCTGCAGGTAAACCCGGTGGCTAATGAGAAATTACTTCATAATATGGAAGGAATGAGGGGCAAGGACAGGAAAGAAACAAAAGCTTCCACTTACTTTTATGACATGAAGGAAATCAAAGCAAAGGGCAAAACGCAGCCCTTACAGTCTGAAGTCTTTTGTCTGCCCTTAGGACTAAATGCTGCAAATGCCAAAATTAGATGGCGGACAATGTGGTAACCCCAGGGACACTCATTTTCCTTAATAAACCTGAACTCAAGTCTGTATCAATCTGCTCATTTAAATTTCAGCTTGCTGGTGGGTTTTTAAGTATGGGAAGGGTTATTATGTGCAAGCCTGTAACCAGCTGTTCTCTACTCCCTTTGAATACAAAGCAAGAGGAAAGAGGCTGAGGTGGGAGCTGGAAAGATTTAGATTAAATGGAAAGAAGACTTTCCTGATGGAAAGTGTAGGATAGTGAAATTAGTCATCATATGAGACTATGGAATCGCCTACTCCAAGTCAGTGTTATTAATCAAAATTAAGGACCCCAGTAAAACACTTGTGCAAAGAAAAAAGAATTTAAAATTAATAAAAAAATTATTTAAAAAAATTATAAACAAAACTCATCTCTAACTTCAATGGTCTATGTGTAATGCAGTCTGAAGTCTGAAGTCTTTTGTCTGCCCTTAGGACTAAATGCTGCAAATGCCAAAATTAGATGGCATTCTCACCCTAGTGAGAAATCATACATATCAAAGAACATTTGCCTAGATGAAGTAAGGCACCTCACTTCTGGGTGAGAAGACTATTATGGTGTATCTGGAAGTTATCTGACACCTGGCTGTACAGGCTGTTGAGGGCAGCAGAGTTCCTGGGCCAAATGTGGCCCTTAGAAATATTTCGTAGCTGGCACAATATATTTAAAATGTTTAAATGTGTTTTCTATCTTTAAAAACTGGAACATTTTTACAAAGAAATTATAGACGCCCAAGTTTTCTTGGCAAACAAGAGCTAGAACAACTCTAGGCACCTCTGGATCAGCTGGAGCTGAGCTGCAGCTGCTTCAAAAGGCACCAGCTCACTCCTCAGTCCCCCACAGTGTCCCTCCAGGAGGGTTTGCTTATCTGCATCACTAGCCTGGCTCCTCTGGGCATTCCAGTTTGCACCCAGATGGACAGTGATTGCTTCTCTTCTGGGGCAATGAATATACACACTCACCTGAAAGCGAAGGGAAGGGGCTTTGTAAGTAAGTCTGACCACCAAATAGGCTAGAAGTGTTGTCTTCCTTCCTTCTTACCTCGTAATGTCTCCTTTCCGAATGGCTGCTGTTTGGTGGCTGATAGGCAATCTGCATGTCCCTGAGATCTTTCCAGGTGAATGAGGAGACGGGTCTGGTGTGATCCCACAGGTGAGTCACAAAGCCCTGCAGCGGGGCTTTAGTAATGTTGAACACCAGCAAGGGTTTGGGGGTCTCATCCTCTTCACAGTCCAGAACTGAGGTAGTCAAAGAGGTCAGGATGAACTGGTCCACTTCCAGAACAAACATGGCCATGAACGCCGCCCTCGGAACCTGGTTGGGAATGCCAGCTCTGATGTAGACGGGCAACCACGCACTCTCTGACTTTTGAAGGAGAAAGACAATATGAAGGGGAGAATGGTGTGAATAAAGCTGGAACACACAGGGTGAGCAGTGTGACATTTAACATACAACCACAACCTGGAGGGTGTATCTGGAAGTTATCTGACACCTGGCTGTACAGTAAATCATTGGGGGAGCTTCTGACACATTCTGATGCCCAAGCTCCCTCTCCCTGTAATTTAATTGTCTGAGGAGGGAACCAGAAAACTGGCATTTTTTTTACAATGAACTTTTATCGATTTCAGAGAGGAAGGGAGAGATAGAAACATCAATGATGAGAGAATCATTGATCAACTGCCTCCTGCATGCCCCCCACTGGAAATTGAGCCTGCCACCTGTGTATATGCCCTGACCAGGAATTGCACTGTGACCTCCTGCTTCATATGTGATGCTCAAATACTGAGCCATGCTGGGTGGGTGAAAAACTGTCATTATTAAAGCTGTCTGGTGACTAATATATAGCCAGTGTTGAAAAATGGCACCCACTTTCGCATCAGAAAAAACTGGGCTTTTATTCTATCTCCACCACTTATGATCTATCTGCATGACTTTAGACAAGTTATTTAACTCCCAAATCTCACTTCCCCCAGCTGTAAAATGGGAATGCTAGACCCCCAAGTACATGACAGGAAGTGCCCCCTCACTTCCTGTCATGCAGCTTTAAATCAGGCAGGGGCAGAATGAGGGAAAATGAACTGAAAAATGGTTACCAGTTTTCTAGTTTGTTAAATCCCTGGGTCTCCAAGTGAGAAGCAGATAATAGGAATTGCAAGTGACCACTCAGGCTAGCAACACACCCTCCTCAAATGAGAGAGCTGCGAGGAAGGGGCCCTCAAGCAGGGGGTCTCCAGAGGAACCGTGAATGTGCATCTTGGGACCTGAGGTAGCATCAAGTGCTACAGGCGGAAGCATCCTCCTAGCAGGAGATGCTGGTTATCATAGGATGTGATGTTTCCCACTGTTGAGAGCACCAGGCTCGATGATCAGAGTCAAATTGGTTTAATAGTGCTGAACACTGGCTATTGAACAATGAGTGTTATTCTGTAGAAAACAGAAAGTTAAAAATGCAATCTGGGGGGAGCTCTGTCTCAACTGAACTTCCAATAAGAAAAATATCAGATTTAAAAGTGAATGTGAGACAGGTACAGTGGGCAGAGTTTAACAAACCCTCTTACCCACTGTAAGAATATGAAAGGGTTGAGAGGTAAGAGGAAGAGAGCTTGTTAGAGAGAGGAGGGCTGTGTTGTGCGGAGTCACTCCCCTGACACCCAAAGCCACACAAAGAGGAAGGGTGGGGCAACCCTACGTCCCTTGTCTCAGGTGTCAGAAGAGCAGTTTCCTTGAGACCAGCCTTCACATGTGTCTTTTACAGGTGGGAAACACAGAGGGCTGATGCTGGGCTCAGACCTGAGGAAGCTACGTGCTAGAGGCAGGAGAATAATGGTGACTGTGCTGGGCTCAGCCTACTGTCCTTGTGTGTGGCCGGAAATAATACAAGAATGCTCCCAGATATAAGCCAAGGAGGACAGAGAGTTGGTCTGGGGTCACCCTGGACCCTGACCGTTAGGGTGCATCCTTGAAAGGCCAAGAATCCCCGCAGCAAGAAGCTGGAGGTGGCAATCATATCCTAGGAGCTGCAGGAGGAATTTCAAGTGCCCACTCAGGCCAGAAATGCATCCTTCAGAGACGAGAGATCTAGGAGGAAGAGGCCTCCATTAAGGGGTGTCTCCCAATGAACCATGAAACTGCCCCAGAGACAAAGGAGCAGCTTGAAACATCTGCCAGACTCAGAGAGCACAAAGTCAGCATAGTGGCTGATCAAATAAGATCTCTCTCCAACACTCCCACCAAACCACCTGCCCCACAGCCTGGACGTTCAGAAACTAGCCAGCAATGCGCTCTAAAGAAGAGAGCCCTGCAAGAAACAGGGAAGACAATCAGCACCCCTCATGCGTGGTTTATGAAGACAAAAAAATATATTCACCTGCCATTTAAAAATCTATCTGAAGATTCATCATTTGAAAATTCAAAAATGGAGAAATCACCATATAAAAGGACTGGTGCTGAACAATATGACCAATTAAACCTAGAGTTAAGTCTAAATAAATGTTATTTTAAACATGCTAAGAAAATGAATACAAATGTCAAAAGAGCTTACTTGAAATAGAAGATGTAAGAAATAACACTATGTATGAAACAATAAAATATAACAATCATATGCTAGAATTAAAATTGCAGATTATATAAACAAAACCTGAGAGGTGAGTAACGGCCAGGAAAGAGGATAACTAGGATCAATCCTTATCATCTATAGGAAGGAGCCAGTGAGCTTGTCATTTTTTTAGTTTAAATATTAAAAACATGGGTTAAATAATTTTTTTTAAATTTAAAATTTAATCCTGGTAAAACACAAAGTGAGATAAAGGATTTCCAAATAAGTACAGATAAAACCAGAGAAAATTTAGCCTGTCTTGTAAGGCAGTTTTTAAATAAGCAACGCAAAAAAACAAAAGGAAAAAAACACCTTTATATATATATTATTACAAAAATCTAGCTTATATTCCTTTCTTTAAGACAAATATTTTGAAGCTAAATATCCAATTATGTGTGTCTTGCACAAGAAGCATTTAAAATAAAATTATATACAAAGGTTAGAAGTAAAAGAATGATCCAAAGTTATCATGTAAGAAAATAAAAAAGCAAAAGTGACCATATCAATTTCAAAGAAAGATAAATCCAAGGCAAGAAGCACTAAAACAAAACAAAACAAAACAAAAAAAACAGAGTGGGCAGTTGATATGATAATTTATACAAGACAAGGCTTCTGATAAGCATCATTATATTTAATATTATTCTGGCCAACTCAGTGGAGAAGAGACCAGAAATAACAGGAATAATTACTGAAAAAGGAAAGATAAAATTATCATGATTAGTAAAAGATATAATTATGGTTTGTAAAGGCCCAAAGAATTAAAACGTTCTTAGAATAATTGAATCCAAGAAAAAAAAAAACCAGAGAGAAGAAAATTATACCAAAAATATCGCTTTCCTATTTTTCATCAGTAACCAATTAGAAGATATAATGGAGGGGAGAGAGCCTATTTGCAATAAGTTTACAAAAACAAACTGCCTAGAACTGGCTTTCATAAGTGTGGTCAACTTGCATGAAGAAAACTGCAAACTTTAAAAAGACATATCAAAGAACATTTGCCTAGATGAAGTAAGACACCTCATTTCTGGGTGAGAAGACTAAATACAGTAAATCTTCTACTGTTCCATTTCTTCCCTAAATAACTTGTAGTTTTAATTGAATCCTGATAATAATACATAGGGGCTTATTTTTAAACTAACATAAATGATTTAATTATTTATCTGGAACTAAGAATAGGTGAGAATGAATAAGAAAGTTTTGTAAAGGAGTGATGAGGAAGAACCTGCCTGTAAAATATTAAAGTGTATTATAAACCCATTATATTTAGAATAACACAGAATTGACAATGCAATAAATAGGCAAATCTAAGAACAAAAGAGATAGCTTTGAAGTAGTATCTTTCTATCCCTTAAAAGAATCATTGAAAATCAAGGTTAACAGGTTAATTATTCAACAATAGTGTTGAAAATTTTGGCTACTTGGAAAAAACTCTTCCTGTGTTTCAAAATATAATAAAATTTATTGCAAGTGGATTAAAGAGGCAAACATAAACAAGAAAACCTTTAAATTTTTAGAAAAAATTATCGGTAAAATAATTTGATAAGTATAGACTTACACAAGCATAAAAATATAAAATTTTAAATAGAGCATAAATTTAACTCCATAAAACAAAACTAACTTTGGTGTGCATGTTTCCCCACTGTGTGTGTGTGTGTATCTAAAAATGGTAGAAATATAGATAGTTTTACTTCCTATTTTGCTTTCAGTGTTTTTTTTAAAAATACTCTTTGCAGTGAGCATATTAACTTTATATTCATAAGAGAATCTGTTGTATGACATGCCAAATTGACTATGGAATAGGTTAATTCTAAATAAACTAAGAAGGTGCTTTAAAGGGGTCAACTCCCAATAAAACTGATCTGAAAATATAAATAAAGCTCTAACTCAGTATAGAAAGAAAAAAGAAGAAAAATCAATCAAGTAAAAAAAAAAAGGGTCTACTTTTTTTTTTTTATGGAGCTAAGAAAGCATTAAAAGTAAAGGAGTTTCACATCAAAACAAGCAGAAGACATCCCCTAGTAGTTAGGAGACCTAGAGTTTAGTCTTGGCTCAGCCATAAATGAGCCGTGTATGTTTGGACAAGGTATACAATTCCTCTGGCCACAACTATACAATAAGATGGGCTAAACCAGTTACTTCAAACCTGGCTGATGACCAGGTTTTTTTACTGGGTGGCTTTTTAACTGGCTTTTGTGTGGTGCTTACTATGTGCCAGGCTTTATAAATATTACATCATTTAATTCTCTCAATTATTCTAAAAAGTAGGTATTCTTACCCCCATTTTAAGATGAAAGAAATAAAGCATAAAGTTCAAAGTCACACAGCTAGACCTTTGAACCCAAACCATCTGTGCCCAGCATCATGATCTTAACTATTAAATGTTAGACTCAAATCTACCTCAAAGTTTTTCCCAAATCTCAATTCTAAAATTTTCTGATCCTATTTTATCATTTCCTTATTATATCATGTCTTATCAATTCCTGAGGGATAATAATGTTCAATGTATGGATCACAGGAGAAACCTAGTGAGAAATCATACTGTGAGCAATGATGGTCTTTCACCAATATAATCTTGGACCATTGAATATCAGCAAAAAATCCAAACTGTTCAGATGGTACACAGTCTCCTCAACTACCCAAATAAATAAATCATAGAGTACATGAATCGGTAGAGTAGCATGTTAAATATTTCAGATAAGTTGATTCCACTTTATGTCATCATTTCAATGTGAAGAGAACAAGAGGAGGAAAGGGCAGGAGAGTTTAAAAGAAATTGGAAGATGGAGGAGGCTGTTGGAGGCCTGTCTCCTTGAGGATCCAGTCCTCCACCTCAAAATCCGAAAGAGTGAAAAGGACGTAATCTGCTACAGGCATAACAGAGGGGCTGAGGTCCCCTCCCTCCCAGTTTCCTGTGGCCTCACAGAGTGGGTATGTGGACCCTGATTTTCTCTAACAGCTGAAAAGTGGTTCTAATAAAGAAGGGGGAAGTGAGGCATCCAAGAGGTGTTACAAAAGGTCAAATGACAAGCTGAAGACATGGAGGGGGGAGAGGGGAAGAAGGGAAGCATGAAACTGGTCCCAGTCCAGAGATAGAAAACAGCCAAGCTGTTTAGCTGGTACACCGTCACCCCAGCTGTTTATACTGATGTTATATCCAAAAGCCTCTGTTTCAAGCACTTACTGGCAGAATAAACAAGCCTACAGTTCTAATGAGTCACTTAACAGTTCCACCCACAATGCCCAGAAACTCTCCCTGACATGGGAACCAACATGAACACCCCCATGGACCTGGCCCTCTTTTTGTGGATCAGCTGGAGACACAGATACATAACCCAAACTCTACCTTGTATACGATCTTACTCCTGCTATCTGTGAGGTCCAGTCGGATGGAGATATAATCAATGTTGGGAGAAGGAGGGTCCTTATGTTGATACCGAAGCCCCATCAGCAGGAACTCCTCACAGCTCACCGTGAGACTTCCTATTTTCTTCAGTCCCAGGGCACAGCTTCCCCCTGGACACCTGAGTTCTGTTCCCAGCTCTGGAATGTATAGCGCTGAATTAAGATAGTCATTTGAACAATGTGAATGTAAAATATAAAAGCCAATCCTCCCTCCTGGGGATATTTATTCCCTCTAAGTGCCCCCAAGGATGCTCATGTGTACCCTCCAATCATTCACTGAGTGGGTTGTTATTATTCTTAAAGCCTGTAATTTCCTTCACTAAAAAGAATAGTTGACCAGTTGTCTCATGAGATCCTTGCCCACCAGAAGACACACTGAGAGAAAAAAATAATAAAATGCATTTTCTGATGCTTGAACATCTCTGATAAACAAGCCAGCGGCTCACTGTAAGCCTTCCCAGGTCCAGCCACAGTCTCCCTTTACAGCTCCCACTTCCATGGGTCCATCATTCAACCTCTATTAGGCTGATCTACACACTGACATTCTCTCCCCGTCATGCTTATCACACACTGGAGTCCCTGCATACCTTTCCAGGTCCATTTAGTCTTTTAGTGAATTTCCCCTTAAGCATTCTCTGACCACCTGAACCAACCTGCTCTCCTCCACTGAAAGCCATAATCATCTCAATAACAGTCTTCCTGTCATTTTTTTAGTGGCCTTCTATATATTTCTCTAAAGTACAAAATGGATACTTTACTTCTTAACCAGAAGATTGAATGCAATAACATGTGTAAACATGTCTTTAGCTGTAAACTGCTGTCCAGATTCAAGTGTTGCTATGACTATGATTACCCCTTATATTTCTTGGTCTTCCCATAATGCCTAGAGCACTATTAGCCATATAGGAGTTGTCCAAAATATCTTGATTAAATGAATAACAGAAGAAAATGATCTATTAACTCTTCCTGATTTAAACCATGGCTGCTGCCCACCAGCTCTACCTGCTTATCCTATATAATAAATAGGTAATATGCAAATCGACCAAATGGCTGAATGACAGGTCCCTATGACACGCACTGACCACCAGGGGGTAGACGCTCAATGCAGGAGCTGCCCCCTGGTGGTCAGTGTGCTCCCACAGGGGGAGCTCCGTTCAGCCAGGCTCACGGCTGGTGAGCACTAAGGATGTCCAACTGATGGCTTAGGCCTGCTGTCAGTCGGACATCCCCCGAGGGCTCCCATACTGCGAGAGGGCACAGGTCAGGCTGAGGGACCGCTCCCCCCAAGTGCACGAATGTCGTGCACCAGGCCTCTAGTAATCTAATAATACTTAATGAATACACCAGTTACTCTTACTACCACTGTCATTGCTGCTGTGAATAACAGCTGACAATTCTTGAGCCATACTGTGTGAAGTACTATGTGCTCATTTACTCCATCCTTATACAACCCTATGGAGCAGCTATTATCCTTGCCCATTTCATAGAGGCTTGTACAGGTTAAGTAAAATCACACAGGAAATAAATAGCAAAGGCAGTTTTCAAACTCAGATCTCTTTGACTCCAAAGCCCCTACTCTTAACCACTGCCCTACATTTTTTCAACCAGCTACACATTATACTGAGCCAAACTCTCTCATAGTGGAAGATGACCATTTACAGATATTGTTGTCAGTTTTAGTAACCCTCAGATAATTATTAAAACATTTCGTACGAGACTTAGGGAAAAAACTGTGTGGCTGATCTCCACGAGGTTCTTCTGGCCCAGGCTCTACCATAACCACCTGGCCGTGGGCTGGCAGCCAAGTGCCCACAGGGTCCAGATGGACCGTACACTCCAGGCTGGGCGTCCTATCATAATCAAATCTAAGCAGGTTCTTATCAATGGCTCGGGACAGGCCGTAGAATTCAGACACCTCCAGGACATTGTTACTCATACGGATGATGTTACAGTCTGGTTCCAGGAGATAGACCCGCAGGATAAAGGTTTCTGTGAAAGTGTCTGTCTCAGTAAATCTGTGGGGAAAACAAAGCAAAGGCAACATTTATTGGTGCTCAGGTACTTTTTTTTTCCATCCCCAATATCCCCTTTTATTTTATTTTTTAAAATAATTTTTATGTTTCAATTACAGTTGGCATACAATATTATGTTCATTTCAGGTATACAACAGAGTGATTAGACCTTCAAATAAGTTATGAAGTGATGACCTCAATAAATATATTACCCACCTGACACCATACAGTTATTACAATATAATTGACTATATTCCCTATGCTATACTTTACACCCCTGTGACTATTCTGTAACTACCAGTTTGTACTTCTTTTTTAAAAAAAATATTTTTTATTGATTTTTTACAGAGAGGAAGGGAGAGAGATAGAGAGTTAGAAACATCGATGAGAGAGAAACATCAATCACCTGCCTCCTGCACACTCCCCACTGGGTATGTGCCAGCAACCAAGGTACATGCCCTTGGCCGGAATCGAACCCGGGACCCTCAAGACCACAGGCCGACACTCCATCCACTGAGCCAAACTGGCTAGGGCCAGTTTGTACTTCTTAATCCCTTCACCTACTTCACCCATCTCCCCAACCCTCTCCCATCTGGCAACCATCAAAACGTTCTCTGTATCTGTGAGTCTGTTTCTGTTCTGCTTATTCATTTGTTTTGTTTGTTTTAGATTCCACATATAAGTTAAATCATATGGCATTTGTCTTCCTCTGTCTGACTTATTTCACTCAGCACAGTACTCTCTCAGTCCTTCCATGTTGTTGTAGATGGCAAGAGTTCATTCTTTTTTATGGCTGAGTGATATTATCTAATACATTTAAAAAACAGATGATAAACTTATAACTAAGCAGCTGCTCATCAAAAAGAATAATTTTACTGAATTTTGGGACATATATTCCTCCAAATTCTCATTAAGAATTTATAGTTTATAATTTCCATTTCCTATTATAAGGGGATAGTTGGATCTAAGCAGAGATACCTATACAAGAATTCTAATGGGAAACGGGACAGGGCTAATCATTTGCCCAGAAAAGCCCCAAGAAAGATGATACAAATAAAGAACACTGAACATTGGATGCAATTCTCACCTCACCCATTCAGGTCTTACTGATTGCTTTCTTGTTTGGAATCTAGTAACTCCCCCACAGTAATACTTATCCACAGAAAAAGAAGTGCACAGAATAATTATCTAGCAAAGAATGAGCAAGGATCCTGTGATGCTCACCTGTAAAGTCTAAGCTTCACTGTGTCTTCATCAAGAATTGGGCACCCGTTGTGAATATACTTTACTTCATTGGGAAGGAAATGGCAGTCAAAGACCTAGTTCACATGAAGAAATGATAAATATCTATGAGAAAATTGGTACAAGAGTTAATTTTTCCAGCAGTGAGTGGAGTACTGCTTGGAGAAATTATGGTTTATTAACATCTTATTTTGTTTGTGTGTGTGTGTGTGTGTTTTAATCACCACCACCTATACCTGCCCCCATGCCCACTCATCATTCTACTTATACAGTTGTGTCTTCTTTTGAGAATATCTAAATTATGAAAATCAGATCAAGTAGTTTGAGCAGATAAATTAAGAAGTGGTTATCTCTCTAAATAATTATCTTTTTATAGTCTACAGTGCATTTGAAATATGGTTCCATAAATCAAAATGATATTTACCCCCACTCCTCAGGAGTTCATAGTTCATAGCAATTGGGTAAGGGAGGTCTACATGTGTATGCATGAAAAGGCACGCATTACCCAACCTGTGAATATACTGGATGAGTTCTGTATATATATTTTTCTTCTCCTTTTATTTCCTCCTTTCCAAATAGCATTTTTATATTAAAAAAAAACAAAGGTACTAACTATGGACACTAGTGTGGTTCATCAGAGCCAAACCTGACCCACAGTTGTTTCTCATCTACTTTTGAGAGACTGTTTTTATTCTTTATGTAATAACGGAAATGGTTGGTAAGACAAATAGCAACCTAAAGGCAATTACTTCTATTCAAATACAATTATAATTAACTGGATCACCTCATTCAGAACTGGGAACTCTAGTTTTTAAAAGATGTATTTTCTCTTCCACCTATACTGTGACCCTCATTCTGCCCACTCTGACTTGGTAGAGTTCTAAGAAATACAGCAGGTCCTCGGATAATGTTGTTTCTTTCAACGTCATTTTGTTATAACGTTGATGAGATGCAGTAGGACCTTAACTCTTGTTTATATCAATTAGCCTATGGTAAAATTGGTTTTGTTACACGTCGTTTAGTTTAAAGTTGCAGAACTTATTGATGATGTTAAGTGAGGACTTACTGTTCCCTTGAGGTATTCGCACATCATCACTGTTGAGTTCACAATGTTTAGCCTGTACCTCGTTATAGCTTCAAACATTTACAGACAACATAATCCTCTCTGAGAAGACTTTACCACTAATACAAATGATCTTTTCCCACAGACATCATTGGTTCCTCTTTTTAATTTACAACAAAGAAGGAATAAAGGAAAGACCTTTCCCATATCATTGACAAATAGTCAGGGTAATAAAGAGACAATCTGTTTTGTTAAAAGAAACATCTGTTTTATGTTTCGTAATATGTTTTCCTTTTATAAAAGGCGACAACCATAATTGTCCATAAATTTACTAACTAAAACAAAAAAGAGCTAAATCCTTTTCTAATTACTGTCGAGCTTTGTTTTTTTCCACTTCAACTGCTTTTCAATTACAATTTATAATTAAATTGTCACACATTCCTAACTCATTACTCACTTTAATGACAGTAAACTGGTTCAAACTAGAGATGTTTTCTTACTGCTGTACTTCTTACTCAAAAGAGCAAGCTCAGCACCAAACCTGGGTGTTTTTCTACCTGAGACATTTTTTGCTTTGGGACAGGTGTGAGAAGTGCTGTGTGTGAGGAAGTCTTGCCCTAAAACATGAAAAAAACACACACAGCCATCGACCTTATCTAATTGACTATATCAGGAGGGTTGTCTAAACAGAAGATACTGGTGTTTACCAATTGAAATCCCTTTCCAAATATCCAATAGGAAAATGAACCTGTTGGTCCTAAGACAAACTTCAGTAATGAAATGAAAACACTAATTGAACAGATGTTAAACAAAACATTTCCTGTGCAAATCAAATAAAACTGTTCATTACCCAGCAGGGTGTTGTTAATACAGTCATCTTGCTAGAAATGGGTTCACATAAGCCTTGCTTTCAACATCCTACTAAGATCTATTAAAGAATAATGTGGAGGCTGTGTGTGTGTGTGTGTGTGTGTGTGTGTGTGTGTGTGCTTGGCTTTGCTTCATTTCAAAAACTCCCTAAGAAATAAATCCCTGGAGCGAGTTAAATCAACCTGGATTAAAAACAAGCACACTTTTTTTAAAAATAAACTTTCCTTGGCAATCTTGTCTTTTGTTAAAATTATAATAAAAATAGGAAGATGACCTGGAAGTTTGAGAAACAAAGCCTTCTGGATATCTAGATTTCTTTATGGTACAAAGTTCTAATATTTGACCCAAAAAAGGTGATGAAACTTCACATTTTAATGGATTCCCTTCTAATAGGATAAATTTTAGAAGGTGTAAATCACACATCTACTTTCTATGATATAAATCTATTTGAGATGTCAAATTTGCCTCTGGAAATACAGACGCTGAACACTCAGGACTTGTTTGTTGTTTTGTTTTGTTTTTTTGTGTGTTATCTTTTTAATGAGCACAGCATCCTAAGGGATCATATGGGGAAGTCTTGGCTCACTCCCTTTCCCAGCAGTCAGGGCTTTCCTAAGTCAGCCAGGCACGTTGTTTCTGATCCAAATTGTGTTTCTATATGGAATTTTGCCTTAAAACCAGGGAAAGTTTGAGATGAAGATAACTTGGAGATCTATTACAACCCTTCATCCTTGTGACCAAATAGCTTTTCTTTGCCTAGTTTTAGTCACTTAGATCCCTTTTTGCTCTCCAGTGCCTCACAGCCAGCCAAATGGTGAGGACCACGGAAACATCATTGAAAATATACAATAGAGACAATTCCATTACTCTCAGAAAAAGTGCTATATATATTTAAAAGTGACAGGCTCTTTGGGATGGGAAGAAGATACCCCTCATAGGCTGACTTAAGTAACAGCACCTCCTCCCCACAGTGCTTTCTAAGGAGAGAGAATCTGGTGAAGAACAGGGCTTTTGTTTTGCTCAGCGGGGGATGCATGCTTGGGGCCAGAGCTTACTACTGCTAGACCAAAGGTTGCCCCAGCATGCTACTAGGAGGAATTTTTCTTCTCTTCTTCCCCCACAAAATATTCATCCTCACTTTGAAATAAATGTTAGATGTTTTTAAAATATATTGATTGGAAGGGGTATCAAATTATTAGTTCATCAGTCTTTATAAAGCACTTACACATATCCATCCAGGGACCTCAGTCCCCAAGGATTAGGATCCTATCTTACTGCTCCCAAAACTCCAAGGGTGTTTTTGTATGACCACTGTCCCTGTAGTTGGGTCTCCATTGCTTGCAGCTGAGCTTATTTATGTCACCTGCCCATCTGGGTCTCACCTTTCTCCTTGAGTGATAGGTGTCAATCAAACACATTTTCAGAGTGCAGGTGTATTGAGAAAAGGTGAGAAGATACTGCAATTATCAAACACTTAGGGACCTGGGGCCATTACTGTATGCTAGCATTTTTTAGACGCCCACCTGAAGCTCTTTAACTGATAAAAGCAAAGCTTGTGGGAAACTGGAGGGAAATATCTGTTTGCCATCACATCAGGAATACTCCCAACATGAGAGCCCTCCACAGAATTCTGATGTGCTTCAGAACTGGACCATAACTTTAAGTGTCATAAATAAACTGTCTAGAGATGTCAATTTGAGCCACCATCTATCTAAGTCTCTATAGTCCACCTCTACAACTTCCATTACCACTTTTGAACTTTATGGAAGGAATATGTTCTTTACTCAAATGAAGAAGAAAATTAATGTTCACAGTTCAGTAAATGGAAATGGTATATTTTTCTAGAAGCCAAATTAAGGAATATGTTCTTTACTCAAATGAAGAAGAAAATTACTCAGTTCAGCAAATGGAAATGGTATATTTTTTCCAGAAGCAGCAGCCACATGTTGAATATTCTCAAAATTGTTTACATTGGGAGGATAATGAAGCCACAGTAGAAACAAGTAATAAAACCGGAAGCAATATTTCTATTGTGTATGCAAGTAAACTCCAACTTTCAGCAAATACAATGTATAATCATATAGATTTTTAAACCCAATGAATTAGAAGGCAATTATTCACCCTAGAAAAGGATTGGGCATAAAATTCCCTTAAATGACAAGATCTCCTAGGTTTTGAGTAAAGAAAAAAATTTTATGCAGACATTTTTGAAGAACAGAGAATATTTAAAAAGAATTATCTTCACCTCTTTCCCACATCTCTTCCCTTACTCAAGGGAATAGTCAAGTGATGGTAACAAAGGAAAATGCCTCCTGTTTTACTTTGCTGTTCTGCGGCCACAGGTGTGTCCTAAAAATGCCTTGAAATCCTGATACCTTATCCACAGGTGCCCTGACGAGCAATGGGTGAGATCATTTGGAGCAGGGATAACCCATAAAGACTGACCATATCTCACCACACGAGAGACTGCCTACTCCAACTCTTGGAAAGGCTGTCTCTGTTTTGTGTTCTCCCCCCACACAGACTCTCACACACTCACATTCATACACACTACTGAAGAGAAAATCTCGGGCATGACCTACCTGTGGAGTGAGTTCTCCAACCCTCTGGGTTATTGGCTCATTCATCACAACTTCCACTTTGCAAGCGTCTTTCTCTTTGGGGACGGCAAACTTCAGGTCATCTCCTGACAGGAAGGCAGAGCTGCCCTTCATCACTCTGACCCCACGGTTCACGCTGACAAAGGTGGGGCTGGCCCAGCCCAGGAGCAGCAGCAGCAGGGCGGTCAGCCCAGCCCAGCTCACGGAGCTCATGCCGACAGGGCCAGCTCGCTTCCGCCCACCGGTGAAATCCCTTCAACAAAGGAGGGCTTCTGTGCTTCTTCCGGGGATGTCAGCTCATAGTCCAAGGGGCAGGGCAAGGGGTCCCGACAAAGTGCCCCAAGTTCTTAACATGCTTCTTTCATTGCAAACTCAGACAAGGAGGCCTTTCAGGCAATCCCAACGCTTTTAATAAAACTCGCTGATCACTCCTGACAACGCTGGCAAGATTAATGTGCTTTTCTAATCCTGCAAATGGGAATAGGGGTTGGAGGAAAGGAAGAGCGAGACCAAAAGGTTTGTGTGGCTATTCAAAAGATCCTGACCAACAAAGCAATCTTTCAACCAGCCTATCATTTTAGTTAAATTAAAAACAAATAAACTGGCTTGACCTCCAGGTCCATCTGAAAGGCAACGCAGTCATTTCATTACACTGCTTGTAACTCCTGCTTCCGGACTCAACCTGCCCCAGTTGAGATGTCAGCTGTGTGGTCCAACAGGAGCCAGCCAGCCAGCTGCCCAAGGGCAGCGTGTGGTCCCCTGTGTTCAGAGAGAGTTGTTGAACTCTTTGCTTTCACTTCCTCATTTGTTAAATGAGGATTATAAACTAACATGTGGAAGAGAACTGATAGCATTATTTGTACACTGTTTGAAAACATGATTAAATCTCAAAAATAAAATAGATCCTTAAATCTGAGGTATGATTAGGTGAACTGAGGATAGTTTATTATGCCCATAGACAAGCTTTACATTTAAATGACTGCAATAAATTTCTGTGCATAATCAATGGATACTAAAATAAATTTTGACAAAAAGAAAATCCTCTATTATTTACATCTAATACATTAAAGGAAGACTCATGCTCTTGTCACTGCTTGAACCCTTTCACTTTTGAGGTACTGCATGGCATGTGTCACCTGACACCTGAGGGGTGTACACTTTAAAGCAGCCTGGTTTTGATGGTGTCAATCCCAAAATAAAACAGTTCACACACTCCCACTGACCACATTGCACACACTCAGGCTGAATGAATTACATTGGCTTATTTGGGCAAGAATGTAAATTTGGGTGTTGAACTTTCACAACAAAATCAAATCTTGTTTTCATTCACACTTGGCATCTCAGAGAGAAGAGAGGCAGCAGGGTAGGTAGGTGTCTCCCAAAACTGAGAGATAAGGGTGAAATTTGCATAATGAGACTTAAACAAATTAAGTCAACATGTAAAGGATTCAAGGACTCTATACTCTTATGCATTCCTCTTATCTCATTCTTCTCTCACTTCTTTACTGCTTCTTCATAGACTCCCCAACTTTTTAATATTGAGGAACCTGTAGCCCAGTCCTTTGGATCTGTTTTTTGTCTATCCTCACTCCTTAGTGATCTCATTCCTTGGCTTTAACTACCATTAACCCCAAATTTATATCTCTAACCTCCTCTCTGAAATCTAGATTTGCACATGAAACTGTCTATTTGACATTTTTGTGTGGGTGTGCAACAGGCAACTCATATTTTATGTAGTCAAATTTGTGCTCTGGGTCTTCCCTCCCTCAGTCTTCCCTTTCTAAGTTAATGGCAACTCCATCTTTTCAGTTGTTCTCCTTTTTATCTCACACTTTAATCCAAATAGACCAAAACACACACACACACACACACACACACACACACACACACAAAACAAAACAAAACAAAACAAAAAACACCCATGTTTGTTCACTGTGATGGACAAACCTTAAGGTGACCTTCAATAATTCCAGCCTCCTAGTATCCAGAATTTCTCTCTCCTTGAGTGGCAGCGGAACAAATGACCTTTCCAACCAACAGAATAAGGCAAAGGTGATGGGGTGTCATTCCCATGATTCTATTACATCACATATGACTCTGCTAGCAGACAGCAGCTAGGAGCTCTCCTACTGAACTTGAAGAAGCAAGCCCCCATAAGTTCCATTGTCACAAGGAAATGAGTTCTGCCAACAACCCGAATGAGTTTGGGAGAAGATCCTTCCTAAACCAAGTCTCCAGATAAGAATGGAGCCCAGTCAGCACCGTGATTGCAACCTGATGTTGACCTGAAGTAGATACCCCAGGTAAGCTATGAGTGGACTCCCTTGCTTTTCTTCATGGGGAAATCATATATTCTAAGTATACCTGTCCAAGCCAATAAAAGAGTGTGAAAATATGTCCTAAAAAGTAGAAAACCACCCTGCTTCCAGTTAGTTCTTATAAAAATTCAAAATGGCTTATTTAACCAAACTTTCTTTCTTGGTAAGTTTCTTGAATGGAAGAAAATAATTTAGCGAGAACTCATATTTATTCCTTAACTAGAGGCCTGGTGCACAAAATTCATGTACTGGGGGGTGGGGGGTGGGGTGAGGTCCCCCAGCCTGGCCTGTGCCTTCTCACAGTGCGGAGCCCCGCAATCGATAGCCCTAAAGTGGTAGGCCCTGCCCACCCATCTGGGGCTCCTCAATGAATTGCCCCAAAGAGGTAGGCCAGAGCCGGGGTCCCACTTCCTCACTGCATAGAGCCACGGGACCCCCAGGCCTCACCGCGCAGAGCCGCCGGAACCCACCTCCGCGCCATCACGCAGCGTCAAGTCCCCGCCCACCTGTGCGTGCCCGCTGTGCACACAGCCTCCTGGTGATGGATTATGACGGTGTGAGGGCATCATGGCGTGAGGGCGTGATGACTATTTACATATTAGCTCTTTATTATACAGCATTACACATTTAGCTTAACCATGGGAGCATGCATTCTCTGTGTTGACATGATCATGATACCCTGTCACTTACCTGAGGTAATCTGTGCACAAGAAAAAAATGGATCACATCTGTATTTCCAGGCTGTCTTTGCCAATGGAAATTTGTGATGGTCAGTGTTAATGATGGGCCCTGGTGAGATTCATATTTACTGCTGCTCCTCTTTGCAATTTGCAATGGTAGCTACACAACACAGGGAAGCACCTTCCTCCTCCTGTGCCCAGCACAGACATCACAGTCATAGCGCTTTGTTTACTTGCTTTGCTGTTTGCAGGATGGACACTCATGTAGCCAGATACTCTTCTCCTTAGAACTCCAGGTAGTTATTACCAATCAAGTGAAGATGCCAATGAAATTACCTCAGGGGAATTACTTCCTGACTCACAGACTTAGATCTTACAAGTACCCTAAAGTCTTTAAGAAAGAAAAGCAACAGCCCCAGCTGGTGCTCAATGGTTAGAGCATCAGCCCTTGGACTAAAGAGTTGAGGGTTTGATTGCAGGCTCAATCCCGACCCTGGGCATGTGCGGGACGCAACCAATTAATGTGTCTCTCTCACGTCGATGTTTTTATCTGTCTCCCTCCCTCCTTTCCACTCTCTCTAAAAATCAGTGGAAAAAAATATCCTTGGGTGAGGATTAACCAAAAAAAAGAAAGAAAATAAACAGAGAAGTGTCATTTTAAATGAAAAATACCCAATTCAAGATTCAACCCATTTCCATCTACCCAATCATAGAGAGATTTTTATATCCTTGACTAGAATGGTGAAGAAAGAGAAGGTTTTCTGATTCCTACTCCACATTAAAATCTTTTAAATGCCAGTCATTATGGACTTAGAAGCCATCTTGGAATTTTTATGATGGATTTTTAAAATCATCATAATTTTCACTCAAACTAATTATCCAAAGTAATTCATTTAATTCAAATGTAAAAGTCTCAATCATAAACTAGTAACTGAATAAAATTATCTGTAGGACAATTGAGTTGAATCCAAATCATAAGTGACATAAATTGACTCACCTGGGATCAAGAATCTAGAAATCAGGAGAACAGCATCCACAGAAAACAACTAGCACTTAGAGAAAGTGGTTCTCTTTTTTGTGTTTGAGTTGAGGACATTAGGATTTAGACTTTACCAAGGACTTCAGAACCACTGCTTCCTCTGACTTTACCTCACCCTGACAGAAGAAGCCTAGTTGCTCCTTGTTTCAGGCAACAAAGAGTAGTTAAATTCTAAGACTTGCCCAAGGTCATAGCCAGAAGCAGTAGAGTCTGGGAAGAAAGAAACAGGGCTCTGCATCTTGAGGATTTCGTCCTCTATCCTGACATCCTCATTCCGTTCCCTCCAACAGAGCGGTTGAGCCATACTACACACACACACACACACACACACACACACACACACACACACACAAAAGAACTGCTGGGAAGACAGACAAGAATGCTCACAACTCCTTATGGAGCTTTAGTTGTTCAAGGACCCCACAAGGGTAGAAAATCATAGGCAATCTTGCCCAGCACAGGATTTCCAGGGTGAATGCTCTCAGATGGGGAGAATAGAATCATGAAGATGAAATAGCTTGTGACTTCTACGATATTTTTCTTTAACAAATAACATTTAGTATCCTCCTTTTCTCATTTTTTTTTTTGGTTACTAGTACTTTTTACTTACTATGTACAGGCACTGGGCTATATTCTTTATATTCAGGTTTTCATTTATTTCTCACAACAAACCTACAAAGTAATTTCTATTATTCTTATTTTATAGATAAATGACTTAAAGAAGTGACATATTAATCACATAAAAACTAACATTTATTAAGTGCTTACTATGGGCTAGGCATTGTTCAGAGTACTGTACATATATTATATTAATTCCTACAATGGTTTTAGGAGGTGGATTGCAATTTTAAAGATTTGAAAAAAATGACGTGCAAAGAAGTAACATGCCACCATTTTGCCTAATCTCAGGACCAGTGCACTGAACCACTCAATTGTACTGCTTCTCATTACAACAAAATCATATGCCCTTTGCAATTGCTTCACTAACCCTTGGGTCATTTTCTTACAGTATGTAAATCCTTAACAACTTCCTTTATGGATCCAGATAACAACTGATGACTATTAAAGTTTCACTGGAGGCAATGTTCTCTCAAGGAAGTAGCTGTTACTCTGAGAGCATATAATTAAGGCAGGTACTCTGTCTACCAGCATCTTAGTGTCCCAATTCCTCACACTACAAGCACAGTTTAAAGTCCTCAAGGCAAACAGACTTCAAAATTCCAGTCTTCTGTTTATAACATTCTGTTACTTCCACTTTGCAAATTTTTTTCTAAAATGTAACCTAAATCACAGAATGTATGGTTTAGGAGAAACTTTAGAATTCAACTACCTTTCATTTTATTTATCGATTTATTTGTGTTTCCTAAAAATAACTTCCACTTACGTGTATAAAAGAAATGCATACTCATTAACTAAAGAATAAAAATATAGAAACATAAAGCATTTCCAAACACTCAAAGTGAACACTCTTAGGTTTTCATATGTATATATGGATTTTGAACTTAATTAGAACCATATTTTAAAGAGTTACATAGCGTACTTTTATCTATATATATAAAAGCCTAAGTGACCATTCAACCATTCAACTGGTTGGTATGACACGCACTGACCACCAGGGGGCAGACACTCAACACACAGGCATAAACATGGAACAGACTGGTGAATCTCAGAGGGAAGCGGGGAAAGGGTGGGAAGAAATTAACCAAAGATCTTATATGCATACTAGAGGCCCAGTGCATGGATTCGTGCACTGGTGGGGTCCCTTGGCCTGGCCTGTGGGGATCAGGCTGAAACCAGCTCTCCGACATCCCCCAAGGAGTCCTGGATTGTGAGAGGGCACAGGCTAGGCCTAGGGGCCTCTGGTGTTTAAATAATTTTCTAGGTCCAAGATGGAGCCCAGCATGGCATGTCAGCAAACCAAAACTTAGATAACTTTCCTGTCCCTTTAAATGCTCCTCTTGAAACCAAGTATATTTAGTTAGTCAATCCCCAAATGCCAAGCCAATTCTGGGCCTTCTAACCCCATATATGTTTTTTTTTGTTTGTTTTTTCTTTGTTCTTTTTTTTTTATCTTATAAAAAAGGTTCTTGCCTTTTACCCCATTTTGCAGTTCTCCAAAAGTAGACTGTCCATTTCATGACGTTTTGTGGGTTTTTAAAAAAATTTTTTATTGATTTCAGAGAGGAAGGGAAAGAGAGAAGAGAGATAGAAAAATCAATGATGAGAGAGAATCATTGATCAGCTGCCTCCTGCACGCCCATACTGGGGATTGACCCCGCAACCCAGGCATGGGCCCTGACTGGGAATTGAACCCTGACCTCCTAGTTCATAGGTTGATGTTCAACCACTGAGCAATTCCACTGGACTGAAGTGTTAAATAAAGTCTGTTTGTGTCACCTAAATTGTCTTCTTTAATCATTTCTAACACCAAGATTATGTAACTACCTGGAAACCAAGCCTGGATTGGAAATTTAGTTCTGACATCCAGACAGTGCAACCTCTACTATCCCATGCAGTTCACTTAAATCATAGATGCTCAGTCCAGAAATATTGCTTCCAGTGCTTCCTTCCCAGGTCTCAGGAAGAGCTGATAGAAGAACTGAACTATGGAGAGAAAGCCCTCCTCCTGGCTATGCCATGGAAACCCAGGTTGCAAAGGTGGACTTCTGATACCGCACGAGCTCATTCGAAGGTTTCCTTTCTTAGATTTTTTCTTTTTTTTTTTTTAATATATTTTATTGATTTTTCACAGAGAGGAAGGGAGAGGAATAGAGAATTAGAAACATTGATGAGAGAGAAACATCAATCAGCTGCCTCCTGCACACCCCCTACTGGGGATGTGCCTGCAACCAAGGTACATGCCCTTGACCGGAATTGAACCTGGGACCCTTGAGCCCACAGGCTGATGCTCTATCCACTGAACCAAACCGGTTAGGGCCTTTCTTAGATTTTTCAACAGTTGAACATCTACCCTGCTGATACAGGCCACCTATTACAAATAGTGTTTTAAAATGGACATTTTGTAGATGTTCTAAGTTTTCTACAAAAAAAAAGTCTTCTATATCCAAATACATTTGAAGCACAGAATGCTAAAATCTCCTTTTAAAGACTCACAAGGAATATGAGAATATTAAAGGCTCTAAAAAAAAAAACTGTTAAGCCCAAAGTTTGCAAACTTATAGAAAACCTAAGATATATATCATTCAAGAGACACAAGGTTAGAGAATTAAAATTATTAAAATATAGGATGGCCACATGGTATCTACACAATTTCTGGTCATACCTGATAAAAGATATACTTAATGAATTTACATCAGAAAACTAAATTCCAGGCCATTCTTTGAAAACCAGACATCTGGCCTTTCTCTACTGAGACCTTTTACTAAAACTACCTTCAAAGGTGGAAAAAAATGGATTGCAGAGGGAAAGGTTTAGTGCCCTCAACTTACAGTTCTGTTTTTAATGACTAGTAGAGTTCCTTAAATCATCAAAGGCATTTCCTTGAAGATTAGGAAGTGGCCATAATTTACATTCATTTTGCTTTAGGCCAGAGAGTTGAATCATACAAATTTTCATAGCATCTTGCTTTAATTGACTAACTTAAACAGAATGAAAAGCACACATTCATAGTTGACTACACCTGCTCTTCACCTGGGACTAACCACGTGTCTGTACCCAAACTCATACCTAGAACCTTCCCAACCACAGTCACCCTGATTAAAATTGGTTTTCCTTTTCTTGACTGAATTCTGCATCTTCTAATTCGCAATGAAATACCAAATTGTCCTAAAGTGAAATTCTGTTTAAATTCATGTTAAATCGGGTTCAGGGATTCATCTTCTGAGAACAATTCCATTTTTAGAAGACAACCTGGTTCTCTGTTTGCATATGACAAATTCATTTTTTCACTCAGTGTACAAACAATTGTTGAGTACCCACTTTGTGATAAGGGCTATACTCTGTGCTAGGATTACAAAAACAAAAATAATTCTTGCTCTTAGAGAGTTTACAGTGTGATACAGAAAGACAGACATATAAACTAACCATCCAAAAAGGGTTTAAGAGCTATAATGGCGGAATGCATTGTGTGCTATAGGAATAAGTAGAGGGCAGCATTTGACTCAGGCTGGGCCTGGGGAAGGCCTCCTAGAAGGGGAGAGAGTTAACATGAAAGAATAAATAGGGTTTAGGAAGGTAAAAGGGGGCATGTTTGAAGATGGAAAGAATAGAGCATAGTCAAAGAGTCAATGCAAAGATGTTATATCAGAGGCAGGGTTTTGTGTGAAAGAGTAGAGACACTGGATACATAAAAATTAACTAAGATATAACCCCTATCTTTGAAAGATTGAGGTCTTGTGGGAGATTTATAATCAAGTACTTTACAATACAAAATGGTATTGCTGCGATAACATATGAGCAAAATGCTTTGAATTCATCAAACTCATCAGTACACACTTAAAGAACTGTTAAGGATGAGATATCTCCCTGTGAAAAGGATCGCTCGGTGTGACCTCAGAAAACTACCCAGCATTGCTCCTTGAGCGATGATAACCTTGACCATCTTACTTGCATGCCATAGCTAATGATAAAATTCACACTCACAGAGGCCTAGTGTAGAAAAGAGACCAACCATCACAAATATTCTTGTAAAAGATATGCTGTCATGAAAATGCTTTTGATACCTTTAGAAACATGGTGGTCCATGACGAAAAGTGTAATGCTGTTTAAGCTAAAGTCACAGTGTATCAAAAATCACAGATTCTAGACTTGGAAGGAGCTTCTCATTCAAATTTTGCATATCATCCTCCTTGTCATCTATTATGCGTTTTACTTTGCATCTGACTCTCTTTTAACTCATTCAATCTTCACAACAACCTACAGAGTAGACTGAGGATTCTGATTCTAAGGAAACAGATAAGTAATTTATCCAAAGCAAATGCTAATAAATAGTGGAGCTGGAATCCCAACCCCAGCAGACAGGCTCCAAAGCCTAGATTCCTGAAACCCCGTGCGGACACTCCAGGACACACTGGTCAGGATGAGGAAGCAAGGGCCCCAGGAGGTGAAGTGATTTGCTAAAGGTGAAAGAACTGCTGGGCCTGCTGCTGTGTTCATTGAAGCAAGCAGAGTGTGAAACTACATCACAGTATCATACACTGAGATGCAATAAAATAAAAAATTGCAGCCCTAACTGGTTTGGCTCAGTGGATAGAGCGTCGGCCTGCGGACTCAAGGGTGGGAGTGTGCAGGAGGCAGCTGATCGATGTTTCTCTCTCATCGATGTATCTGACTCTCTATCCCTCTCCCTTCCTTTCTGTGAAAAGTCAATAAAATATATTTAATAAATAAATAAATAAATAATTGCAATTCTTAAAAACAATAAAGAATTAAACCTAACAGAACTCTAATGGGAGTCTTGACTCTCTTCCCTGCTGAGGATCTTAGCATGATTTGTGTGTTCAGGCATGACCTACACATCACTTTTTTTCTAGAAATATTTGTTTTTACAAATAACTTTATAAATGATTTTCTGATACAACAGTACCCCCGAAAAGGAGGAGGAAAGGGAGGAGGTGGAGAAGAAGGAGAGAAGGCTTAGTGATCTGATGTAGGATTGCAGCTGAAGAGAAAGAAAATGCAATAGTGACAAACCAGAGGCCAGAGTGGGAACCAGATCCTTCAGATCCGGGCATCTCTCCTGGTTCTACCATTTCCTTGAACAAGGTCCTCAGTCTTTCTTGGGCTCTGTTTCTGCATCTATACAATAAGTTATACCTTTCAGGGTTGTTAAATGTGATAATATATGTCAATGCACTCTATGACTCAACCAAAGTCCCCAGCTCTCACACGCACACAAGGCTCAAACCAAGTCAGTCCCCTTCCTCCCCTTTGCAACCCCAGGCCAATCAAAGAAAGTTTTTTCTATAATTCACTGAAAAAGTTACCCCTGTAATGGTAGATGCATGTCATTAAACATTTGTACAACACCCAGGAGTGAACCTTAATGTAAACAGTAGGTTTAGATTATCATAATTGGCTCATCAATTGTAACGGATATTCCATACCAGTACAAGAGGTTAATAACTTGGGTAACTGGAGGGAGGGGGGTTGTGAGAACTCTCTGTTCAATTGTTCTATAAACCTAAGTCTGCTCAAATACTAACTTTTATTCATTTGAAGACTGTGATTAGTCGAGCCATCCTTTGACACGTCCAGTGAGTTAGGTTGAATTGACCCTGCAGTAACACCCAGACAGAGCAAGGACATTTTCTATAGAGCAGTGCGGGACCATCAGCAACAAAGAAAAGCAAGGCAAACCTCAGTGAGTTCTTGCTCATCACACGTCCCGGCGTTTGGCGACTGGGCTGTGGAGCTCTGTCCTTCCTGGGGATCTGCAGGTCTTGCTGGCTCACAGGACACTCTCCCGCGTTGAGGCCCCATGTGTGAACCTGCTCCCAGCACCAGGGTTGGTGCTGCACACACAGGAGGCTCTGGAGCCTTTGTGAACCACTGAACTTAATTGCATTAAGAAGAGAGAAACCTGATCTGCTTACTTTGGCAGAATTGGGGGAGGGCTGTGGAGAGTGGGAGGTGGGAGGGTGCTCTCAGTCAGCTGGGGTTAAAAATGCTTCAAGCACTGGCTCCAAAACAAAATCTCCATAAACATCGCAGGCTGAGGATAACCTATCTGAATGTCTGACTGGATGGCTCACCATTTAATAAATCCCTGTGGGAGAATGCAGCCATGTATAAGAATGGCATCTTACAGCAATTGCAAACATCAGTGAGAGATGATGTTTTAAAAGAGAGAAAAACACGTAGCATCCAAGCAGTCTGGGTGAAACACTTTTCTTAGAGTCTCCAAGACACAAATAAGCTATTTTTTAAAGTTGGTTTGCAAATCATTTGTCTAGAAAAACATGTTTACTGAAGGCACAGTGTCCGGCCCCGCTAACAAAAGCATTTCACACTGTGACGTCCCTGGGCACTGACTGCATAAACGCATCATCGTGGAGGATCTCTCTTTGGAAAACCACACTAACACACCTGTCCTCTATAGGATTGGCTGAAGCTCCTTTACTTGGTTGCACTCAGTTCAGCACACCAAATTCCAGGGCACCATTGGTGTCCTGACCATGCTCCATGCGTGCCAGGGATGCTGTTTTCACAGAGCACAGTGAATGGTGCCCTGGAGTGATGCATTGTGGTGGCTGACCCAAGGTTTCCCACGGCCTGAGGAGTACTGCCTGCAAGAGGCTTCATCCTCATGGCCTCAGCCCTACTCCATCGCCCCAGAAAGAAGCCAACACTCCTTACAAGGGCTATGATGCTCTGTGTTACTGATAGTGAAAACACACCATGGTGATGGTGAAGGAGATGCCTCTAGTTCACCCCTAACCTAGCAGGTCCCGTCTCTGACTTCACATCACGATCGCTCCAGCACCACTCCAGAGTTTCGGGTTGTATTTGTCCGGGTGGGAGGGGCGCAGGCATCTGAATTGATTCTAATAAGCGATCAGGATGGAATCGCTGCTGCAAACAGCTGCACTTTGTTTCCTCCTCCTGTAAGTGTAAGAAGAGGCCAGAGGAGCTTTAGTGGCCAAAGGCTGGAGCTAGGTTCTTCAGCGTGTCTCAAAACCATCAAGGAGGAGAGAGGTAGAGCTGCCCTGTAAGACTAGCACCAGGAAGAGGCTGAAAGAAAGACCCAACCTGAAGGTGACTAGGGGAGGGATGGGGAAGAGGAGAGGGAGAGAGGATGGCCCCAGACAGAGAGGAAAAGAAGGAACCTTTCCTGACAGCCCAGTTGGGAGGGCCATTCCTCGGAAGCCCGTCACATACGTGAATTGTAGATACAAGGCAATGGCTACCTACTCAGAACAATTGTTAGAAAGGAAACAATGTCTAAAAGTAAAAGAAATTAACATGAAGTTTAACTAGGAAATTTTGTGCTACCACTAGTTTCCATTGTATTCTAATTTTTTCCTTGCTGTGAGTCTTTTAAAAAAATTAAATGCATATAGCAATTGATTGTATTACTCAAAAGGGTCCTCATGGCCTCAGCCCTACTCCATCGCCCCAGAAAGAAGCCAACACTCCTTACAAGGGCTATGATGCTCTGTGTTACTGATAGTAAAAACACACCATGGTGAAGGAGATGCCTCTAGTTCACCCCTAACCTAGCAGGTCCCGTCTCTGACTTCACATCACGATCGCTCCAGCACCACTCCAGAGTTTCGGGTTGTATTTGTCCGGGTGGGAGGGGCGCAGGCATCTGAATTGATTCTAATAAGCGATCAGGATGGAATCGCTGCTGCAAACAGCTGCACTTTGTTTCCTCCTCCTGTAAGTGTAAGAAGAGGCCAGAGGAGCTTTAGTGGCCAAAGGCTGGAGCTAGGTTCTTCAGCGTGTCTCAAAACCATCAAGGAGGAGAGAGGTAGAGCTGCCCTGTAAGACTAGCACCAGGAAGAGGCTGAAAGAAAGACCCAACCTGAAGGTGACTAGGGGAGGGATGGGGAAGAGGAGAGGGAGAGAGGATGGCCCCAGACAGAGAGGAAAAGAAGGAACCTTTCCTGACAGCCCAGTTGGGAGGGCCATTCCTCAGAAGCCCGTCACCTACGTGAATTGTAGATATAAGGCAATGGCTACCTAATCAGAACAATTGTTAGAAAGGAAACAATGTCTAAAAATAAAAGAAATTAACATGAAGTTAAACTAGGAAATTTTGTGCGACCACTAGTTTCCATTGTATTCTAATTTTCCCCTTGCTGTGAGTCTTTAAAGACAAAATTAAATACATATAGCAATAGATTGTATTACTCAAAAGGGAATATTTTTCCGTGCCTTTTTTTCATAGTATATTTCAAGGGGTGATAGAAAGGGTCATTTGGTTTTAGGCAGAAGTAATAGCTCTCTTTAAAATCATTACTTGCAAAATCATTATTGCTCAGATTAGAAGGAAATTTTAGGCTATCTGCTTAATCACCTGCTGCAAAGCAGAAACATTCAAATATTCTGATCTGGAAATGAAAAATCTCTCAGATTACTCCAAAGTCTAATTCCCCATTGTATTCTTAATGTACCCCCAATTGCTTCTTGCTGATTCTTCAATGAAACCATGGCCATTATCTCAGACCTCTTACAACCCTCCTCAACCTGGTCATGAACCTCAATCTTGTCCATCGGAACCCATCTCACTATCTCCAACCTTCTGCCTGAGATAAACAATATGGCTTTTTCTACTCAATAACAATGAATAAAGATCAATCTTTTGAAGGAAAAACAAGTCAATTCCTTTTGTAAAGAAAAAGAAAAAGCCAGATAATAGACCCTTTAGCTCACACATCTCTTTGTAGACAGACCCCAATTAAGCCTTTGAACCAAGGATAGCACTTTGACTAAACTGTCCACTTTTGAACACTATAGTGTTTAGAAAGAACCTCAGTATAACAATGAATAAAGATCAATCTTTTGAAGGAAAAACAAGTCAATTCCTTTTGTAAAGAAAAAGAAAAAGCCAGATAATAGACCCTTTAGCTCACACATCTCTTTGTAGACAGACCCCAATTAAGCCTTTGAACCAAGGATAGCACTTTGACTAAACTGTCCACTTTTGAACACTATAGTGTTTAGAAAGAACCTCAACATTCAGTATCCATATGTTACTTAAACATTTTCAGCCTTGCCTTCATCCTCTGTACAGTGGGGATTCATAATAATGATTTCAGAAGGTTATTGTAAAGATAGCTTTTATTGTTGTTTTTAATTAACAGAAAAAAAATCAACTTCCCTCATATCATGGGCACATGAGCTCCTTAGCACGTCATTGTCTTAAAGCCTAAGACTTCGTCTTAAAAAGTCTGAATAGTCTAGGTCTGAAAGGTCTGAAGTCTTAAGTCTTGGGTTTTAGTCTAGGTCTTAAAGGTCTGAAGTCTTAAGTCTTGGGTTTTAAAGTCCCAATCTCAGAATTATCTGACCACAAAGCTAACAATTCAGACATGATAGCTATAAACTCAGGGCTGCCCGTGACTGTGAGCCTGCTGGGCGGCACCGTGCAATCTCTGACCATTCCCCGATTAGCTTACACAGTCATCGCCATTTGCCATGCTAATGTAGGCAAACGCAACCGTGGGGGAAGGGACAGGTGGGAGTCCTCCTGTGATTTCCATGCACAAGGGACTTAGCACCCAAGCAAGATGCAAAGCACAGAACAGGAAATGTATCTTTTTGGGGGAGTAAACAAAAGCCAATAGTTCCCAATAAAGCAATTCAGCAACCATGAGTGAGGCCACCTAGCATCTATGTTGCTAAATGATACACAGGCCACACGGCTTCCCTCCTAACTGGAAAAGTCAAAACAGCACCACCCAGGCATTATGGCCAAATGAGAAAAACAAAATCAGTTCCATCTGGGATTTTTCTGAAAGTGAAAAAGCTAGTCCTTTCTGAGGAATTTTCCCTACCACTCCATCCTGAAGCCAATCTCCAAATCCATAGTGTATTATAACTGAATTTTTTTAACATAGGTTTGTGTATCTCCGAGTTTTGTTCTATTTCCTTTGGCTGTAGTACCTTAAGTCCTCACTTAATGTTGTTAATAGGTTCTGTGACCTTAAACAAAATGAGACGTATAACAAAAGCAATTTTACTGTAGGCAAATTGATAGAAACAAGAGTTAAGTTCATACAGCATCTCATCAATATTGAACAAAACAAAATTATTTGAAGACCTGCTGTAATGTCTTAAGAATTTGGAAGATTCACTAACTAACACCAGGCAGAGAACTTGGCATGATTTTAGGGCTGAATTTTGTTCCTGCAAAACTTTATGTTGAAGTCCTAAACCCCAGTATTACAGAATATGACTATATTTAGAGATAGGGTCTTTTTTAAAAAATAGTTTATTGATTTTTTTAAGAGGGAGAAGAAAGAAACAATGTGAGAGTGCAACATTGATCAACTACCCTTGCACACCCCCTACCAGGGAATAAGCTCGCAACCCAGGCAAGTGCCCTGACTTGGAATCTAACGAGCAACCTCTTGGTTCACTGGACGCTGCCTAACCAAGCCACACCATCCAGAGCAGAAGTAGGGTCTTTAAAGAGACAATTAAGTTAAAATTAAGTCATTAGAATGGATCTTAAAGCAATATGACTAATGTCCACATGAAAAAAGGAAATAAGGCCCAGCTGGTATTACTCAGTGGTTGAGCATCAACCATGAACCAAGAGGTCACCAGTTTGATTCCAGGTCAGGGGCACATGCACAGGTTGTGGGCTCAGTTCCCAATAGGGGGTAAGTAGGAGGAAGCCAATCGATGATTCTATCCCTCCCTACCTTTCTCTCTAAAATCAATTTTTAAAATCATATTTAAAAAGAGGAAAAAAGGACACAGATGGGTACAGAGAGAAGACCATGTGAAGACATAGGGAGAAGACAACCATCTACAAGCCAAGGCGAGAGGCTTCAGAAGGAATAAAGCCTATTTGCACCTTCATCTTGGACTTCTAGTCTCTAGAATTGTAAACAAGTTAATTTCTGTTGTTTAAGCCACCACATCTGTGGTACTTTGTGATGGCAGGCCTAGCAAATTAATACACCTGGTAAACAAGATATAAAGAGGATATAAAAATCAATGTTATACTCTCTGGGTAGCTACTTAAAATAGTCAAATGGCCATTCATTCAACCCCTCTCCTCTCCTACTGATAGACCACCCTAAAGTGACATTTTAATCACAAATCAGTACCTCCAGCAGCAGCTACTTTTTATTGTTCTGAGACTTCTAAGGGCTTAAGGCACCAAGTATTTCCCAAAATTTTAGTATTTCATTCAGACCTATTGTGTGAAAGGCCGTAGATCTTAGTAGCTGAGGCCACGATCAATGAGGAGATCAAAGTTACTGAGCCATGACATGTGGTGAGCAGGAGTCTGACTTTCTTAAGACCAGAAAGTATTAAAACAAGAGAAGAAAGTAAGGGGAATGGAAGGAGAGAGATGCAAAAGAAAAGGGCCTTGTGTCTAATCTGCAATGAACGGCCGGTGCTCTTACTGTTGTGGGACATTACATCACACATAGGTTCAATGACAATGACTTCATGTGAAAAGGGGTTATTTTATATTTTAGAAATAAGCTTGAGATACTTATCCCATATTTGGTAGAAATCAGCTCTTCAGGTGCACTTGCCTTTTGGTTCCCATCTTTTCTTTTCATTATTATTATCACTTTGATAAATTGGCTTTAATCAGCAGGCCCACTGCTCTCCCCATTGGAGAAGCCACGCCTACAACAGGAAAGCCGCTGCACCAAAACAGGTACCCGTGCGGTAACAACAGTGAGGAGGGAACTTGCTAACTTAGATTTGATGCTGGCTCTGCCACTTACTGATGATGTCATCTTGGCCACATTAAATTCTTAGTCTCAGTTTTTTCACCTTTAAAAAGGGATAAAACACCAACCCATCGTTCTGGTATGAGAATCAAAAGAAAAAGCATAGGTGAGCATATAGCACATAGAGAGTGTTCAATAAATATTAGTATACTTACTTACTACTTTTATGACTATTACCGCTAATACTCATCAAATATGTTTTCTCCTTTCTCATAACATGCCTCCTCTGGACCAACTGTCTCTATCTCCTTGACAAGCTGTTTCTATGCACTTTTACCACTCTTGTGTTTCCTAAAAGGATCGCCTGATTCTCATTGCCACAAGCCCACTGAAACAGCTGCCCCAAAGGCTGCCAGCGACTTACTAACAGATACATCAGGTGGAAGTTTACTCCCACAGTCCTCTCCGGTCTCTGCAGCACCCAACAATGCCCTCCACCACACTGCGCATAATTGCTTCTCCCCTGATTTCTGTGCCTCAATACAGTCCTGCTCTTTCACTTCCTCACCAATGCCTCTTTCTCTTTTATTTATGCTTCCTTATCTTTCTCTTTCTTTTTTTCTCCTCTCTTAGTCACATAGTACCATTAGAAATGAGACGTTTCTTAAAAATTTGACCTAACATTTTTCTTCTTACTACATATCCACTCCAAGGCCTTTTGTATCCCCAAACCACAGCCCTACCCTCACCCCTAAGTTCCAGTTACACATTCACAATGACCTGCAGGACACTTCCTACCTCTATGCCCTGCACATGGCTGCCCCCCTCCCCCCTGGGCCTGGAATGTCTTTGCTTTCACCCTCATTAATTAAAATCCGTTTCACAGATTAACACCTCCTGAAATGCCTCCTACAAGATACCCTAAGACCTGATCAGTCCATTCGCAATGATTTTCTTTCCGCTATTGCAGAGAATCATATTTTATTTAAACCCATTACAGGGCATTTATCGAACCATAGCTATTTATGCATTTTGAAGGTAGGTGGACAAAACTGTCTGTTGCATGTGATATGCATTGAACACGTACCAAGAGATGAAATCAGCAATTATAGTTGAACTGCCTTTAGTATTCTTGCCAAAACAAGAATACCAACAGCCCTGGCCGGTGTGGCTCAGTTGGTTGAGCATTGTTACATGTACTAAAAGGTTGTAGGTTCAATTCCCAGTCAGAGTACATGCCTGGGTTGCAGGCTCAATCCCCAGTAAGGGGCGTGCAGGAGGCAGCCAATCAATGTTTCTCTCTCATATCAAGGCTTCTCTCTTTCTAGCCCTCTCCCTTCCTCTGTCTCTAAAATCAATAAAATTATATTTTTTTAAAAAGAATACCAACACACATTGACGTCTTTGAGCTCTTACTATTTAAACTTAGACGTTCTGTGAGTCTGGACAATACAAATGTTGTGTCTAGCCTAGCCAGTTTCGCTCAGGGGACAGAGTGTCCGCCTGCAGACTGAAGGGTCCCAGGTTCGGTTCTGGTCAAGGGCACATACCTCAGTTGCAGTCTCCCAGCCCTGGTTGGGGGCATGAGGGAGGCAACCAATCAATGTGTCTCTCTCACATGGGTGTTTCTCTCTGTCTCTCTCCCTTCTACTCCTCTAAAAATCAATGGAAAAAATATCCTTGGGTGAGGATTAAAAATAATAATAATGAAAAACATTAAAAAATAAGTCTTAAAAAAAAACAAAAGAAAGAAATGTTGTGTCTAGTTTCTTCTCTAAAAAAGACTAAAAAGAGCCTGGGCTGGAGTGGCTCAGTTGGTTGGACATCATCCTGTGGATCAAAAAGTTGCTGGGTTCATTCCTGGCCAGGGCACATGCCTGGGTTACCGGTTCAATCATGGTAGGGGGCGTGCAACAGGCAGCCAATCGATGTTTCTCTCCCTCTCCCTCTTCCTTTCTCTCTCTCTCTAAAAATTAATAACAAAAATGTTAAAAAGAATAAAAAGATATTAGAGACACCATTTCTCTTAAAATAAATATTTGAGTTGTGCCCCATTTTGGCCCCCTCTGATTAAACAACTTTCCAAATAATAAAAAAAAAAGATATAAAAGACAAGCTTATCTAATTCACAGACACTTCAAATCCAGGAAGGTTAGCAGTACCACTGAGGACATAATCAAGATCCACAGCCTCAGTAAGCAGAGGCTGGAATGATGGACTAAAGCCAGTAAGTTGGCTTTCAATGAGCACAAATGTAAAACTCTACATTTCCAAAAATCAACTGCCTATGTATGGGAAAAAGCAAACCTACTTTGATAGCAATTTGTGAATAGCTTGTCTTCAAATATTTGAAGGAGGAGAGACTTTACTTTGTGGTTCCATGGTAATGGGTAGCATCTCAACTTACTTTTAGAAAAAAACGTTTTCAGAGTTGTCCCATAGTGGCCAGGGCTGAGGTGTACTAATAGACACAGGAAGGGACCCTTCTATTAAAGACGGAGTATGGGTTCCAGGGTCCCTTTTGTGAGTCTAGATTTCCCTGCATGACTGTCCTTTGCCTAGTCCTGCAGCCTCTTCTCACACAACTCTCCTCTGTGCCACTGGCAAGTGTCACTCAGGTCTTCTTCCTTCCTTAAGCTCACCTCCATCACATGGTTTGTTTGTGCTGTTCCATCCACCATGAATGCCCTTCCCCCACTGCCTGGCTAACCGTTATGTCCACCTCCCAGATCGGTGTTATCTGATAGAATAGAACCCTGTAATACCCCTAACCTCATGCTGCACACCTACAGACATTTAATTATTTACTTGAAGTCATTTATTCAAAAGTCTGCCTTTTACAATATCTGTAAGCTCCTTGAAGATAACAACCATGATTGTACTGCTCATTCAGGTACCTACAGGCCTGGTCGTTGGGCCTGGCACAGGAAGCTCAATAGATATATACCAGCTGACTTACCCCAATGCAAATATTGGACCTATAAGAAAACTGGTGGAAGGAAGAGAAAGAGAGAGAGAAAGAGCGAGAGAGAGAGAGAGAGAGAGAGAGAGAGAGAGAGAGAGAATGCTACATGTTTGAGCGACTATTTCTTTCCATTGGTGATAGTTTACAGGCAAATCCCAGAGTTTCAAGTTCTCAAACATTCCCTATAAGGTTGGGTTCTTTGCTACAATGAAGCAAAAACCTGACAAAAACAATAATTAATCTCCTTAGATATTTATCTTCAATGGCTGTACAAGGCTCCAATTCTGGAGGATCAGGAAGAAATAAGGACAGAATGATTTTCACATCACACTGGCTCACTCCATGCTAATCACTTGGGCCTGTGAGCTCCAGCATCTGTTTCATGCTCTACTCACTCTGTGAGAAAGAAGCAAGTGAGAACTAGACTGCTGATCAGAGTTAAAGGCCAGGGAGTAAAGGGTTAAGATCTATCCTACCCAGTCAATGAGATCTGAGAAAAAAAGCTCTATTTCACATTCTCTTTTCTTTTTACCTATAAATTGAATGGTTTATCACATGTTTACTTCTTTCCAGCCTTCACAGATGTGCTAACCCTTCCCCCAAAAAGAAATATTTATTGAACACTGATCATATGTCATGCACCATGCATGGCACTTTCCAAATGTCCTGTAGCCCTTACTATACCTGTTAAGTATCGATACCCTCATTTACTCCCCAGGAAACTGGCTATGTAACTTGCCAAACCTCACAGAACCAAAAAATATTGCAGCCCAGGATTGGAACCCAGTTGAAATTTATTCCAAGGCCACTCCTTTTTTCTACTATACAACTCTGATTTCATTTTCGTGATCTAGCAAGACTAACCTTTTGGTTTTAAAATGATCATGAATGCTTATTGGATGAAATAAAATCATCCAACCATGTTCTAATAAAGGGAAAGATTTACATAAAACAAAAATTATCACTGTGGTGTTGATGCTGTGTTGTCTTTCCAAACAGGAGAATCCCTTTTACAGGAGAAGCAAATTTGAGCCACGGAAGGGATTTGATAGGAAACAGCCAACAACTTTCAAACATGTGGATGAGTTTTCAACTGGGGAATTTCGACCCTTTATGACATTCCCCTAACTTCACGATGGTTTTGGCTGATATTTTACAGAAGAAAGAATTTTTATGCTAACAAGAAATGTAGACCTTGGATGAAAATACCATGGCATTGAGTGTGACCCCATGAGGCTAAGTCCTGGCTCATTTATTTTAAGAGAAGAATGCAGAGAGCCTCTGTAAGTGCTGAGCCGCGGATGACACATGAGAGAATGCAGAGATGGGATCCCTATGGAAGAACCTGGGGCTTAGTGAGCCCTGGAGTGTTTATCTGCCCCTGTCTCTAAGGAAGCCAGATATCTCAAGGATAAGGTTGAGAGTGAAGAGTGATAGGCAGTCTTTGCATGATGCACAACAGGAGTATCCTGATATCATAGAAGCAACCCCATAAATGGAGAGGGGAAGAGAGAAACCAAAGACTACTGTGTCATTTCCTTTAAACTTAACAAAGAGAGGCCAAAACATGTTGTCAAAAAATATCCCAACTCTGCAAGATCCCTGTACTCTCTCCTCCCGTGAGTAGTTTCCCACCTAAACATGATACCTTCAGGCAGCTGGAGGCTACATTTGTCCGAAAAGCACAGAGATCACAGCTATATTTTCTTATCTTGATGGCCAAGTTTCAGAACACTTTGAAATGTTGCCTCAGTCATGCAGTGAGAGAAGCTGCAGCACAGACAGAATGTGAGATTTCCTGGGGGGGTGGGGGGGGCGGTTCCCCCAGCCCTTCAAAGGTCTCTGTTTGAGCTCACCTGATAGCACAAACGCTATTAAATCACTTGAATGAAAGGGTCAGGTTGCAAGCCGTGCAGGTATGGAAGCCAGCGAGCCCTGCTCAGACCACCCAGCTCTCCAAAAGGGTAGCAACACCAGATTCAGACAAGATAAGAGGCTGCCGTCCTATGTAACCTGGCCCAGAGAAACAGCCTTTCCAGAGAGGTGCAGGGTCCCATTGTGCCCAAGGGCAGTGTGCTCCGTAAAGGTGGCATTTGTCTAACTCGATGGACCGGTGGTCTTGGTTCTTTGTGAGAGAAAAAAAATGTTTTTAAGATCTTTTTGAAAAAAACAGTAAGTCTATTCTTTGGGTCTGTTCTCAAAGCAAATGCTAAAAAGTTCCCATTCTATACCAACAATACTTTAGTAAAAAATTAAGAAGAGCCAAACCGGTTTGGCTCCCAGGTTTGATTCCGGTCAAAGGCATGTACCTTGGTTGCGGGCACATCCCCAGTAGGGGGTGTGCAGGAGGCAGCTGATTGATGTTTCTCTCTCATCGATGTTTCTAACTCTCTATCCCTCTCCCTTCCTCTCTGCAAAAAATCAATAAAATATATATTTTTTTAAAAAGAAAAAAAAGGTTCCCATTCACCAATTAACTGAGTTTAGAAGACTGAGCCATATCCATCAGTGTCAGAATATCAGAGCTGGAAAGACACCCAAACTCAAGTTAACTCAATCGTTTGGTTTTATAGGTGGTAGAAGTGACACTTAGAGAGATTAGGTGGCTTGCCCAAGACTGGTCAGCAGCAGCTAAGGTTTGAAACATCATGAGCACAAAAGCCCTGCCCATGCTGTTGACATTGGGTTCCTTGGAAACTAGCACTGAGCCTGGCGTGGAGCAGGCACCCCCACCTATTTGGAATGAGGAGAGAGGGAAAGGAAAGAAGAACTGATGACCACATCCTATTTTCGTTTTATTCTAAACATCCAGTGCCATCAAATGCCATCGGGGATGGGGTGGGGGCTGAATTCTTACTGTGGACCAACAGGGGCCACATGTCCACCTGACTAGATAGACTAGGGAAGGCCTGCATGGCAGCCCTGCAAACTCAGAGACCTAAAGTAACCACAAAAAAGGGTCTGAAATTAACACTTTTTAGAATAAAAAGCAGTTTACGGTCAGTAGTCATGTTCTAGGCCTGGCTCTTCCCTGACAAAGGTCAATCTTTACCTTAACTGAGCCTATTGTCTTTCAGCATCTAAGATCATTGGAATGTCAAAGTAATTTTCCTTTTCCAGGACCCCTCAAAGCACTCTGTGAGAGACCACAAATCCCCTCATTGTTACTGAGTTAATTGTTGACTGTTAACCATCCTGTACCCACCTGAGTAGAAGTATATGTCTATCATTTTACCTTTTAGCCAATCCCAGAGGTTTCCCAGTTTGCTTTCTCCCGCCTCCCTAATCTATCACCAACGAATTTCATTAACCCCCTTTTGATTGTAACGTATAAAACAAGGTGCAAAACTGCCATTCTTCGGACCATTATCTCAATGCTTTGAGATTCTGCTTCCTGGCAATTATTGACAGTTTGGCTCAAATAAACTCACAAAAATACTCTTGACAGATTGGAATGTTTCTTATGTTAACATTACTTTCCTATGTTGTCAAATGAGGATCTTGACATGATGGAGAAATCACTTCCTATTTCTCCCAGCCCCTGTGGACTGGCCCCATCTAACTCAGTTTCTAAGAATTGGGCTGCTCCTGAACAGTCCCAAGAAATCTAGCAGAGTTCAGCCGAACAGCCTGTCCCAGGCGCAGAGCATTCCCACAGGCTGATAAAGAATTAAAAGCAGCTCTAACCAGTTTGGCTCAGTGGATAGAGCGTCGGCCTGTGGACTGAAGGGTCCCAGGTTCGATTCTGGTCAAGGGCATGTACCTTGGTTGCGGGCACATACCCAGTAGGGGGTGTGCAGGAGGCAGCTGATCGATGTTTCTCTCTCATCAATGTTTCTAACTCTCTATCCCTCTCTCTTCCTCTCTGTAAAAAATCAATAAAATATATTTTTTTAAAAAGAATTAAGAACAGCCTGGGCTTAAGGTTTACAAGACAAACATTGCTTAGCCATGTGGAGGCAGGTCAGACCCTACAGTCCAAAAGATGGAGGCAGGGGAATATGGTGTCCAGGTTCCTTTGCCCAACTCCCTTTCTCACACATAGGAATGGAAAGGGGAGCAAGAAAAAAAAAGAAAGAGGGGGCTGATGGGAAAGCTGGTTAAAAGCCCTGGTTTGTTGGCCAAGCATGCAAAACCATGTTGCACACAATTTATGCTCAACATCAGCTCAAACTCAAGTGTGTTCATTAGATATGAAGTTTAATATTAACCAAGTACATGAAAAGAATTTAATTGCCAAGAACAAGTTATATGCAGGGAGCTCACCTGCATCAGATTCATCTGGGTAGATGCCGGGCCCCACCCCAGGTCTCAGACTCTTTGGGGGTGTGGCCTACCACCAAGCGCCCTGCAGGTTCTCATGCATGCTGGATTTGAAGAGTCCCTGATGGAGTGAAAGAGCAAAGGTAGTTAACATGTGCCTAGAATTCCGCTGAAAGCGCTTTGTCCAAGTGTAGGCAGGGCACGAAGAAGTAACTTTTCAAGCTGTAACTGGCAGTATCAGTTTCCCAGAACAGAAGCGCGAAGAGTATTTGCATCATGAGGTCTGGTCTGCGGACCAGCCCTGAAGAGGTTAATCTCTCCAGCAAGAGTCTCAGGCCATAAACCCCAACCGGCCTCCGGAAATGCTCCTTTAAAGCTGTGTAATTCATGCCATGCAACAAGACGGAGAGCAATAGGAAAAAGTCAGAAAATCAACATTAAATGCCTTAAAAACTCTTTCTGTACATCAGTGAAAACCAAACCAAACAAAACAAAACAAAACAAAAAAAACCAAAAACCATTTACTGCAGCATTGAAATCTCTAGACCAAATCTGGGTAATAAGCAGGAAGGGCTTAAAAATCAGTCTGAAACTTCAGAACAATATTTCTTTGCCTCTTCAACTATCATCCCCATAAAAAAGAAACCATGCTTCTAGAAATATATATCCACATGCAACTAAACTAAAGGTATCCAAAAATCATTTCCAAATTTCCAAATCTTTGTACCATGAGGATATTATCTGTTTTGTTAATTTTTGCCTCTTTTCCTTTGCCATTTATTTTAGCTGAGAAGAAACATTCTAATTTTGGTGAGGTTGGAATCACAAAATTAAGAAATGATGGTTTCACTGCTAAGTGCCATTAGAAATGGGCTCAGAAGGGAGTTATACATTTTTGTTACATGATAGAGAAAATCCCATTTTGGGCACATAGTTTTTTAACACTGCAAGCTACCACCTTCTGAGTTTACATGCGAATTAAACTTTTGCAAGCAGACTCCATAGACTTCTTGCCTCATTACTTGGAGTCAGTGCTACCACCGCACACCACCTCTGGGGCATTCTGCTAAACAGAACATGCACAGTTCAGATGAGAGGAAGTACAGAAAGCAGATACTTACAGGTAGTGCTTTTCCTTTCCAAGCCCCAGAGTTAGAGACCTTTGGCGGAATCAGAGTCACTGACCGGTTAATCTCTGGTTTAAAGAGCTTTGAGAGGAAGGGGGAGGAAAACAACCCGGGGAAGGAAAGCGAGCTGAAATTCCAGTCTTTCAGGTCAGCTGAGTTTGAGCTTTCTTTGTACTAAATGTCCATTAACCCTCCCAACAAGAAAATATAGAACTGAAGGTCACATACACACTTCACTGTCTCCACGGGTCTCCTCCAAGGCTGCTGCCACGGCGGCTCTGAAACTTCCCGGCTGCCGAGCCCCAGGACTCCTCTGCGCGGGGCATGATAGAGGATGCCTGCCACTGTTCGCAGGGATCAACCTCCCTGGCGGAGAGCCACAGCTCCTCAGTCCCTTCTGCTGGCTGGGTCCGCAGGGACAAAACTGAGCTTTTGTTAATGAGGCCGGTGGCCTCTCCTCCTTGTCTCTCCCCAGCTTCTTTTCTCACTATTAGTTGTGTCCTCACTGCTCTGCCACTGGCTGAGCCGAAGCTGCCTCTCCCGCCCGCAGCTCTCAGCACACAGTTGCATCTCACACCCACACACACATGCAACATACACAGTCTCTCGAATGCACCACACACAGGTGCACACATGGGACACCCACATAGGCACCCACGGGTGGCACAGCCACACACAAATACATTCATAGGCATGCACTCACATATTCACACACCTTCACACCCATGTGTGTGCATACTCACACATATAACACACACACAGGGACACACACACACACACACACACACACACACACACACACACGCTCCCGCCCACCCACATACATACCCACACCACACACACACACACACACACGCGCGCGCGCGCGCGCTCCCGCCCACCCACATACATACCCACATAGTTGTTTCCTGACCCTTCAAACTCTTCAAACACACTTTCCTCTCTGAACCTCTTTACTTCAAACAAATTCCCATTCTGAAAGGTTGTTATTTAATTAAGACAAGATGCCCAGCATTCATTCAGCAGGGAGGAGGAAGGAGAACTGATCTAACTTTTGTCACAACAGTCAAAGGAAAAGTTAGGAGAGTCCAGGGTTCTGTTTTTAAGTCCTTAGCTCTTCAGTTTATGAGTCTGGATCTTTTTACAAAAATTTCATGAATCTCATCTCATTTGCATATGGTTTCTGACCTCACTGATTCAATATATTACAGGTCTAGAAATGTCCGCTCCATGGAGGTTCAACTCATCAGGATTCAGTGGGTGAGAGTTTTGTTCCTTAACAACTGCATACTAAAATACTTTCTTGTATTTCATCTCCACCAGACAAAAAAATAATGGCATACCATCTGGCCAAACTTTTAGATTGACCATTTATAGAAAAGTAGGAGTATTATCTTACTTTGGGGAAAATGTTTACATTGAGACATGTCTGGTTATTCTAAACCTTAAAGTTCAGGGCACTATAAATCCAATTCAATCAAGACTGGTTTCCCTAACAAGGTCACCACACCATACCCCTTTCCTTAGAAAAATGAGGGAAAGAGAGAGGGGAATGAAAAAGGAGAGAAAATTATATAAGAAAGAAAGAAGGGGAAAAATGAATAAGAATGCAAAAGAAGAAAGAAAGATATTTTATTTAAAAACTTGCTGTATAGATACTTCTGCAATGACTGCTGCATATCTTACTCAAAGTCATAAATTTTAAGTCTTCAAGAATCTCTTGAGTCATTCCATTTGCTGTCTAAAACTTCTTGAAGAACCTCCAAGCTTTTTATAAGTAAACAAACACTGCTTACTAAGCAGTTATTAGTAAACAAAATACAGTTACCATGTATGATTCCTGTACTAATCTTGAAAGGACAAGAAATAAAGCCTTAAGACACAACATGATAGACAATTTTGTTTTCATTGAATTTAAGAATCACCCACCTTGTGAATATCTCAAATGCAAAAAATAAATGCAGATGATTCTAGATGCTATTAGTTGAAATAAAATCCATTTGATAAAGAAATCTAATAGGTGGTTGCATCAGTGTGCTTCTTCTAACATCTGGACTAAATAAAGTTTATTAATTAGTCTAGAAATGGAAATACCATTTCTATACCACTTCTTTGGCGGGGAGGGGAAATGCTTTCAGCATTCTAAGCAAAAAAATAACAAACTTAGATTGCAATGTATTCTGAAATGTCTACAGGAAACATAACTTTCATAAAGTTAATTATATGCCCTAGCCCAGTGGTCGGCAAACCGCGGCTCGCAAGCCACATGTGGCTCTTTGGCCCCTTGAGTGTGGCTCTTTCGCAAAATACCACGTGCGGGCGTGCAAGTACAGTGCGATTGAAACTTCATGGCCCATGCGCAGAAGTCGGTATTTTGTGGAAGAGCCACACTGAAGGGGCCAAAGAGCCGCATGTGGCTCGAGAGCCGTGGTTTGCCGAGCCGCAGTTTACCGACCACTGCAGCCAATTGCTCAGTGGATAGCGCTTCAGCCTGTGGACCGAAGGATCCCAGGGTCTATTCCGGTCAAGAACATGTACCTTGGTTGCAAGCTCCTCCCCAGCCCGGGCCCTGGTCGGGGAATGTGCAGGAGGTAACCAATCAATGTGTTTCTCTGACATTGATGTTTCTCTGTCTCTCCCTCTCTTCCACTCTAAAAATCAATGGAAAAATATCCTCAGGTGAGGATTAAACAAACAAAAAAAGAGCTATCTAGCCATGAAAAGAGACATGTTAAATGCATGTTACTACGTGAAAGAAGCCATTCTGAAAATTCTACATACTGTATAATTCCAACTACCTGACATTTTGAAAAGGGCAAAACTATGGAGAAAGTAAAAAGATCAAGGGAGAAAGAGGTATGAATAGATGGAGCAGAGAGAATTTTTAGGGTAATAAAACTCTGAATGATACTGTTCTTTTAATAGTCACCCGAGGATATATTTATTGATTTTTAGAGAAAGGAAGGGAGAGAGAGAGAAACATCAATGTGAGAGAAAAACATCGATCAGTTGCTTCCTGGAGATCGATCCTGCAATCTTCCTGGGGATCGATCCTGCAATCTACATATGTGCCCTGAACGGAAATTGAACCTGCAACCTTTTGGTATACAGGACTATGCTCCAACCAACTGAGCCACCCGGCCAAGCCTCTCTGTGTAATATTTTAATGGTGGATATGTCTTCATAAATTTGTTCAAATCCATAGAATGTAAGCATGAAGAGTGAACCTTAACAGACAATAAACTCTAGGTGGTACTTTTGGTACAAGCGATGAACCACTGTTGTGTGTGCTCCTTTGATAATCCAGCAGGAATGCTTGCTCTTCTCTCTCCTGACAAATGTGCTGTCACTCTCACATTCAGCCTTAATCGCCTGAGTTTCTTGCAGCATACTTATCAACCCCACTGTCTTCAGAGTAGTTTTAGCTTATTTCCTTGGGATTTAACAGTCAATTATAATTGTATCCAATTCAGTATTTTCCTATCATCTAATTTCCTCTTCTGACAAATGCTATCATTGAAAAATGATGGAGAATTTCCTGACTCCTGTTTCCCTTATTTTGGCCTCTCCTGAGCATTTCCGCTTAAGTGTTCTGAATGGGGGAGCACTGGACGCCTGGGAAGAGTGCTGGCACTACAGTTTCCAGTGGTGAATGGGAAAAAAGCAAGACCTTTTTAATTACTTATTCTGAGGAATAGGAATGTAAGTCTTTTAGAATGCTTGGACTTAAATCCAGTAGAGTGATTAATTATGTATCACTAGCAGTAGTTTTAGACCTAAAATAAACTGTAAATACTTTATCACCTATAAATTATAAATGGCACCTAGATCTGTCACAACTACGATTACCAGGAATCAAAAAGACTGAATGGATCCCAGAAACTCCATCCCAGAAAAATTTCAAAGCCAAAATTTATTCTGCAAGGAACTTTTTTTCATGAAACATCTGACCAGCTACATTTCAGCAAAACAAATTCTCATTGCCATAGGAAATGGAGTGGGAATGTATTACCTGTCTGGTCCATGCTTTTTCACTGATTGGTTATCTTGCTCAATTTCTGCAAAGGCACCTTAGGCATATGTGTTGTGTTTTTGTCTTCTTAAACAGTAAACTCTCTAGAACTGACTCTTCTTCACCATCTTTAATAGAAATATCAAGTGTACTGTAGCTTTGGTTTCTAATAATAGCCCTTACTTAGGGTTTTAATTGCATAAATTGCAGCATCCAATAGGCATCATTTTTCACTTATTGCATGAAGAGAAGAAGTGAATGGTCTAACCTACTCCAATATGGGCAACTTCAGATAAATATTAATTACTCTAATTGAATATTGCAAATAATCTTCCTAATATTAGAGTCTTTTCCATTTCCAAAGCTATTTCATTGGCATTAACTCATTTAATCATCATAAAACACTACAATTTTTACATTATTCTGTTGGTCTCAGAAGACTTAATGACTTTTAGCTGTACTTTTGTAGCAAGAGGCTGACTCTCAGTCTTGTATCCACTAAATGTATTCACAGAGTGAATTCATGGGATAATAGAGATGAACTGCCTCTGGGTGTTCATTTTATAGAAGAGAAATTCAAAATCCAAAGATGTGTCCAAGTTCCCAGAGCCAATGGTGGAATGGGAACATGCATTCGGGTCCTTAGATTCCAAGCCAGGGGTCCACATTGTGCCTTTGCAATATATTCCATGTTTCTAATTCCCCTGTGGTATGACGAGCAGGACCAGCCTGCCAACCTCAGCATTTCTATCTGGAGTGATTTCAAGGAGTCTTTAGTGTGCCCAGAGGTCACTACTGTTCCAACCTTGTGGAAAATGGGCTGTGCACTGCCCAGCCCTGGTCTAGCAACACTGCTGGTACTGACTCTTACATTTAAGGCTATCTTCATCAAACGTCACTTGTTCACAGTGGAAGAACCTATAAACTTACCAGATTAATGCTTTGTAATACATCTATAAAAGAAAAATAGAGTAGCTTAGCCACACAGAGAGTCATGGATGACAGGAGAGCTTTGGCATTTACAAGTCGTGTGACCTTGGAGAAGTGTCCTCATCTTTTAGAACCTCAATTACCTGACGTATAGAAGGGGTTATCCCTTTAGACATCTCCAGGAGCTGGCATGAATTTTGAATGGAGTAATATGCTCGAGAAGTCCTCTGGCACCTCCAAAGTAAAGAACAAATGTCATTAGATTAGCTGATGTATACAAAGCACTCACATGGCTACTGCAGCATAGGAAACATGCCATAAATGTTGACTATTAATATTAATTATATCATTTACATAGAAATTAGGACATTTTTGAAAAATTGATCCTCCACATTGAAGATTTAAAATTTTTTCCAAAGAAAGTTCTAGCGTTAGGGTTTTTTAGAAACATATTTTGAGTTCTAGTCAGTTTGGCTCAGTGGATAGAGTGCCAACCTGTGGACTGAAGGGTCCAAGGTTTGATTCTAGTCAAGGGAATGTACCTCGGTTGCAGGCTCAATCCCCAGCCCTGGTTGGGGCATGTGGGGGAGGCAACCAATAGATGTGTCTCTCTCACATCGATGCATCTTTCTCTCTGTCTCTCTCTCTCCCTTCCACTCTCTCTAAAAACCAATGGAAAAATATCTTCAGGTGAGGATTAACAAAATAAACACATACTTGAGGTATAAAAACATGTGATTTGAAATGAAGTGCATAAAGTACATTAGTCTTAAGTATAGAGTTTGATGAACTTACACACGCATGTAACTATCACCCAGATAAAGATATAGAATATTTTTTGTAGCCCAAAATGTTCCCTCATTTCCCTGCCCAGTCAATAACCTCCTTCTCTACTGAGAGGTGACCACTAGTCTAGCTGAAATCAAAACAGAGGAGTTTTGCCTATTACTGAACGTTGTATACATGGTATCATACAATATATATTGTCTGTGTCTGGTTTATTTCACTCAGCGTGAGTTCTGTGAGGTTTTCCCACCTTATTTGAATACCAGTAGTTTACTTTTATTTTTATTATTACTATTTAATATACTATTGCATGAATTTTCAAAAATTTATCTATTTCTTTCTTAATAGACATTTGGGTTGTTTCCAGGCTGGGGTCATTATGAATAAAGCTGCTATGAACATTCCTATATGTCTTTAGGTGGACCTATGTACTAATTTCTCTGGATATATTTCAGAAATTGCAATATCTCAGAGTAGGAATATGTTTCAAATACAGTGTCTTAAAGAGGCATGATTTTAAATAACATTAACTTCTAAGTCCAGTCAAACCTAGCCTGACTCTAATTCTGTGCATTTATCACAATATCATTTATTCAAATTTTTTTTAGGATCTGCTATATACTAGGAATATAGCAATAAATGCGGCAGACAGACACTGAACTATAAATGCGAATGTGATGAATTCACCACGAAGGGGAAGTGCAGGTCACTATGAGAGCATAGGTGTTCCAATAGAGTTAAGAATGAATCAGGATAAAAGCTCTGAGTAAAGAATCAGAAGACTGGGTTCCATTTGCAATTTTCCAATCAGGCAGCTGTGTGATTTAAGGCAAATCTCTTCCTTCCTGGGCCTCCCCTGCAGTAATCATACCATCTTCTGTTTTTATCAAAGTAAATTGTTCCCCTTAAGTTACTTGAAGAAACGAGTTTGTAATTGTCACCGACTACATAAACAAGCCAGTAGAGAAATGTCAGAGTCTGACCACAAAAAGGTATCTATAATGCCTTTATGTAGAAATGAAGTAAGTTCAGTTCCCCTGGAAACAATTAGTCTGTGTGGCTATAAAAATAATTAATGTTAGCTACCTTAAACTTGTACAATGTTATATCTCAATTATAGCTCAATAAAAAAAAACAATTGGTAAGGTCCGAGATTATCGTTAATTCATAAGTTCTTTAAACAACAGCCTAGGAAGATTTTTATGATGACTAAATCAGATTTAGGTATCTGCATAGGATGTACCCTCTGACAGGATGTACCCTAATCACAAGATGCAATGTGTGCCTGTAATATCTTGTAGGTCAGCAGTCCTCAACGTAGTCAGGAAAACTTAGAAATCCCCAAGACCGTTTGAGGGGCTCCATGAAGTCACAATGATTTTTATAATAATAAGATATTCTTTTCCTTGTCCATTCACATTCTCTCATGAGTACAGAATGTAGTTTTCTGGAGGCTATGTGACATGCGATATTTGCAAGAGATTGAATGCAGAAGCAGATGTGAAAATCCAGCTGTTTTCCATTAAGTCAACATTAAAGAGACTTGAAAAAAATGTAAAACAACACCACTTTTTCAGTAATTTTTGTTTTTAAAATTATAGCTATTTTTCATGAAAATATTTATGTTAACATGTAATAATTTTATTGTTCCTTTGAAATTAATTAAACATTTTTAATTTTTAATTTCTAATACAGTAAACATCAATTAAACAAAAGCTCTTCAGGGTCTTTAGTAATTTTTTTAGAGTATAAAGCAACCCTGAGAACAAAAAGTTTGAGCGCTGTTGATCTAAGCAAATGTCTTGCAAACATTTTCAGTCTCCTTATGTAACAAGTTCCTGGATCAAAAATCTGGCTTTAGCCATGGTCACATTAGCCAAAATTAAATAAAATAAAATAGGGCTATGGAAATCAAGGATTAATTAAAGAATGTAGGGGTTATACGTTCTCCTCAAATAATATCAGATGTATATTTTTGCTCTCTTCACAAATAGTGCAATAGTTCATGAGTCCACATTCACATTCATGATTTTATTTAATCCTCACAACTCTGAGGTAAATAGGAAAAGCATTATCCTTGTGATTTTCTGGATGAGGAAACTGACAAAGAGAAACTACATGAATGATCCATGGCTACAAGTCCAACTGGCTGGGCTGGGGTTGGAACGTATGTGTCTGTGATTCCCTATCTAGGTGCGCTTTCCATGGAGCAGAATGAAGGAAATGTATCTAAATATTCTCTAAATAAACTTTGAATATTTTATAACTCCATGGTTCTTCATCAGTGTTATCTGCCCGAAATTTTTCCTTCAAAAAAGGCATCATCATCATTTCTCTAAAACCTACTGTCACCAAACCTGAAAGTATCTTAAGAGAAGCTAATTTGAGAAAGTATTTTTATCCTCCAAGTTTAAACAGTCAGACATCCATTTTGTGTTTGCAGTCACTAAAAGCAAGTACATGGTCTAATTTGGCTTGGAAGCAAATATGTCTCCTGAGACAGATCTAAGAGTTAAGCTTACATAATCCATAAAAAGAATGGAAGCAGTCCTTAACACAGCAGTTAAATACCTTATGAGAACCAAGTGAGTATTTAAATTTAAAAAAGAAAGATTTCACAATTATCTCCCAAGAACAGTTGTTGAATCATTTTGTGATTTATTGATAATTTTATTTTTGTCTCTAAAGCTCTGCACAATTTGATGGGTTCCCCCCCACACTTTGACTTATTTCTTAAATGGATGATTAAGTGATATCCATTTCTGCTTGAGATTAATGGCATGCCATTGATTAATTAAGGAACTAATTAAAATGGCATATAAATACAAAACTTCAATTCTTTTTACTGAGGAAGGTGGTCTGGTTTTAAGCAGAGAAGAATCTTAGTCTCAATTTGGGGGTAGCTAACTGAGAGATTCATATTATGAAGACAAGTTTGGTTATTGCTATATTCATAGGAATACCAATAATTTGAAGTGATTGAACCAGGTAATTAGAGTCAGGAGAATCTTTAACATAGATAGACAGCATGGTTGTTAGTAAGGTTTTAACTATTCCTAAATATGAAAGCACTTTAATATTTATTAATGAATAATCAATCACTTTAAAAATGTCAGTGACAGACTAACAAGGAACTTTTCAACTTCTCCAAATAAATGTCAAGCATTTGAAGTGTGAACTTGCAACTTTTTTATTTGAAAAAAAAAATTCAGATGGTCTTAGTCATTTTGTCATTATAATGAAAACTGTGGAATTAGGGAGACGGAGCAGTTTGAGGACTGGAATAGAGAGTGAGGTAAGAAATTTCCTTGGGAGACGCCTCCCTAAATTTGACTAAAAAATTCTAAGCCATCCCCATCATAATTTAAATGGAAGATCACAGATTTTCCATATTTGGTGCTTTGGAGCTGTTTTTATAACATAATGATAGACTACTCTACTTGCCAAGAATAAAACAAGAGCACAGGGAAAGAGAAATCTGTCAATCTCTAAGTGAAGTGCCGTTGGAGTGCCAGAGATGGCAAATCAACAGCCAGGCGTGCTTTGCAGTAAGCAAGGCGTGACATCTCAGCAGCGAGACAGCTTTAGCAAAAAGAAATGTCCTTTCCAAAAAGGCCAACAGCGCAGTCACATTAGGCCGTAGGATCCTGAGAATTCGAAGGTCAAGCGAGCTCTGAAAATATGGCCTACCGTGTTTCAGCACACTCCCCAAACCACTGCCATGACAAATCGGACAGGTAGCGAGGGAGGATGCAACTCACCGAAGTAACAGCTGGAATTCCCCATCTATTTCCAAAGAAAACCCTTCACCTTGGTATCTTTCAGCAGCACTGAGTTCACCTCTACATTATAAAGAAGTTATCACTGATGGAATAGTGGTGCCCCATTCCACAGATTGAAACAGGAATTATTAAAGAGGCACCACCCTAAGAGGGGGGAATTCCTTCTTTCTTCCAACCAAGTTCTATTTCTATGCATGTGCATGTTTGGGGCACCTTGTCTCAGCACTCTATATGAGAGATTTTTAGCATCTGTCTGGAAATTGTTCAATAGTGCGCGTACATTTTAATTAAATAAGACAACTGCTTTTAAGATTAGACTTAATTTCAATGTAACATAAATCTTGGTCAAGTAGATATCTTCAGACATTTATGGCCAATTCTGCCGCATAGGCGAAATCTTCTTGAGCTCTGTTTCGTGGGAGCATAGCATCTGCTAACTATCAAGAGGCTAGGGAAAGCCTTTTACGATGACTGTTTCCTGGGGGGATACATAGGGGAAAAAACTTAATTTTTCAACATCCGTTCCTTTAAATTTTATATTAGCTGCACATTTACAACTAATGGTCTGGTTTTACAATGATAACTTAGAGCTGGGGAAAATGTATTTTCTTCTCAACCACTTAAAAGTAGACAATCACCCTGGTCCAATATCTTTGGTGGTGAGACAGCTTTTCAGTCTACTCCCAAGGTAAAATTTATTTAAGGAAACTTGAAATGGTCACGTCTTTTCTAACATGTCTGATGCCTCAGTCTAAATCTAAATACTGTTTTTTACACATTGTTATGGACCATAAAAAAACTGTTGGTTTTATTACTTCCAGAATTAAACCAAATCAAGATTCTCCTACCTAAAAAGGTCTTAGCTCAGCATCTAATTAGCAGGAAGCTGTTCTTTGGTGGTCTCCTGGGCAAGTACAGGAATATAATCAAGCATTTAGGACTCGGTCATCTGGTATGCAGACCTGTGGTTCAGTTTATTACTAAGCTACAGTTACTAGAATCACGGATTCTAGTCCTAGGGTAACTTTTAACCTCCCAGGAATAATTTATTTTTGTGGGTTGCGCTTGGGCAATATTACTCTCCTGAGTACAGTAAGGGACACTATCTATAGACATACAACACTCACTATTTTATTTATTTGAGATCGTAGCTGAAAACATCGTTAATTGCATGATGAACTCCTTAAACTAATATTTAGAAAGCAAACAGTATGATACCAAGCACTTTTCCCACATTACCTCATTTAAACATTCCAGCAATGCCGTGAGGAAAACACATTTAGTCTCATTTTGCCTGTAGAAAACAATGGCTTAGAAAGACCCAAAGACTTGCTCAAGTTCAGGAGCTAGGAAATAAAAGAATCAAGGCTTGAACCCAAGTCTACCTGATGCCAAAAGCCAGCTGTGCAGTACATGAGACCCTCCTGGGAATTTTGTCTTAGGCCTAGGTACTTAAGGAGACTCTAATTTTTCTGGTCAACAGCATAATTTTCCTTGTGAATAAGGAAATCAAACAATCTACATTGGTTCCCTTATTAATTTGACAACTACTAAGCTCATCTTTTTAAAAAAAAAAAAACAAGCTATTTCATTGTTTTCCTTTCTAAGTCTCCTTAGGAAAATGTCAAGCTATTAGAGAAAAATACAAAGTGCAAAGTTTTAAAAACTAACAAAGTTCTAATACCCAGAAACAATTTAATTCTTAAAAATCAGCTCCTTCTAAAAGTAAAATATCTGATACCATGCAATGTTGGTAAGGGAGAGGCCAGACAGTTCATTCACATCGTGCTAGTACAACAGCAAATAGGGGAATCTTCCTGGGAAGCCATGTAGCAGCGAACTAAAGAGTTTTTAAATGTCCATCCTTTGACTTAGCAATAGCTCTTCAAGGACCCTGTCCTACACAATCAGGGAAAGGGGCAAAAATTTTTAATGTTCATAAATTATTTTATAAATTTATAAATATTATTTATAAAGAATACAAGTTAAAACAAAAAACGCCCAAAAGTAGACAAAAATTTAAATTATGAGATATAACAATAAAACTCACACTTCATTAAAAATCAAATTACTTATGATGTAATTTATGTGAATAAAACAAGCCACAATATAATTATTATGCAATAGTATTATTTTTAATAAAGTTATTTACTATAACAATGAATATTAGTATATTGCTATTGCTATTAATATTAGTAATAAATATTAACATAGCAATTACATTATCAACATAGTAAATATATTGATCAATTAATACATATATTAAATGTTATAGGCATATGTTGATATTAATATATTTCTGTTGTTATTACTATATTGATCAAATATTAACATGTTGATATATTTATATTGGTTTCATAATATCTAACAAATTGAGTTTTTCCCTCTATGCTATGCCACGTGCTAAAACCTTTTTTTGTGATTTATTCCATTTAGTCTTTATAACAATAAGTACTCTTATTGTTTCTTTTTTTTTTTACTTTAAAAACTATTTCAAAATAACTTCTCCCAGAGAATTTTCAAGAATACCACAAGTACTCTTTTATACCCTTCACTTGGATTTATCAAATAACATTTTGTCACATTGCTTTATCTTTCTTTCTGTCTCTGTCTCTCTCTCCAAACACACACATACATTTTCTGAACAACTTGGGTAAATCGCATACATCGTGCCCCTTTACTCCTAAGTACTTCATGTATATTTCCTTAGAACAAGAGCATTTTGTTTTATAAGCACAGTATAATCAAATTAGAAAACTTCATGCTTATTCAATAACATTTAATATGCTCCATTGCTCCAATAGTGTTCTTCACAACAAATTTTTTCAGATCCAAGATCCAATCTAGGATCACTCATTCATTTCAGATGTTATGTCTCTTTAGTTTCCTTTAATCTGAAACAGTTCGTCAACTTTTGCTTTTCATAACACTGACATTTTTTAAGTGTGTGGACCATACATTTTTTAGACTTCCCCTCATTTTGTGTTTATCATTATTTTTGGCAAAAGCACTATATATGTGATATTGTGTCCTTCTCAGTGCATTGCATCAGGAGGTACCGGAAGTTCATTTATCACATTAGTGGTGATGTTAAATATGTATGAAGCCATTAGGTAGCGTTCGCCAAGTTTTCCTACTGCAAAGATATCTCTCTTTTTTTATTTTTGGAGAGTATATATATATATATGCATCACCTCATCAAAACTTACTGTAGTAATACTTATAAATATTTGTCTGAATCAATTTTTTCAATTACAGTTTACTTTCAATATTATTTTGTTTTAGTTTCAGTTGTACATCACAGTGGCTAGACAATCATATAAGTTACAACGTATTTCCCTGATATTTCCAGTACCCAACTGGCACCATACATACTTAATGCAATATTACTGACTGTATTTACTATGCTGTACTTTACATTCTTGTGGCTATTTTTTTAAATTGATTTTATAGAGAGAGGAAGGGAGAAGAGGAGAGTGAGAGAAACATCAATGTGAGAAAGAAACATTGATCCGTTGCCTCCCGCATGCACCCTGACAAGGATTGAACCCACAACCTGGGTATGTGCCCTGACCAAAATCAAAACCCATGATCTTTCAGTATACTCAATGACAGCCCAACCAACTAAGCCACACCAGCGCAGGGCACCATGACTATTTTTTAACTATCCATTTGTACTTTTTAATCCCTTCAGCTCTTTCTCCAGTCCCCAACTTACCTACTCTCTGGCAACCACCAGTTCGCTCTCTGTGTCTGAGTCTATTTCAATTTTGTTGATTCATTTATTTTGTTCTTTAGATCCTACATATAAGTAAAAGCATGTGGTATTTATCTTTCTCTGATTGACTTATTTCACGGAGCACAAGAAACACAAATTAAAACCACAATGAGCCATCACCTCACACCTGTCAGAGTGGCTACCATCAGTACATATACAAATGACAAGGGCTAGCGAGGATGTGGAGAAAAGGGAACCCTAGTTCACTGCTGGTGGAAATGCAGACTGCTACAGTCAGTATAGGAAACAGTATGGAGTTTCCTCAAAAAAATTAAAAATAGTACTGCCTTATGACCCAGCAATTCCACATTGGGTGATTTATCCAGAGAAAATCAAAGCACTAATTTGAAAGAATTAATGCACCCCATGTTCATTGCAGTGTTATTTACAATAGATATGAAAACAACCCAAGTGGCCACCAATGGATTAGTGGATAAAAAAGTGGTGTACATATATACAATGAAATATTACTCAGCCATAAAAAAAGAAGAAATCATACTATTTGCTTCAGCATGGATGGACCTAGAGAGCATTATGAAATAGTTATTATTATAATGGTCACAAAATGGTGTTCTACCTCCATCATTCCTTTCTCCATGAAGGAAACATTTTTTAAAATTTACTTAATTGTTTCTCTGTTTATTATTATTATGAACTCACAATTTCTACTTTATTCAATGAGTTATATAAATCATTATTTTCTTTTTTTCATAGGTCCTGTGATGGTTAATTTGGTATTAAGTTGACTGGGCCAGGCGCTGCCCACATATTTGGGCAAGCATTATTCTGGGAGTTTCTCTAAGGGTGTTTTGAATGAGATTAGCATTTACATCAATAGACTGAGTAGAGCAGATTGCCCTCCATAATGTGGGTAGGCCACATCCAATCACTTGAAGGTTTAAATAGAACAAAAAATGGTGACCCTCCCCCCAAGTAAGGAGAATTCTTCCTGCCTAATGAATATTTTTTCATGTGTTTAATGGCCACTTTTATATTTTTTGATCTTTCACTCATTTTTCTATCAAGTTTTTGTTATCATTTCTCTTTAGCATATGAGATAACAGACACAGGGAAGAGAACTAACCCAGCATCACATATGGGGAACTGCTGGAGCTGAAATTGGATATTGACTATAAGGAAGAAAGCTTCATACACACACACACATATACACACACACACACTTTAAGATAACTCTCCCAGGATGAGTGGTCACGGCAAAACAGCTTTTTGAAGATGCAAAGGGGGAAAATCCACACTGTACCCCAATGACTAGGAATCCACATCAGAGTCATACAGAGTTAGCAGCTTTTTCTGAGGAAATGCTGTTCAAATGTCTCCTGACTTTTAGAGTTATTTTGTTTTATATTTCTGATCCAAAGCTCTATTATACAGCAAATTATTCTTCAAAATTATTACAATTAGTTGCAGCCTGTATTTCTTTTTCGCAGCCAGCACAGTGTGATCCACCATAGAAGTTGGGAGAAAAGAATATAGGAGTGGGATAACCAAGTCAGAACCATTTGCTGTCTTTTTGAGGGGCTGAAGGATGACTAAGGAGAGCTATCAAATAGATGACTCTTCCCCTGTACTTCTAAACACAGAAACAATTTCCGGAAAACACAGAATTCCCTCCTTGGGTTGTTTCCTTGTTCTTTTAGGTAGTATGACCATTAAGAGTGAAGTAAATTGTGTTCTTAAGGCCTCTCAATCAAACCACTTAAGACTCAAAGGGGAATAGGAATCATTCTAGGCTGGAAAATACTTACACTTTTTTAAAAATGTCCTTCCAATAGCTAAATGCCACTTATTTGCATTTCCCTCCTTGGGAATTTTTTGTCAGACAAGGAAATGCATTTGATGGGTGCTGGAAACTTCTTAAGCAATTTAAAGTTTATTTTCATTGTTTGCAGCAGATCATTGGACATCAAAGATTCATTCACTAATTACAAGGAACCTTTTTTTTTCAATTCTGTGTAATTTGAAAAGCTGTACAATGTGTGCTGATGCAAGCCTTTTTCAGTTCAAGAGAATAAATGTTTACAGATACTTAAAAAAATATTTAAGATAACTCAAGTATATTTTTGTTGTTGTTTTGGATCTTTGGACTTAACTCTCCAAATTTTCTGTCATAATAAACATATATTACTTTGATAATTAAGAGAGAAAATGAAGTAAGTTTTTTTAAAAAAAAAATGGAAGAAAGCAGAAGAAAAACCAGCAGCTCCTTAAGTCACAACAACTTTCAAGTCTGCCGGCATAATCTGTACCTTGATGTGGGCACAGTCAAGCGGGCAGGCTGCCAGCTGCCAGAGGCTGTAGGAATTCACCGCATTTGTTTTTACTTTAAATGAAAAAGGGGAAGCAATGAGAAATAAGAAGAAAATATTGATAAGGTGACATTTCAGAAGACTCAGATTGCACACTGAAACCAAGGAGCAAATGGGGAACCATAGGAACACCTCCTAACATCAGTGACTTGAGATTCGTAAGAGAAATGAGAGGAGGAGAGAAAGCTCACCCGTAAGACAAATCTCAGAGACTGTTTCAGGCTCTCGGATGTGACTACGAGGGTGAGGTTTTCAGCACAGAGAGAAGAATGTAGAAATAATGCAACCAATCTGATACCTCAGAGAATGGAAGAACGGCAAAGTCTGTGGAGGTGAGTTATAAATTGGCTTTTCTGCTAAGCAGTGATTCTCAGCCCTGACAGAAGTGCAGAAAGATTAATATCACCAGGGGACCGTTTAAACCAAGTGGATGCCTGGGCCCAACTTTAGGAAATGAAATCAGAATCTCAGAGGCAGGATGCTGGAATCTTGTTAAGAACCACAGGTGTAGTCACTGTACAGAGATACCTTTTTGGAAGTTTTTAGATTTTCTTCTGAGGATAAGAGTAAGAGATCAGCTCTGTGATTTAACTCAACAGGTCTACCCATCAGTACATAAAAAAAAACTATATTACCATCATCATCATCATCACCATCATCATGGATCCTAACTAGGAAATACCGTACTATGTCCCAGGTCCTATGCCAGGTAAATTTTCTTCTGAGGATAAGAGTAAGAGATCAGCTCTGTAATTTAACTCAACAGGTCTACCCATCAGTACATATAAAAAAACATTACCATCATCATCACCATCATCATGGATCCCAACTAGGGAATACCGTACTATGTCCCAGGTCCTATGCCAGGTACTTTATACTCTTTACATATCCTCATCTTCACAGCAACTCTTCAGGGTAGACATTACTGTTTTTATGTACAGAAAGATTACAAGATATACCTAAGTTTACTCTTGGCATACTTCCCATCCCAGTCAGTTTTGTGATTGTACCACGTTGTTCACATTTATCAACATCACCAACTACACTTATTATGTAATACAGCGACTCCATTTCTAGATACACACCCAAGAGCACTGAGCATCTGTATTTAAAAAACAGATTTCTACAAGAATATTCCTAGTAATGATGGCACCTCCATTTATAATAGCCCCAAAGTAGAAACAACACCAATGTTCATTAGTAAAAGAAAGGATAAAGAAATTGTGGGATATCTACACCAAGCAATACTACTTAGCTATTAAAAAGAACAAACTCCCAAACTAATACACACAGCAACATGGATGGATTTCAAAAACATTTCGTTGAACAAAAGAAAGCAGACATGAAAGAGCACCTACTGGATGATTCCATTTATATAAATTTTGAAAGAAAAAATTAATCCGTAGTGCTAAATTAGAATAGTGGTTACACTTGGCAGGGAGGGGCAGGTATATGGTCACATAGGTATATACATATATAAAAATTAATGAGTTACACATTTGAGATTTGTGCATTTTACTATATGTAAAGGAGAACTCCATCAAGCACAGTAATTTTTTAAAATTTTTAAAAGTTTACCCAAGGCCACAAAGCTAGCGGCTGAGCCAAAATCAGAACTTAGGCTGGTCTGAGACAAAGCCTATGATCTATTAATTGGGCATATTATTCCCCTAAATATGTATTAGTTGTTCCTATTCAAATATCAGTTACTCAACATAACTAAAACAACCCAAATGCTTAAACAGGAGAATGAGTAGCATGGTATGCCCACATAATAAAATATAATTCAGCCACAATTTGGCCCAACCAGTGTGGCTCAGTGGTTGAATTTCGACCCATGAACCAGGAGGTCACAGTTCGATTGCCAGTCAAGGTACATGCCCGGGTTGTGGGCTCGATCCCGTGGGGTGCATTCAGGAGGCAGCCAATCAATGATTCTCTCTCATCATTGATGTTTCTATCTCTCCCTTCCTCTTCCTTCTTCTCTCTGAAATCAATTTTTTAAAAAAAACTATAAAAACTCCTAATTTGTTACAACCAAGGGATTGTGGGTGATTTTTTAAAGTTCCATTTCCATCATTGTTACAAGACTGTCTTGACAATGAATTATAAAGGACTCTATAAAATCATTATGTCATATTTCCAATGAAATAAAACAACAGCTCCTGTCTAAAAAAGATACCACCCTATTATACTATCCAGAATTATGCTGGGGGATGAGTGGGGCTGTGAAATATACCTAATACTTCCAGTACCTGAAGTTTTTCGAATGGGACCAATTTTGGAGAAAATTACCTCTAATGTAAAAGTTAATGATGACAGAATATGCAATTAATATGTAAAAAAAGTAAAAAGAAATAAATAAGAATCAAATATTTTAAAGGTGCCATTCAAAGAGCCAGTTCCAGTATGTTATATATGAATATACATTTTTAATAAGCAGTATGAGTTATTATTTATTGCTTGTATTTGCGGACAGTTAGAGGACAAGGTCAATTCTAATTTGTTTAATACAAGTTCAATTTTTTGGGTTTATGTTTTAGTCAAGAGAAGCATAGTATATCTGTATTAGTGATTTAAAACAATGGTGTATCCTTGTTCAAACAGGGCAGATTGAACACATTTTGCTCTGCTTCTTTCCCAAATCATACAAAATGTCAATAAGAGAATAAAAAAGAGCCCTAGACAGTTTTGCTCAGTGGATAGAGCGATGGCCTGAGGACTGAAGGGTCCCGAGTTCAATTTCAGTCAAGGGCACATACTTTGGTTGCAGGTTTCTCCTGGCCCTGGTCGGGGCATGTGCGGGAGGCAACCAGTCAATGTGTGTGTGTGTCTCTCTCTGTCTCTCCCCCTCCCTTTTATTCTCTCTAAAAATCAATGGGAAAATATCCTCAGATGAGCATTAACAAAACAAACAAACAAAAAGAATAAAAAGACACAAGTCTGCTCAGCCAAACAGATACCTGTAGTAAGATAACAAAAGATGAGTCTACGAACCGATGGATAAACAAAATGTGGCATACCCATCCTACAAAACATTACTCAGCCATAAAAATATATGAATAATAGAGGTGGTAGAGAGGGTATGGAAGTGCAGCCTCCAGATATGCTGAATAAACTAAGAGATGCCTAGCTAACTGATAAGCATAACAATCAATTTCTACTTACTGAATTACTAGTAGTTCTGGCAAGTTTTATGTACCTGATTTAATTATTTTTATGGGAAAACATACTACAATAAAACTAGGTACCAGTAAATATTTCTTCTGCTATACATGTAAAACTATCTTTGTTGTAGTTAAGTTAGGAACAACTGCCTATTTCAACAAATACAAAGAAAAAAGAGCAAACATAACCTGCTCCGTCAGGGTCGGTTCTGCACACAAGTTGAAAGAATCACTAGAATTTATGAAATATGTAGTCCTTGAGGCACAGGCTTTAAAATCTCTCTCAGATGGAGACAACAAAAACCCTTAAGCATCTAGCCAAGGATTATACTTTGATTTCTACAGATCATAAACTTGCATCACGTGTGTAGTTACATAGACAGTATCAAAGACCTTTTAGACATTATGACGGATGTGACCTTGGCTCGCAGTCTCTTTGGTGACATACAGGGTTTCCTTGCTTCTAGGTGCTGGTATTCTCCTCATTGTTTTGTCATTCAGTGAAAAATGGTACAATCTATTATTTTAAAAAATTAATGAAGGTAGATCAACTGAACACCTGAATGAGGGACAGCCAGACTCTTTCCCAGCCTGCAGAATTTCATGTAATAATTGGAGTTTCGGGACACTCAGAACTGCTAGCATGGATGGAATACGGTGGCTACTTTTCATTACAAAACAGTCTGTGAACAAACTGAGTTAGAAAACATATGCAAAATAAAATGCAGACTTGCCAGAAATCCCCACTTCTTCACTCAAAATGTATTTATGTATGTACATATGCATGTCCACCTTCTTCCAGAAAGAATTTAATGTATCCTTGACATTTCTCCATCTGTACAAAGCAATTCATTCTAAGTTCTTTCCACAAACTGCAAATATTTACTTCTATCCACAACCAAGGGAAATGTGGCAGTATCCAAATCTTCTGGAAGTTTACTCTCTTGGAAGAAAATGTTTTGTCTTTCTAAATAAAGAAAGCCAAAGAATGGAAAACTTTGAAGAGGTGGGGAGTGTTGGAGATGTTGGCTACTATTGTGAGAAGAAAAATCTTTGAAGAACTTGGGAAATTAATAAGAGCCATTATCAGATGGATATAGGACCCTTACAAATTTAATATGTAGAATCTATTTCCAAATTAAATACATTGTAGAGTCTACATATGCTTCCTAAAAGGGGGAGGAGGGAGGGCGGGGAGGTGGTTTAAAGAAAATAATCCCTGAGAATTAGTAAAAATTCCCAGGAGATCTTCAGACCTCCAAAGACTATGGAAGTGGTATTGTCCAAGCCTATATCTTTAAAGAGTAAAGGACAACTAGCAAATATCCGGGTTATAACGGAATATAGAGAAAATTACATACACTAAGGAATGTACATATCCTATCTAATAAAAGAGAAACATGGTAATTAGCGTACGACTGCTACCCTTCCCATTGGCTAATCAGGGCGATATGCAAATTAACTGCCAGCCAAGATGGCGGCCGGCAGCCAGGCAGCTTGAAGCGAACAGGGAGGCTTGCTTGCT
>NW_005361458.1:3347120-3402580 GCF_000412655.1 Myotis brandtii | reverse complement strand
TGGGCGAGGGGCCCCCCCCCCCCCCCCCGAGTGCAAAAATTTTTGTGCACCGGGCCTCTAGTATATATATATGATCTACTGAGGGAAATGGGAAGGACCAGGGAAGGGTGGAGAGATCTATGGCCATGAGCTGGTGGTAGGATCTGCCCGCTGGATGGGGGGAGAGGGGCCGTGGGTTCACAGTCCTCTTTTAGTCCCCTCGTCTTCTCTCGAGCCCTTCGTGACTGCCCCTTCATCCTGGGTGTGGGCCTGAAACCTTAGACTGGAGCATGCGTTCTCTGCCCCGTCTTCTGAGACAGCAGTGCCTCAGGTGATGGAGAATGTTGGCAGGTTTCTTCTGTTTCTCAGTGAGTCTTGGGAATTTGGTTCCATCTTTATTTTTTGTGTGGGGTTGGGGTCTTCTTTTTGTCCTGTGATTGCATTCAGTAGAATTCAACATTTAAAAAAGACTGTGCTTGCCGAAACCGGTTTGGCTCAGTGGATAGAGCGTCGGCCTGCGGACTGAAAGGTCCCAGGTTCGATTCCGGTCAAGGGCATGTACTTGGGTTGCGGGCACATCCCCAGTAGGAGATGTGCAGGAGGCAGCTGATCGATGTTTCTCTCTCATCGATGTTTCTAACTCTCTATCTCTCTCCCTTCCTCTCTGTAAAAAATCAATAAAATATAAAAAATAAAAATAAAAAAATAAAAATAAAAAAGACTGTGCTGCCAATCAGGTAGGGAATCTCTAGGTCCAGCTCACAGAAGAGACTGACTTTTGATTTTTTTTTTCTTTCTTCACATTAAAAAAAAATTATTAAAACAGACAGACATCAGGAATGAAACCTCATGGAAAGATTAGGACAGGGTAAGGGAGAAAATGGGAATCAGAGCCTCTTTCAAAAGCTCACAGACCATCTACCTGAGTGTAGTAGGGGCTCTAGAACAGCCGTGGGCAAACTACGGCCCACGGGCCGGATCCGGCCCGTTTGAAATGAATAAAACTAAAAAAAAAAAAAAAGACCATACCCTTTTATGTAATGATGTTTACTTTGACTTTATATTAGTTCACACAAACACTCCATCCATGCTTTTGTTCCGGCCCTCGAGTCAAAAAGTTTGCCCACCCCTGCTCTAGAATAATCCCAAATACCATGATTTTGGGACCAGAGATTGGCTTATTAGGAGAATTCAAGGTGAACAGGTCCTCAGCATTGCTCATCAGCCATCTTCCCACCTCAGTTATCTCTGGGCCAAGCCTCCTTGTTTTCTTAAAGTTGATCTGTGAGCAATACCGTTTTCTGACGACAATTAGAGAAAGAGACTGAAGGAAGAAAACACTAAAAAATATATATAGTAATGTTTTTTTAATACACATAGAAAGTAATGACAAATCTTCTGAAAAGGGGCAGAGCAGTTGATGCCAAATGTTCTGAGGGAGCAGAGAAAGGAAAAAACCATGAAACTATCCAGAGAAGGTAGCATTAGGTGAGATGTCTCCCTACCATAATTGCTAAATTAACAAGCCAATTGCTAACAAAATAGCAGAAGCCGTTTCTAAGAAAGACTGACTAATAAATCAGACAATCCTCTGCCTTGCAGAACTTTTTTTGAAATAAGTTGGTTTCTTGAAGCTCTTTGGACTTTCTGTCCATAGCTTTTTATCTTGGGGGGGGGGGGTCACTAATCCATTGATAAATAATCAAAACCTATTCCAAAGAACTCTAGAAAAAGGAGGCTCTCTTCAAAGAGACACAGTCTGGTTGCAGAGATGGAGCAAGCTCACATATAGCTGGACTTGTGTGTCTGCGCCTAATACCTAGGACATTACAACTCACTCTTAATAAAGTGGAGGATGGAATGCATGCTGCAGCTTTGATTAACATGCACTTTCAGGTGTCAGCGGTCTAGAATCAAAGCCTCATTCACCCTTTGCTGAATAAAACGGAGTGATTTAATAATGCTGAAGATGATGATGATCACGATAACATTAGAATGACCTGCTATTTACCCAGGGTACACTGCAGATACACATATCATCTTCCCAACAACACATGCACTATTTCCTTTTCACAGATGAGGAAACCATCTCAGAGCGACTGAATAATTTACCCAGGGTCACACAGCAAGAAAGTGGCAAAACCAGGGTTGGGATTCATGTTTTCCAATCAGTGGTTCATGAAATGTACTGCTTCCCATCTGTGTGATCTTGGGCATGTTGCACACACCTTGGAGACAGAGTCTCCTTTCTCTGTAAAATGGGCTAAAAATATTAATGAATTATTGTAAGGACAAAAAAATTAATACATCTGAAGGGGCTCAGAAAGTGGTAGAATGCTATCAATATATAACTTAATATTATAAAGAAAGCCTTCAAATATATTTCCAAACTCATTTTTGGGGTGTTTTATGTCAAAGCAGGCCTGGATTCCACATATTAGAACTCGTTGGTGACAGAGTGCTTCACATGTTCAACAATTTTATTGCATTTGCCATGAGATAATTGGGTCCTTCGTTTGGGAAACGTTGACAGAGCTGGTTCGTGTGACAAGCAGACTGCTGGGTGCTGGCTGCATGATGGGGCGTATGCAGTCACCACATCTGCCTTCATGGAGTTCATACATCCATGGGGAGAGATCAGAATTAAATACACAAACATGGAAAAATACACATATAGTTGCAGTTTTGTATTAGCCCTTTAAAAAGGAAAAATGCCATTATGAGATAAAACCAAGAGGGGAGGCATAATTAAATGGGGCAGAAAGTAAGAATGAATAGGAGTTAATTGGGTGAAACCAGACTGTATCTCTTTGAAGAGACTAGAGCCTCCTTTTTCTAGAGTTCTTTGGACACAGGTTTTATTTACCAATGGATTAGTAATACCCCCCCAAAATAAAAAGCCATGGACAGGAAGTCCAAAGGGCTTCAAGAAACTGACGTATTTCAGGAAAAACTCTGCGAGACAGATGATTCAAATCAGAGCCCAAAGCTCCTGGCTCCATACTCAGAACTTTTTAAACCTTAGGCCAGGAAAACCAAACAGACCTGTGTCCCATTTCTGGAAAGAAATCAACTCTCTGATGAGTAGACTGTTAGGCAGGGTGCCACAAACAACAGTCATGGTTCTTGCTGTTGTTCAGGCCGGCCTGGTTAGGCCCTCATAGAGCAGGTATGACCCTGTCACAGGGAACTCAGTGAAGTGAGGAGGACAGATGGTAATAATTAGGAGGCCGGGTGACAGGGGTGAGACCTGAGGTTTATGTTTTCAGCATCCCCTAGATGCTATCTGCTATAACCACGGTAAACTGCATAGAACCAATCCTTTTCAAAGGGGTTATAAGGGTTCCCGGTTTCTTCCTCAGACTATGACTTCAACATCCTTATCTATATGAATAAGGGTCCCTGGTTTTAATCCTTTGAGAATGGCCACATCATTTCCTGTTTGCAGCTCAGCTGAACACAATGGCTGGGATTCAGAGCGCCATCTGCCCCACAACAGCAAGTCTCCTGCCTTGACTGACCCTTTCACGGAGGTCCCTGGCCATTGTGTATTCACACTGAAAAGCGAAAAGATCTTTATTGTAGTAGGAAGATTGCTCAGATATGGTGAAGGCACTAAAAGCAGTGAATGTGGGGCCAAACTGTAAGTGACAAGAAACCAAGTTTATTATTAATTGAATCTCTGCAGTATTGCTTCAGAACATCATGTCTTCATCACAAAAATAACAGCTGCTATGCTGGAAAAACAGCTAATATGTCTTGAAATAATATAGGCAATATTTATTTAACACTTACCCTTTGCCAAGCACAGTGCTAGATTTTGGAAAAATTAACTCTTGGATCTTTATCATCGCCAGGTGAAGTAGGTACTATAATGATCTCCATTTCACAGATGAAAACCAGAGACTCGGAGAAGTTAGGCAATCGTTCTGAGGTCACATAGCTAGAGAAGAGATAACAGAAGAGATAACAAGCTCCAGGCTTTAAGAAAATGGGTGCTTGCCATTTACTGCGGATGACTGTTAAGAGAAAATCAGCTCTTGTGAGTTTGTCTTGCCTAATTTCCTTTGAAAAGAAAACCAATATTCACAGTATAAAGGGGGTTTGCTGACCCATAGCTCTGTAATGAGCTCTTTTTTTTTTTTACAATCCTAGGAAGTAGGTACTATTTTTGCCTTTGTATTCATGAAAAAACTGAAGTTCGGAGGAGGTAAGTAATTTGCCCAACATCATTCAGCAAATGTGTAATGGAGCCTGGATTGAGACGTAGGTCTGAACCCAAAAACCATGCCTTTCTTACCCACCAAGTAATGGCCATGACCCCACATTTCTCAAACCAATTTATTATTCCCTTTACTTTTACCCTCTAGAGCAGCGGTTCTCAACCTATGGGTCGCGACCCCTTTGGGGGTGGAATGACCCTTTCACAGGGGTCGCCTAAGACTATCGGAAAACACATATATAATTACATATTGTTTTGTGATTAATCACTATGCTTTAATTATTTCATTGTTCAATTTGTAACAATGAAATTGGGGGTCACCACAACATGAGAAACTGTATTAAAGGGTCGCAGCATTAGGAAGGTTGAGAACCACTGCTCTAGAGTGTAGCAGGGATTCCCACTGGAGGTCAGACTTCTATCTACAGTCTTATTTGCACCAGTAATGGAATTGTCTGTTCTCTGTCACACACAAAAACAACCCATCATAATTCCATGAAGAGCTGCTGGGACTTTATTTATTCCCAGCTTCTCATCCTTTTTATGGATGAAGCAGAAATTCCCATTTTTGGCCCCAACTAAAATATTCAACTGAGATTTCAAGTATGGAGAAATCAAAGACCTCGCATACACACACGTACATCATGCCTCCCTATGAGTTCTCAGATTGCTACTCCCGAGGGGCATAAAGAACGTCAGCCACGGTTATCTCACATGTGGCAAGGGCTGGAGGGGACTGTCTTTTCCAGACAAAAGCCAGACCAGGCAATGCACAGAATGGAAATGTCGTAAAAACCTGTGTCAGAAAAATAAAGTGTTCTTATCACTGAAGTGTTAGGGGCTTTAAAAAATCTGACTTAGCTCAAAATACCAGAAAACAAAACACAATAGAACCCTGAAACCTAGCTGGTTTGGCTCAGTGGATAAAGCATTGGCCTGCCGACTGAAGGGTCCCGGGTTTGATTCTGGTCAAGGGCACATTCCTGGCTTGTGGGCTCAATCCCCAGTAGAGGGCATGCAGGAGGCAGCCAATCAATGATTCTCTGATCATTGATGTTTCTATCTCTCTTTCCCTCTCGCTTCCCCTCTGAAACCAATAAAAATATATTTAACAACAACAACAAAATAGAATCCTGAAACAGTTCAGGATGGAGCACTCTCATAAATAAATACTTGCATAAGGCTGGCCCCATGCTCTGTCTAGATTTAAGGAGAAAGACAAGAATTTACCAGCAGAGTCAGGCTCATTTGATAGCGTCGATAGGAAGGGGGCAACGTTTATCTCCCTAACCTCTCATTTGCAGTTTTTCTGGTCATAGATATTTTGAACTTCAAGATTTCTTTTCTACTCCTTCTATCAAAATGAACTCTCAAAGAAAGAATAACTGTCTATTCATTTCCATTAAGTAAAAAATAATGATATGGCTCTATATGCTACCAATTCTAGGGGTTTCTGCCTCACAACCAGAGACAAATACATTAGTTATATATTTTTAATTGCCTCCTAATTTTGTTCCTTTATGGAGAAGCTAGTTTTTCTTCCTGGTTCCCTTTCACCATGAAGCCAAATAAGCCATGAGGCAGGGAAGAAAAGTCCCAGCCAGCCAGAGAGGAGAGACACAAAAACATCTGTCCTTTCTACACCAAGGCCTGGTGGGAAGATGGAGGAAAACTAAGGTAAAGTGAAAAAGTTAGGCTCCAGATGCCTTTTCCTCTTCTGCCAGCTACATCAAAGATGAGCTTACTTGAGAAACAACCAGGAACCTGGGGCTGGTGGCCCATCCTACTCAAGCATTGTGTTGGGGAGACCATGGGCCCAGAAATGAACCATAGCCTTGAGAGCTATGCATAATATTTAACAGTGTAAGAAAAAAGGGGGGGGGAGGGGGCTTGGTTGATGTTTCAGTAGGAACTTATAAATCCAGGCATAAAAAGACTCTTTAAATTATTATAGCAGGCTGGATTTACTGGTGGGTTGACTATAAAAAAGTATCAATAACCATCACTTTTGACCTATAGCAATCTTGCATGGTTCTACTGGAAAAAAATGGAGTGGGGTTTCATAATGAAGATGAGGTTAGTTAAACTACATTTCATTTATTTTCACATGTGTATAGCGAGATTAAATGATTACAATTGCTATATGAAAGAAAGGTACAGAGGATGTCTTTGGTCCACTTCTCCCAATCCACTTTCTTTTTTTTTTAATTTGTTTTATTGCTTAAGGTATTACAAAGAGTATTATATATGTCTCCTTTTTTCCCCCCCTTTCATTCCCCTTTATCTGTTTCATAGCCTGGAAAACTCACCTGTTAAGGTATTACAAAGAGTATTATATATGTCTCCTTTCCCCCACCCCCCCTTTCCCTCCCCTTTATCTGTTTCATAGCCTGGAAAACTCACCTATATGGGCTATGTCACCAGGCGCCTGTCCTCCTGTTGGAAACACTGACAGGAAATAGGAGAATGAGGCAACAGTATTTATTCCATCTTCCTTTCTGCAAGGTCACTTAGCTCTGTCCCTTTACAAGGTCACTGGTTTCCTCAAGGCCACATATCCTACAAGACTTTCTCCTCTTATCCCTTCAGGCTTGGTATAAGTTCTCCCTCTACTTTTATTAGCCACTGTACTGCCCCTTGTTGTTCTCTTATACTCTGCCCAACTTTGTAAATTATCCAAATTTCAGCAGATCATCTGTTTCTTGCTGGGACCTCAATTACTACAAAAGGGAACAAAACTATTTTAAGTCGTACCTCTGTATCAAGCATTAGGCTTGACATTTTACATGTATCATTTCATTCCATCTTCTAACAAATCAGTGAGGCAGGCGTTATTATCCCCATCCTATATAATAAAAGCCTAATATGCAAATCGACTGAATGGCAGAACTACCGGTTGCTATGATGTGCACTGACCACCAGGGGGCAGACGCTCGACACAGGAGCTGCCCCCTGGTGGTCAGTGCGCCAGAAGCCGGGCTCATGGCTGGCGAGCACAGCAGCGGTGGTGGGAGCTTCTCCTGCCTGCACGGCAGCACTAGGACGTCCCACTGCCGGCTTAGTCCCATGCCTCGCGTGGAGTGGGCCTAAGCCATCAGTTGAACATCCCCCAAGGGCTCCCGGACTGCAAGAGGTTGCAGGCCAGGCTGAGGGAACCCCTTCCCTGAGTGCACGAATTTCATGCACCGGGCCTCTAGTTTTATATATGAGAAAACTGAGGCTCAATTGAGTTTCAGTAACTTGCCCAAGAATGTGTGACTGAATCTGACTGGTTCTAAAGCCCATGCTCTTGCCTCTATTTCCAAACATGCTTTCAGGGCAGGGGAAAGTGATATCTGAACTAAATCTTACAGGGTGGAATGTTACTGGGTATACAATGGTAGAAAGGGAAGAACATTCTAATATGAAGAAACAGTATTTACAAACAGAAGAGAAAGTACCCTGAGGTGTGCTCTGGGCAAATACCTGTGACTTGGAGTCCTATGTGTCCTTGTCATAATGTCAAATCTGAAAACAATTAGCAAATGCCAAGGTTCCACCGCAGTTTGGTATAAGTGGGCTGTAGCACCTGTCAGTATGGAGAGATGAGCATGGACTGGATGAGATCAGGAACTGCCTGTGTGCCATGATAAAGAGTGAGCGTGATTGGTGATCTGCTAGGGCGTGGTTGCAAGCAACGGAAACCAACTTGGCTAACATAAGCAAAAAAGGAATTTGTTAGAAGGCTATGGATATGTGGTAGCTCCAAGGTTGAGAAAGAGCTGAAGAACCACCACAGAATGTCAGCTCCAAGACAGCAGGAACTGACCTGTCTTGTTTAACACAAAATCCCTGGGACAGCAAATAATATCCAATAACTATTGAATGAATGAATGAATGGATGAATGAATGAATGAGGCTCCAGGGAAGATAGAAACAAACACTGTTCAGGATCTGGAACAGAAACTAAGAACGGTCTCTTTCAGGTTTTGGTCCCTCTTCTCACAATTCAGTTTCCCATGAGAGATCAAAATATCGGCCTTACTCACATCACGTGACCCATCTTGGCTAATAGAGAGTCAGAGCGTTAACTGACAGTCCCACAAGAGGATAAGAATACAGATAATTTTCCAAAGCAAAATCAGGAGCCCACTACCAGAGAAGGGGAAATGGATGCTGGATTACAGGTGCAAAGATGGTCCTTATACTCAACCCAACTGTACCCAATTTGTTGGCAGTGTAAACAGGAAAGAGATTCGTTTCTTTCAGTAGATGCCCCCTGATTGTGTGGAGCCCCCTTCCCCACTGAGTTGTGGATCCCTTAGTGACATCTAGGACAGATTCTCTATCTCTTAATCACCTTCACTTATTAGAATATCTTTTCATTCTTTAAGGCTTAGTCCTATCCACTTTACTCCAATTCCTCATCTCAACCTTACACCAGTTTGGACTTAATTTTAAAATGTTTATATGTGGCTCCCACTGTGACGAATGCTGAGGACTCCGAGAAGGCTAAGTCACGATTATCATCCTCATAACCTGGGGTAGCTGAAGAAGACAAACAGGAAACAGTAAAAGATTCAGCCACAGAAACTGTTCAACATGCAGAGCTTGGGTAGGGAAGGTGGAATGATTAGCTTCTTAAAAGGGCAAAAGGGGTCAGGGGACCAGCTCTGGAAGTGTAACATCTGTGCTGAGTGTGCAGAGGTCAGCCAGGCATTCGCACAGGAAAGACATTCCAGGCAGAGTGGGTCAGAACAAAACCACTCAGAGCATGAAGTCCAAATAACTCTTCACACGGGCCTCAGAACAGCTCAGAAGGATAGAAGGAGCAATGTGTCAGAAGCCATTTCCAGGAAATGCAGGAATAGTCCTCATGTGTTATTTTTCTTTTTTAATTTTTTTATTGATTCAGAGAGAGGAAGGGAAGAGAGAGAAACATCAATGAGAGAGAAACAGCAATGAGAGAGAAATATCAATGAGAGAGAAATATCCATTGACTGGCCCCTGCACGTCCCCCACTGAGAATCAGGCCTGCAACCTGGGCATGTACCCTGACCGGGAATCGAACAGGCGACCTTCTTCCTGGTGCACGGATGATGCTCCACCACTGGGCCACACTGGCTGGATATCTTTTATCCACTCACTCAAAAGCCTAGAAAAATGACACTCAAAGAAAGTACCACAGCAGAGCAGAAGGGGAAGGCAATTTAAGTGCATCGGTCTCAGGTAACCTCACCCAATTCAAGAAACAACATGGGGAAGCTCCAAGCCCTGGCCACTCTCTCTTTCCCTTTAATCACTCATCTTAACTCAGCTTTCAGAAGAAGAACCACAATCAAGTTCAAATAAATAAATAAAATTGCTCTCTGGTGAGTGCCAGAAAGGCATTTGTTCCAGTTTGTTTCAAAATATCAAGATCATTAGGCTCATGTGGCCCCATGACCTAAGGCAAGAGCAGAGAGAGTTTCTTCTGTTCTTTTTCAAAACCATTTCCATTTATCTGGGGCTGAGATGCTCAGGGTGATAGGTGAAGAATGTTTGCCTAATGTGTCACACGGTTGAGTGCTTAAAAAAATTCTTTCCAATCTGCCTAGCTGATCAGAGCTAAGATTATTTATGAGATAGACATAATTTTTACAATGATATATTTCCGTGGTTACATACAATCCTCATTAATGAATATTTATGGACAATTCTCACATCATCTGCTAGATACAATAACTAAGGAATGTGTTAACCCTTAGCGCTAATAATGTCTTATTTAGTTTCATGTGGCAATAAAGACCATAAGAATATTGTTTGTTCAGAATTAGAATCTTCATTTATTGCCTTTTCTTTATCATGGGTACTTAACATGCATTTGAACTGTTTATTGTCTATCTTCTTGCAATGGAATTTGGTCTGGCGGGGGGGGGGGGGTTTTTTTGTCTCCTGTCACTCCCTCTCAGCACTTAGAACAGTGCCTGGACCGTAGTAAAAGCTTAATAAGCACCTGTAATTCAGCTAAAGAACAGCTGTGGTAGACATATAAGAGGTTGGGCTATGGAGTCAGAAACCTGATCCAAACCCTAATGCCACCATGAATTAGTTGTGTAAACTTGGGTGAGCAAATAATATCTGGGAGCCTCTGTTTCTTCATCTTGACTGCGGGAAAAAATACATCACTGGATTATTTATTGTTATGTGAAATTATGTACAGAAAATGCCTGTAGGAGATCAATAAACACTAGTGGAACTGAAACCTTAAGCAGTGCTAACATTACTATTACTTAAATATAGCCCCAGGGTGTGGTACCCTAACAATTTACCGTGACTAAAAGGCTAGTTAATACTAACTGACAAGCCCTGGACAGTTTGGTTCAATGGATAGAGCATCTGCTTGTGCACTGAAGGGTCCCGGGTTCAATTCCAGTCAAGGGCACGTACCTCAGTTGCAGGCTTGATCCCTGGTCCTGGTCAGGGTGCATGCAGGAGGCAACCAATCGATGTGTCTCTCTCACATCAATGGTTTTCTCTCTGTGTCTCTCCCCTTCCCTTCCACTCTCTCTTAAAAAATTTTTTAAAAATACTAACTGACAAAAGATCTCAAACTTCAGTGTGCTTGAGCATCTTCTTCAATGCAGATCTCTGAGCTCACCATGAAGAAGCAAATTCATCAGGACTGGCATGGAACCTGGGATTCTGCATTTCTAACAGGTACTTTGGCCATTTTGATGCAGGTGATCTATGGACCACACTTGAACAAAACAAAAAAAAAATGAAACAAAGGACAGCAGCATAATTTAATCTGCAAAAAAATTACATGAAGAGGTTGATCACTCCATAGTCAATTTTTTGATGCAGGTGATCTATGGACCACACTTGAACAAAAAAAAATGAAACTAAGGACAGCAGCATAATTTAATCTGCAAAAAATTAGATGAAGAGGTTGATCACTCCATAGTCAATTACCACCCTAAAATAAGGAGGGCAGAGTATGAGAGGTAGCTGGAAAGCAAGCAAGTAAGTTTGCACCAGCCCCCCATCTCACAGGGTTGTAGGATTCTAGTCAAATGTTAAGATTGCTCCAAGAATGAAGACATCTGTGCTGCTGGGGCTATGACTTGACCTAAAATCATTTCTGTATGTTTTGATGTTTAAAAAGCTCCAAATGCATTTTTCTCTCCCTCTCCCTGTGCAACCACTACCACACACCAGTCTTAAAGCCATGTTTATTTCAAAAATAAATCTAATCCATATGTTTGTCTTGTTTAGACTTGAGTCCAAAATATTTTTTGTTGTTTTTTTCCTTAGAGTCCACAATGTTTTTAGTTTTAATTTATAAACAAAACAAACCCTTATCCATGAAAACAACAAAGAGGAATTAATCTACCTTTGGTAAGTATATTTTGAAAATATTCAGAATTGAAGAATGGGGATTAAAAATGGGAGAAAGAAGAAAGAAGAAGTAGCAATTCAAAAGCAAGTAAGAAAGATTTTTTTCTATTGCTGCTTAATGTTTAATTCAGTTCAAAGCAAACATGCTCAACTGCTTTGAACTCTTAATTTACTGCTCTCTCACATCCATATTTCCACTACAGATACATAAAAAGGGCACATTTAACCAAGAGTGAATTAGTTTTGATATCTCATCATAATAGTTGCATTGCTTTCAGCTATTTTTTTAAAATAAACTTTTTTTGCAAGAGACTTGCCTCTAACCACAAACAAGCCACAAGGCTATTTATGTTTATTTCTTGAGAATAAGCCAAATACGTTAGGAAACGAGACCAGCTGTACTGTCCTGTAGGTCTGAATTTAGTCATTGCTTTTATATAGTTATTTTCACAGTCAAGGATGATATCATAAGAGCTTAACAGTCCAAAGACAACCGAAGTATTTTTATCGCTAGGGAGAGAATGGGTACTGGCCCACTGTCCTAAGTGGCACTCTAGTGTCCATGAGATTTTAGAAGCTAAGGAGAGAGCAGCACTAATCTGCCAAGTCCTAGAAGAGGAGAAACCCTGCATCCTGTTATATTTTCCAGGCTGCCATGGAGAGGCAGGGCGATGTAGCAGGGACAGCATAGGTTTGCACAACTGAGGTGCTAGGTTGAAATCTTTACTCCTGTCTACTGGTGTCCTTGAGTGAAATTCTTAATCTATTTCAGGTTCATCTATGAGGATGACAACACCTTATTAGGTTATTCTAAATTATACAACAGATAATATATGTAAAGATTAGAATAGTACCTACCAAGGGAGGTACTGAGATAAGACTTATACCTACATGCAGATAAAAAGAGGGTGCATCATCTGCAGATAATTTTAAAACAATAATAAAACTGGGTAAAAGTTGACCTGCTTTTTACTATTACAATACATGAAAATTTTTTAACAAACTTAGTCATTAGATACTTCTCCCACCGGAGCAGGCAATTCCCGCTATACCTTGGTATGCAGTTGGCTTAGTGACTGGTGCACAGTAGGTCCTCAGGAAATGCTAGTTTTGTTTTAGGTGAAAATGAGGCAAATCTGTGTGAAAAATAGTTCTAACGTAAGAAAAGAGTCTTGGAGCATGGATCCTACCATAGGACAAGTGACATTTATGGGATGTTACAAACCTGCTTTCTGTAATCCAAGTGTTGACTGACTCTACATGTTGTCTCTATTTTCACCCTACACTTCACCCCTTCTACAATGAAGAGACTTCCACTTATGATTTCTCAGTGGAGATGGACATAATTTATATCACACATGAAGTATTTCTCTCCAAAAATTGCCATAATACATCTCCATTTCTCCCAAAGTTCTCCCAGCCACCATCCAAAGAGTCACCTCTTGCTACCCTTCCCGTGGAGACATCAAATCTCTTAAGCTGAAGCACTGGTGCATGGACCTCCCTCTGGGCTTCTGTCTTTTTCCTGTTTTAACCAGAGAAATTTAGGTCCATGACAGATCCTTCATACCAGCTTCAAGGATGAAAAAGACCAGCAAACATCAGATCCTTCCATCACCATGTGTCCAATTGAGTTAATAGTGTATAACAATAAAAATAATACCTATTTTTTTCTTTCACATGCGAAATTGTTTACATTCTGACACCCCAAACTAATCTACCCAACAGAAAGGGACATAAAAAGGTCACACCATCAATTTTATAACAAATCAACCAGTTGGGTTTTACTTAATAATATTAATTTCAAAACATCAAATTAAAATAGCCTCACAGGGCCCTGGCTGGGTGGCTCAGTTGGTTAGAACAATCCCTGATACACCAAGGTTGTAGGTTCAATCTCCAGTCAGCACATATACAAGAAGCAACCAATGAATGCATAAATAAGTGGAACAACAAAGCTCTCTCGCTCTCTCTCTCTCTCTTCCTTTCTCAAAAAACCAATCAATAAAATTATTAATTTTTTAAAAGCCTCACATCTGTTAAACAGCATATTGATATTTACTCAATTCCCTGTCTTCTCAAAAGACACCCCCTAGAAAACCAAAAACATAAGCCTAATAAATCATTGCTTTTATTTTTTAAAGGAGAAAAAATTTCACAAAACACACACATTGATTAAACGGAAGCAGCATAGTAATAGAACGAAGAAAAGATGAAGTAATCATGGAGCGGTGATTTAGCCTAATGTTCTCATTTTACAAAGTTGGAGTTCAAGGTTGCAAACAGTAAAAGCAACTTAAGCAGAAAAGGTATTTGTAGGGAAGCTATTGGATAGCCCCTGGAATCACTGTGAAGATTGAAAAGCAAAGATGAAAAATAGGCAGGAACCAAGGGAGGTAGCCAAATTGAGACACCACCAACATCATTCCACAGGAACTGTTTTGGATTTTACCACTGGGGCCCCAACACTGGACACTCATCATTATACCCCGACCCTGACCTCCACTACCACATGAAGAATCACTGGCTTTTCCTGCATCTCTGCGCCATGCCTTCAAGAGTCAAAGTCCCAGGCAGGAGTGCCCAACTGGATCAATCTTGGTCACATTTCTATAAAGCAATAACTCCTCACCTTGACAGGTTACATATGCATGAATGACTAGGGGTGTCCCTGCAGGGGTCAGAGAGTCTTCAGGGTGGGAAGCAAGAGGCATGTGATACAGGTTGCACCTGCATGAAGCTGGTCAAAGCTCACACATCTCTGGTCATCTTATTCTAACAGCGGCCCATGAGGCTGAGAGGATTTAAAGTATGAGCACAAAGACCCAGTATTTCTTTAGGATTTTGTTTCCCTTTTGACACACGTGTCTCACTACTGGCTCATAAGTGTCTTACCAGAATATCTAGGGCATCCACTACCCGCCTCCTTGGGTCTTACAGGATGATGTCATCAATGCAATGGACAATTATAATGTGCCACTGAAGAGAGAAAATGGCCAAGCTCCCAATGGCCATTCACTATAAAGTGGCATAAAGTCATGATGTTGGTATCACCTGAGGCAACTTAGCAAAAGTTTATTGCTATTCCTTCCAGGTGAAAGCAAGTGTTCCCTAATATTTTCTGCTAATGGAATATTGGGGAGAAATGCCAGTTCAATTGTTAAACCCAGGGGCCAAGGTGGAATCAATTTGTTTCAGGTAAGGACACTATATTTAGAACTTCAGATACAGTTGAAGTCACCTTCTAATCAAGATTAAGAAAAATCCATTCTTGCCCAGCCCATGTGGCTCAGCATTGACCTATGAACCAGGAGATCACCATTTGAATCCCAATCAGAGCTCATGCCCGGGTTGTGGGCTCGATCCTCAGTATAGGGTGTGCAGGAAGCAGCCAATCAATGACTCTTCCTCATCATTGATGTTGTATAGGGTGTGCAGGAAGCAGCCAATCAATGACTCTTCCTCATCATTGATGTTTCTATCTCTCTCTCCCACTTCCTCTCTGAAATCAATTATATATGTATATGTATGTGTATATACATATATATATATATGAAAATACCATAAGTAAAATTGAGATTAATAAGAACCTAGAAATGAGGAAATACAAAATTAAAGGCCTCAGAATAATACTGCCAAGCTTCCAATTCATTGAAGGTTAGGTTAAATACTTCAAATTCTATTTGTTAAAGCCTAAAGTAGAACCATCAAAAAGTCTAGAAAGCTGACAAGGTCAAGGTGAGATTCAAACTCAGAACAGCCTGTTTTCAGGCCCATTTTTTTCTGTGTTTTTTAAAATTATTATTGTATTATTATTGTAGTAAAATAAAATCACTATATTAACCATTTGTAAGTGTATACTTCTGTGGAGTTAAGTACATTCATATTATTGCGCATAACTTTTTCATCTTCCCCAACTAAAATTCTGTACCCTTTTCCCTAAGCCCCAGGAAACCACCATTCTACTTTTTGAATTTGACTACACGAGGCACCTCACATAAGTAGAGTCATACAATAGTAGTCCTTTCATGACCGGTATAATGTCTGCATGGATCGTCCATGTTGTAGAATGTTAGAATTTCATTCCTTCCTAAGGCTGAATAATATCCTATTGTGTGTGTATATTATATTTTCATTCACTCATCTGTCAACAAATACTTGGGTTGCCTCCACCTTTTGGTTATTGTGGATAATGCTGTTATGAACATGGGTGTCCAAATATCTGAGTCCCTGCTTTCACTTCCGGGCACATACACATAAATAGAATTGCTGGATCATACAGTAATTCTATGTTTAATTTTTGAGGAATCACAATACTGTTTTCCACAGTAACTGCACTGTTTTACATTCCCATCAGCAATGCACAAGAATGACCATTTTTCTTTTCATGCTGCCATTTAATAAACACTAATTTTATGCCACATACTGTGCTGTGTTTTCACATAAGGGCAACTACTTAAAAAACATTCATTCAATCCATGTATAGTTATTTACTGAGTAACTATTGCATGTTAAGTACTATTCTAGCCCCTGGACTACAGCAGTAAAAAATATGCCACTGTCCTTACAGGGTTTATATTTCATTGGGGTGACACAGACATAAAAATTAGAAACTATTATATATCAGATGATGATAAATTCAAAGGAAACGAAACAAGGTAAGGAGATAGAAAGTAATGCACGATAGATAGATAGATAACATAGTTGCTTAGAGTTGCAGCTGAGAGGCCGGCAAGTTAGGCGGGGAACGTTGGAGTTCGCCAGTCACTGGAGCAAGCAAGCCTCCCTGTTCGCTTCAGTGCATGGCTGCCGGCCGCCATCTTGGCTGACAGTTAATTTGCATAAGGATATGCTGATTAGCCAATGGGAAGGGTAGCGGTCGTACGCTAATTACCATGTTTCTCTTTTATTAGTGTAGATATATATATATATGAAAATCCATTCCTCGTCTCTCACATCCTTCCATCTTCTGCAATGTCCAACCAGGAGATTCAAATTGGGGATGTGGTAAGACCACCCCACCTCTTTCACATCCTTGGTGGTGGTTGATACCTGTGGTTCCCCAAGGGATATAGTATTGCTTTTCATTTATTTTTTAAGGAAGTGAAATACCACATGCTTCCTCCTTCTGGTCTTTTAGACCATAATAGCCTTTATCATAAGAATCTGGGAGCCAAAGTGAGGATTCCACTATTTGCTAAGGATTCCGCTATTTACTACTTAAACTACCACAGGGAAACTAGAAAATTAACGAGGAGATATATTCAGGGCTCCACTGAGTGCATTGGGAGACAGCATGGTTTAAAACGCATTCATCTCCCGAGTTTGGGTTTCACAAACCCCCACTGGCATTCTGTGTCCCAGGTACCAGTCTTGTTTCAAAGTCAGTGTTCAATCATTTTTACAAGTTTGAGGTATTTGCCTCTTCTCAGTGTGCAAAGCCTATGGGAAATGCTGCAGGTCCCTCTGGGGAAGGTTAAGAGCAGTAGTCCCCATATATACAGAGTAGGGCAAAAGTAGGTTTACAGTTGTTCATATGGAAAATAATACAATTAATAAATAACAATACAAGAATAACTATTTCATGTACTCAAAACTGTAAGCCTACTTCTGCCACACCCTGTGTTTGAGATGTTATGGAAAGTTTCTTCCTCAAGTGTCCCAACCTCCTTTTCAAAGAGCTCTGAGACTATGAAGTGACTCATTCTAATGATTAAAGGGACAGTCACAGTCTACTATATCACTGGCTCAAGTCAGGCAAAGTTCTGGAGTAAACCAGGTCCAAATTTTTTCAATTATAGCAAGCAGATCTTCATGGACTAACTTTAAATTGAAATGTTTAGGACTCTGTGATCAAATAGCCACATTAAAAGACCCCTGTGAAAATCAAACAAAATAAGAAAAAAGATCATGATATCTTTATCCCTAAACACTTCCTTGAGCCATTCTAAAAACAAATGACATTATCTTACAATACCATTCAATATCGCATCTAAAAAAATTAAGAATAAATTCTTTTTTTAAAAATATGTTTTTTTTATTGATTTTATTTGAGAGAGAGAGAAAGGGAGAGAGAGAGAAACATCATGATGAGAGAGAATCATTGATCAGCTGTTTCCTGCACACCCCCTACTGAGGATCGAGCCTGCAACTGGGAATTGAACTGTAACCTCCTGGTTCATAGGTCAATGCTCAACCATTGAGCCACAGTGGCCCAGCAATAATTTCTTAATATCATCTAATACCTAGTTCATCTTAAAATTTCCTTTACGTATGTCCCAAATACCTTTTCACTATGGTTTACTATATTGTATTATACTACATTGAAATATATTACATCTTATATTAAAATACATTATATAAACTTCTGGATCTAGCTAAGAGATGTAGAGAGCTGGAAAAGGCATCACTCACACCCTTAGAACAAGAAAAAAGCGGAACTGCAAATTATTGACTTTTCTTGACCTCATTGGACCACTGAGATAACAAAGCAAACAGGTATGTGAAATGTGGGAGTGACAGGCACCAGGCAGGAGAAATAGGACTCCAGGATTTGCTTGCTTGGGGCAGATGTCACTGGAAGACATATAAGTCAGCAAGAAATTTTAGCTAGAAACTCAAAGGATGAAATAAATATCTGTGAGCCCATGGTGATGCAAATAAATGATTGCATAAATAAATAAATGAAGGAGAAGGCTCTTTCTTACAGAGAATGCCAAGTAATAAGTATAGGAATGAAGGACAAAGTAAATCATCTTAGAACACCACAGGAATAATTGTTACAGTAAGATTCACTGATGAATGAGAAAACTATAAGAACAGCCTATAGGGGAATGGGATATTTACATAGCCTCAAAATATCTTGCCCAAATATTTGTTTAATTTCTGTGGTGATTCTAACATATGCCCAGAAATTCTCTGAGAATCTGCCCTCCAGGGAAGATGGGTAAGTGCCGTTTGAGAAGAAGCTGCACTTAAGTGACTTCTAAAGAATAGAGAACGGAAAGGGTAATATAACAACCTTAGAGTGGAGAAACCTGGAAGACATCACCTTAACCAAGTGACCAAAGTTAACATCAACAGGAAACAAGCCATGTTGATATCATGGACTCTGACATAATGCAATGAGGAAAGTACTTCACCTCTGTGGTATCTTTTCAAAAAATCCATAACTTCAGTCTAATCACCAAACAAGCTCAAATTGAGGAACATTCTACAAAATACCTGATCAATAATATTCAAAACAGTCAAGATCATAAATTAAAAAAAAAACTAAGGAAAACTAAGAAACTCACATAGCTTGGAGGAAACTAAGAAGACAGGACCACTAAATGAAATGTAGTATCCTGGAAGAGCAAAAGAATATTAGCTATGGAATGACTGGAGACATCCAAATAAAGTCTGTAATTTGGCTAGTAGCATTATTCTAAAGTTAGTTTCCTAGTTTCTATAACTACATCATGATTATATAAGATGTTCAAATTAGGGGACAGGTCTGAGATTATGATGGCCAAACAGTCTCTATGCCATTGAGCATAAGTACTGGGGGCTGTTTCAGAGGCCATCTATACTAATAAAAGGGTAATATGCTAATTAGACCGAGAGACCAGACATCTTCCTACCGTCTGACTTCCTTCCAGACAAAGCCACGGTGTTGGGTGGGGGGGCTGAGGCAGAGGGGGTTAGGGGTGGTCAGGCCAGCAAGGAAGGGGAGTTGGGGGCCATGAGGCTGGCAGAAGAGGGCAGTTGGGGGTCATGAGGCTAGCCGGGGAGGATAGTTGCGGACCATGAGGCCAGCCAGGGAGGGCAGTTGGGGGCCATGAGACTGGCAGGGGATGGCAGTTGGGGCCATCAGGCTAGCAGGGGAGGGCAGTTGGGAGCCATCAGATCGGAAGGGGAGCAGTTAGGTGGCAATAAAGCTGGTAGGCAGGCAAGTGATTAGGAGCCAGCGGTCCCGGATTGCGAGAGGGATGTCCTGATTGAAGAGGGTACAGGCCGGGCTAAGGGACTCCCCCCGCCCCATGCATGAATTTCGTGCACTGGGCCTCCAGTGTAAAAATATTTAAATAGGTCTTCAAAGCATAAGTATATACATACAATAAGAAAAAGTCATGAATTTATTACTCCTCAAATTCTAAATGGTAAGTTTTTTCATATACTCCAATAATAGAAAACTTAGAAAATGGATATGAACAAAAGGAAGAAAATGAAAATTATCACTGGGATATCTTTTTAATATCAGTAAAAGTCATTCTACAACATTGTTTTTTCTCTCTCCATTTAAGTTATTAAATTTTGGCTAAATATGATTCACAGGCAGAATATAATGTTGTAATGGTCAGTGGATTGATGGCTACAATATTTAAATTTGTTGATTACAGTAACAGCCAAAGTAATGCTTCTAAATGCAGAAATTAAATTTATAGGGGAAAAATCTTTACTAGCCAATACATCTAGGGCAAGAGAAACAAAAGGAAAAATAAATAAATGAGACTACATAAAACTAAAAAGCTTCTGCACAGCAAAAGAAACCATCCACAAATGAAAAGGGAACCAACTGTGTGGGAGAGCACATTCACTACTGATACATCTGATAAGGGTTAATTTCCAAAATACAGAAATAATACATACAAATCAACCAAAGGAAGGCAAACAATCCAATTTAAAAATGGGCAAAAGACCTGAATAGACACTTCTCCAAAGGGGACATACAGATGGCCAAGAGACATATGAAAAAATGCTCAAAGTCACTAATCATCAGAGAGATGCAAATTAAAAACACACTGAGGTATCACTTCACACCTGTCAGAATGGCTACCATTAATAAATCAACAAACAAGTGCTGGTGAGGATGTGGAGAAAAGGGAACCCTCATGCACTTCCAGTGGGAATGCAGACTGGTGCAGCCACAGTGGAAAACAGTATGGAGATCCCTCAAAAAATAAAAAATGGAGCTGCCATTTCAGCCAGCAATCCCACTTCTGGGAATATATCCTAAGAATCCTGAAACACCAATCAGAAAGAACATATGTGCCCCTATGTTCATAGCAGCACACTTGACAATGGCTAAGATCTGGAAACAGCTCAAGTGCCGATCGGCTTGCAGCCACAGTGGAAAACAGTATGGAGATCCCTCAAAAAATAAAAAATGGAGCTGCCATTTCAGCCAGCAATCCCACTTCTGGGAATATATCCTAAGAATCCTGAAACACCAATCAGAAAGAACGTATGTGCCCCTATGTTCATAGCAGCACACTTGACAATGGCTAAGATCTGGAAACAGCTCAAGTGCCCATCGGCAGATGAGTGGATTAAAAAGCTGTGGAAGACTATACAGCTGTAAAAAAGAAGGATCTCTTACCCTCTGAGACAGCATGGAGGGACCTGGAGATTATTATGCAAAGTGAAATCAGTCAGTCAGAGAGAGACAAACATCACATGATCTCACTTACATGTGGAATCTAATGAAGAAAATAAACTGACAAATAAATAGGTCCAGAGACATGGACGCATGGAAGAGATGGACAGGTCTCAGAAGGAAGGGGTGGCGGCGGGTGCAGGCAGGAAGATATTAACCAATAATGTATATGCATCTATGCATAGCCCATGAACACAGATGATAGTATAGTGAAGGCCTGGGGTGGGGTGGGAGCCAAGCAGAGTGGGGCCAAGGAATGGAAAATGGGGTACATCTGTAATACTCTCAACAGTAAAAATAAATTTTAAAAAACCTTTACTGCTAAGGACCTAATTAAGCAGTTTTAGTGAGCTCTCGGGGCCTTCTCAATTTCCCTTATTTACATTTATTCCATCCTAACCCAGGAACTCCTATACCAGAGATGTGTCACTAAAGAATTAAAATTTTTAAAGAATTTATAGCAAATTGCAACATACTCAGTTCTATACTCAATCAGATCATTAAATCTCAGCTGCTTGTACAAGCTAAACCCCTAAATAAACATTTGGTGACTGATACGCGAATAGCTAAGGAAGTCAAGAGAACCATGACCCTGCTGTGGCTGCACAGCTTGAAATAATCACGGGAAAAGGAAATTAAAGAATACAGTTTCAGTATTTCTCTGTCAGAGTACGGTGGAAAGTTAATACATGGGAGACTATATGTATGGACTCTGTTTTGACCTTCAAAATAAAGGTTGATTCTTCTTAATTGCAAGATAACCTATTACTATCAATAGTAATTCGTCTACTAAAAATTGAAGCACAAGGCAAGGCGTATTTATAAGGGAGGCTTATAGAAATAGTGGTGTCTTCACTGACAAAACACATATTCTGTTGAATGGATCCTAATAAACTGTTCATGCTCTAGAAATTCAGGGTAGAATGGATAGAGGGGGATGATCCTCAAGTGTACATGATCCACAGGTGTACATGAATCGGGCCTCCATGATCCCCAAGTAACATAAACTCATAAACCTTATGTTAGAAGTAGTCTTAGAACTTAATCGTCCCAATGGCCCAGGTGAGGACTCCACTTAATACAACCCGTAGAAAATGATACAGAAGTCTGTGGCTGAGAGAAAAGCTATGGAAAGTTCACCTGAGTGAAACGATCTCAAGATACAGAAAGTCGGGCTCTGAGGAAACCAGCAGAGGATAGTTAGAGAAATGAGATTCACAGTGAAAGATTTTTTAAAGAAAAATGGAACAGCATTCAGCCTTGAAAAAAGACAATCACAGTGAACTTCAAGATTTCCCCCACCCACCTCAGGGTAGGATCAGTTTCTAAATCCTCAGGGAAGACCACAAAAGGAAAAATTTCAACTCATAAGCCGTTGCATTCTTTTTTGGTGTTGTTGTTCTATTTAAATTATAAAGCAGAGAACTGTCCTAAAAGGGAAAAGGTGAAACAGGCTACAGAGGGAATGTGGCCAAACTCCATCATTCTGGGGATGTTTAAAAACTGGACTGACTTAAGTATAGCCTGAAGGCAGGAATGGCTGGATGAAAACCAACCGTTGGTTTTCATGGCTTCTGCAAAACTCCGGCCGTCTGGTATTTTACAGTGTCTTTCACGTGCCCAGGAAGAATTCAGGAAGTTTAATAATTTCAGAGGTCAAAGTTAAGAAGTCTAAGAAGTCTACAGCATTGCCAAGAACCTTGGATTTTTATTAATAGTGTTTAAGGATAGAGGGCAGAGGAAAGGAAAAGAAAGCGCTTCAGTGAAGACTCAAGTTCTTTCCAAACATTTCTTAAACTCTGGTATTCCTTTCCTGTTAGGTCCGAGGTTTGATTTAAACTTATCTACAAAGTGATTAGCCTATTGCTGTTTCTTGGATGCTGGCAGAAGAAATGAGATCTCTGGGTTAGAGACAAAGGACTTTACTCGTGGCCCAGCAAGCAGTCTGAGCATTAGCATGTTTGCATCTGTTCCACTTGCCCTCCAACAGTGCATTTTTAAGTTAATTTGGAGAAAGTACCTAGGAACTAACTGATAGTTTTTTAAGTTTTGGGATCCTTTCTAAGAGAAAGGTTTGATTCTATTAGTTTATTACACACTTACACACACACACACACACACTTACACACACACACACACACACACAATATTGTCTTGTGTAACCCTTACAACTGAAAGAGTTTATCACATTTGCTTGGCTTCTCTAACAACCAGATGCTTGTGCAATGCCTGTGGGAGGCAGAAGAGGAGCAGGCCCTCTTACACAATGTTTTTGAAATAAGTTAATGCAGCAAATAATATGACCACTATTTTTCCTTGCTCTATATTGGGAAGCTCCTAAGTTTAGTCACTCAGCCACCAAAAAGGTGGTCTCTGTGCCCAGGGGCACAAGGCATACAACCAACTGACTGTCTCTGTTTCTCCCTCTCTCTCAATAGCTAATGTTCTTTGATCTCTGATTTTAATATTCCCAGATCACACTCATTCCTTATGGGCCATGTAGCAGGAGGAGGCAGAATTAGTAGCATTCCCACGCATGAGAAGAATCTCCTACAGTGAGGGCTCCAGGAGTTTATGCTGCCGTCTATCAGGATCTCACCACACGTGGACACTATGCCAAGTGTTCTGACCGACTGGATTCCTTTAACTGTTCCTTTAACAGCAGTCCTCTGAATGCTTGCCCATGGACCTGAGTGTCAACCTCCAGAGCCCACGCTCTGGCCCTGGCTATGCTATAAAAGGGTCAATGGTGTCCTAAGAGCTATTTTCCAGAGCTTCAACCTCAAGGAGGTAATTTTCCATCTGTTCTTTCCGCTAATGCTCAAACAAACAAAATATGAGCTTAAATTACATAGAAAGTTTGGTAGACAAGTGGATAATAACCCACTGAAGCAGGAGGCTAGGAGAAGCGTAGACGCTCCATCCTCAAGCGTGCCTAAAAGAGCCATGGCCATCCCATCTTGGGTTGTTTAGGGAAGACATAAGAAGTCTTTCTTTGCCCTGACCGGTTTGGCTCAGTGGATAGAGCATTGGCCTGCGGACTGAAGAGTCCCAGGTTCGATTCCGGTCAAGGGCATGTACCTTGGTTGCGGGCACATCCCCAGTAGGGGGTGTGCAGGAGGCGGCTGTTCAATGTTTCTCTCTCATCGATGTTTCTAACTCTCTATCCCTCTCCCTTCCTCTCTGCAAAAAATCAATAAAATATATTTTTTTTTAAAAAGAAGTCTTTCTTCTTTCATGGTCAACCTATGTAAAGGGAAAAACTGAATCAGGGAATACTAATCGCTAAGGTTTAATGTAGTGTTTTTTCTGTGCCAGACTTTATTCAAGTGCTTCATATTAGACTAGAGGCCCAATGCACAAAATTCGAGCAAGAGTAGGCCTTCTTTCCCCCAGCTGCCGGCTCCAGCTTCCCTCCAGCACCTGGGGCCCGGGCTTCCCTAGCAGCCCTGGCTTCGTCCGGAAGGTCATCCGGAAGGAAGTCTGGTCTAGTTTGCATATTACATTTTTAATATTATAGATAAGAAAACACAATTTTTTTTCTTGGAAAAATAGGCCTTCTCCTCAAACTATTTTTAAAATTACAAATAATAAAACTCTATATCACAATAACCAACATAATACTTCAGCTCAATCAACAGTTTAAAAATTGGTGGAATAGGTGGAGACAAGGGTGGAAATAGTAAGCAAGAGAGGCAAAGGGGGCAGTGGGGGGGGGTGGGGGGGGGGGGGGGGGGAGGGAGTAAAGAGAATATAGGGGAAAAGATAAATATTTAAATGTGGGGGAAGGGGAGAAAATAAGAGAATCAGAAGAAAAGAATAGAAGAAAAAACTGAGAAGCAAATAAAAAGATAAGATAAAGGAAACAAGACCCTATTAAGATTATTCTTACATCACACTCTGCTATTCAGTTGGGTTATGAGTGCATGTAGGCCTAGATATCAATGAATTATTTTCTTTTGCAATGTCTAGTTAACTGCTTAACCACTGTTCACAGATCTCCAACATTAAGTTTTCTGAGTCTTAGCTGTAACTGATGTTAACTGCAGTATCTATCTGGTAAAATTATTGTTCAGGCCACTCTGCGGGTATCCAGAGACTATTGCTTCCACACTGAACAAAATCGAAATAAAATACAAATTGACCGTCAAGTCCAAAGCAATTTTAATATGACCTGAGGAAGCAGACTGGATTACATGATTTATACTTCAGTTCCATGCCCCCAAAAATTAAATAATATCTCACTAAAAGCATTCTCAAGTGAAAAAGTATATCCTTGGCTGGACTCTAGATTTCCTCCCTCTCGAGCCATCCTTTGCTACATCTGTTTCTCCAGCCAGTCATAGTCTATTTATCTTCCTTCTAGACAATAAGTTCTGCTGGCCGGGCTCCTCACACCCTTAAAGAAATTCTCTGAGGTGTTCACTGCATCACCACAATACGTGAAGGGGCTCTCCTAGCCTCGCTCATCTTGGCTTTCCATCATTACTCTCCCACCCCAGCTCCAGGGAGTGAGGAATAGTAGCACATTTTTCAAGCGAAGTTGAAAATGTTCCAGTTTCCTAAGTCTCTGCAGGCAACCTACAGATTTGTATAACACAAAATGGGACTTCGAAAGCAGAATGAAGCTGCTCGGGAGTAGTCGGTCTCCAGATGTGGCTGTTACAGAGAATATAAAATGCTTTCTTCTAAACGTGCAAGTGATTAAATCTGGGGAACTACTCTATCATTATAGTAATAGGGATTTTTTTTTTCTTACAAAGTTGCATTTTTCCTGCTCAAAGTCTCCTTTGACTAAATGAATTTCATATGTGTAATCAAAGCACTGTACTTGGAGTTAATTTGAGCAATTTTTGTTAAAATTTACCCACATGGTGAAACACTCTTTGAAAAGAATGTCATGAAAGGGAGCTTTAAAGTTATTATTTTAAGCATAACCATGCATCCTTACTTTAGCTGTGGTATGTCTTCTCTTGGACTAACTGGGTATCCTTAGACACAACATGTTTTTACATCACTGTAGGAATCCATCTTGTTTCTTAAGCAATGACTAGAAGGTTTACTATTACCACACAGGGAAATTTTAAAACTTCAAACCTCTTAGTTGTAAAGGAATTTTTAAAAAATATGATTAATAGTGAAAAATTAGGAATAGCTTCAATATTATTCATTCGCTTATTCAGTCAACAAGGATTTATTGAGCACCCACCCTGTGCTAGCCTTGTTCTAGGCACAAGAAAACCACAGTACATGGAACAGTCCCCATCTCATGATGTTCATATCCTTGAGAACCAGAAATTGTGTTGTGCAAATTATGGTGTATTTAAAGAGAGGAATACTGTTTGGTCCTAAAAATGATGTTGTACAAGCATATTCGTTAACTAAAATGATGTTCACAGTATAGTAAGTAAAGAAGACAAGTAACAAAGAGGATTACAGTGTGAAAATTTTTATGTAATATATATATTAATGTAAGAGCTAATAATTATTCAGATTTTACTATAGGTTGGCACTGTTTTAAGTACTTCATATAAGTAATTTCATTTTATCCTCATTACAGCTCGGGTCAGAGTTTGGAGTTATATCACTACAGAAGATTTTTATTGTTTTTATTTAACAGTATTTCCCACTTTTTCTAAAATATATATGTATTGTGTCATTAACAAACTATTAGATATAAAATAAAATTTACATTTCTCAATTGTTGCATGCTACAAATATAATAATTTCTATAGAGAGGTGCCTAAAAATGCTAAACTTTTATCAAGCACATTCTATATATCAGATACCATTTTGGGTGAAGAAAACATGAAAATGAATAAGACATGGAGCAAGCTCTGACAGAGCTTACAGTATAGTGGGCAAAAAAAAGAGGGGGGAGAGCTGTGGAGATAAGGGAATAGTTTTAAAGACACATGCACAATATTATATAAGCCCAGGAGAGACTGGGAAGCAAGAGAAGCCCAAGAAGCAAGAGAAAGCTTCACACTGAAGGGGATGAGAGCATGAGTGCTCTGGGATCAGGAAACTGTCTTCCAACTTCTCAGAGGAGGAAGTCAATTATAACTGTGTTGTTTCATTAGAACACTGATGAGATGCTGTAGGAACTTAACTCTTGTTTATATCAATTAGCCTGTGGTAGAATTGGTTTCTTTACAAGTCGTTTCACTTAAGGTTGCAGAACCTATCAACAATGCTAATTAAGGACTTACCACAACATGATAGGAATGTCAAAAGCAATGAAATCAGCTGCATACATTGTGAGCTGTAAGTCACACTTCCGTTTATAAGGGACTTAAAACTTACCAGCGTCATAGCTGTGCATTCCCCTGGCAATCAAATCACTTCTCATCATGCTTATAGGTGACCCTTTCACTAAGTCCTAACAATGAACAGAAACATTCTTCTGATATGAAAGCTGGAGTGCTTCAGCTAAATCTAAGGATGAAGTCTAATTACCAGTGGAGAAAGTCAGTTTTAAATGATACTTGGATGTCGCTGCTCATATATTGTTATTCTTCCAATTCTTGAAGAGCAGATGTTTATTTTTAAGAAAACAAATACAATTTTCATACTCTCTTAACAAATTAGGCACATAAATCTCCTAAGCTGTCAGCTGAGAGAGAATCTATCATAAGAACAAGAATCGGAACTACATTAAAGATCTGATACAAATCATGTCCATAATGCCTGCATATTGCAGGTACTAAATAAGTATTTGCTGAATTGATGAATAAATGATGCTACATTTTCTTTGCAGATCCCACTAAACTTTTCCATGGAAAATTAGTTTTTAGTAAAAAGGTTCTAAAGATAAATGTAAACAAAGGCTTAATTTCCTTTAGCAGAAAAGGGGCAAATAAATTTTTCTTCTCAAATTCCTAGATGAGAGTAAACCATATTTCACTGGGTCAGGTGAGGTGAATCCATCTTTTGGTGCTTATAAAACAAACACTCATGGTTGTTAGATTCAATCAGTCCACAGTTCCTACCCCGGTACTCCTATCCCAAATCCTAAAATCTGAGTGGTGTTGACTCAGCCCACTTTCCCTAATGTGCTTGGAAGTCAACATTTCAGGATAATAAAATCTAGCATGATCTGAACTGTAACAATTAGTAAGAGAGCTGAACAGTGAGAAGGAAGACACATGATATGCTCAGCTTGGATTTTACCTAGCGTTAATATTAAACCGTAAGAAATGTCTTGCCCTCATGTGAATAACAGCTTGGTTAGTTTTTCCTCATTTGCTTATTCTTTTCTGGAATGAAATTAAGTATATGTTCACCTTCTGAAATGTTTTCATTTCAATAATTTCAACTCTGTACCAGAACACAGGAGTCCTGATTTTCCAACTGCCTTCCTGCTGTTTAAAACTTTTATAGGAGCCCTAGCCAGTTTTGCTCAGTGGATAGAGCATCGGCCTATGGACCAAAGGATCCCGGGTTCGATTCTGGTCAATGGCATGTACCTTGTTTGCAGGCTCCTCCCTGGCCCAGGTCTGTGCCCTGGTTGGGGGGTGAGCAAGAGGCAAGAAATTGATGTGTTTCTCTTACTTCAGTGTTTCTCTCTATCTGTCCCTCTCTCTTCCACTCTCCCTAAAAAATCAATGGAAAAATATCCTCAGGTGAGGATTAACAAAAAATTAATTAATTAAAATTATAACTATAAAAATAACACTGCTTTAAAAAAATAAAATAAAAATTTTATAGGAGTTGAGGTGAGAAGGAAGGAGAGATAGAGGGAGAGGGAGAGATGGAGGGATGGGAGAGAAAGGAGGGAGGAAAGAGAGAAGAGGGAAGGAGCAAGGAAAGGACAGAAGGTTGATGGAGAGGAGAGGAGAGGGGAGGGGAGGAGAGGAGAGTGAATTCAGGTCTTTAAATGAGAGGAAACAGCTAATCTTCCTAAATATTTAAGTGAAAACATAAATTACAGGTAACTCCCACCATAAACACAGCTGCACTATCTCATCTCCTGACATTAAAGACAAACACTCTTCTGCCAGGATCTCAGGAAAAGCAGCAGAAGTCTGTCTCTGCGTGGAGCAAAGTAGAACAGTCCCCTTGGCGTCCCCAGCATGCTCTGGGTGCGCCTGAAGACAAGGGCAAGCAAACTCCTCCCTCCCATCCACTTTGTCTGGCTTTAAGATAAGTAGGAGTGTTTCCTTTAAACAGCTTCTACATGAAAGGCAAGGCTTTCCAGCTGGAATGGAAGCCTGTGTGTCAATGACAAACACATGCACTGCATGTCAACTGCACAACAGTTTGAAACATTACAGGAAGTTCCTCAAACGACTCTGTTCACTGTAGGCCTAACTGGCCGTGCTGTTGAGATACATGTAATCATAAAGGACCCACAGGCACAGCTCCAGCGCCGGAACCCCTAGCAGGAGAGACTGGGCTGAGCTGGTGTAAAGAGCCAAGATCCTCTCAGTGTCACCGTGATAGTTTCAAAGCGCCTAAGAGCAAATAAAATAGAAATGGAGAGAATATACTACTTTATATGTATTTTTAGTAGAACCATGGCTTTGACATCTCCAATGCAATCGCTGAAAATAAAAGGGAGAAGGGGGAATAGAGGAAAGAGGAGGAGAGAGGTAAAGAAGAGGAGGTAATTCTACCAAATCTTGGGTTAGAATCACAGAATTTCAGTTCTGGATGGAAGATAAATGATGAAGCCCAGTTGCACGTCAGAATCACCCAATAGGTAGATAGATAGATAATGATAGATAGATAGATAATAATAATAATAATAGTAATAATAACAACAATAGGTAGATAGATAGATAATGATAGATAGATAGATAGATAGATAGACAGATAGATAGACAAATAATAGATGAGAGAGACAGAGAGACAGAACTCATTCCCCAAGTCTCTGAGGAACTGAGACTTGAGCTCGGGCAGAGCTAGGAGGACATGGATATATTTTCAGTTCTCCAGCAGAGGATGCTCTAGTTGTGTCAGGGCTGATAAACACTTATTACACACACAAACACACACACACACACACACACACACACACACACACACACACACACACACACACACACACACACACACACACACACACACACACACACACACACAATGTGTTCAGAGCTAGGATACCAGAGGTTTAGGGTGCTATGGAATCACAGGCAAGAAATCTCTAACCCAATTTGACAGGCTAGAATTAGTTCGTGGCATGCTGCTTAAATTGAATCTTAGATAAGTTGTCAGTCAAAGAAAAGAGGCAGAAATACGACTGTACAGGTCGGCAAGGCATATGTAGCTTGCTAAGGAATCTGGCAATTATCCAAACACATTTGGGAATGATTGCAAGACTTTAAAAATGGAATGCCACGTGCATCTGTTGTATTTGCCGGCCAAGGCTCCCTTTCCCCCATGCATGGGGTTTAGGTGGGGTTGACTGTCCTCTAGGTCATAGGGGATGGATGGATAAGCCAGGTCTGCCCAAACAGAGGCTCTGTGACTCAAGCATCAGTGATTGAGTCACGAATAGATCTAGGGCCCTCCTTGGGACCATTCTGCCAAAGCCATGTGGGAAGATGTTCTTATTTTGCTGGCTTCTACACCTGCTAGAGTCTGAATTCTGGGCTGCCAGTGACCAGCACACCCATCGGTGGGTATATTTGAAACTCTTGGTCAATCTGGGCCTTTAATCAGACCCATCTCTTGGATTTCCAAGTGATGTGGGCCAATAAATTCCCAGATTTGCTTAATATAGTTTGAGTTGGGTTTCACTCACTTGCAAACAAACAAACAAACAAAAACCTAACCAATACAGGAGCACTATTGTATTTTAGAAAAACCAAACTAGCTGCAAGGTGGAGAATTCCATACTATTACAAAGGTTACTATAGCAACCCAGGTGAGACATAATGAGGAGCTGATCTAGGCAGGGATGGTGAGGAGGTGGAGAGAGAGGAGGAGGAGGATGGGGGTGAGAGGGGCGTTTTATTAACTTAAGCTACTATAATAGTAATGCCCAAAAATAACAGAATCAAGATGCCTGTAGATCTCATTTCAAAAATATGAAGGGAAAGACTATTCACGCCTATCCTTATTTACTAACAGAAAACTAAATGACAGCAGTATTAGAAATTTATAAAAATAAAAATGCCAGCTTGATATAGGAATAGGCTATTTAAATTTTTGAGGTGTTCAGAGAAGTCTATTTCAGTGAAACACAGCAATCTTGCTTGACACAATTAGAAAGCCTAATACAATGACTCAGAGAGGTCCCGAGAGATCTAAGACCATGCACCAAGCAGATAACATCCGTATTGGAGCCCTAACAACCAACTCTCCAATTTTAAATAAGTCCCTAGGACCTCATGGGCTCACTGTATTGTTCAAGAAGGAAGAAGTCACCCTGAGGCTGACAGGAATAATAAAACACTGCAAAATGGTTCAGATTGGCAGGAAATGTTTCTTCAACATAAGCCAAGCGATCTCCACCATGGTACTTGATCATCAGTGTAGAGCACTCAATGTGATTGATGGGGGGAAATCCAAGAGAAGCTACTCTTCTCATCTATTTTGTTCCATGCATCCTCTGTAATTCAGTAACAAATTGTAATTCAGCCAATATCTGAATATGAACAATAGTCTCATAAAATGAAAATGTGTTCACAACGTATTAATGTATCACAAAACAAACAAACAAACAAAAAGCCCTGAGTTTTAGCTACATCCATCCCATCAGGTTTGTGTTATGCAGACAGGTAATTCCAGCTGGGGAAGTCGGATATTAGTTTTTATTGCTTTTATTATCTTTTTTTTTTATCATTGCATGGCATTCTAAATGTTGTAGTCCTTCAATTAATTTTTAGTTTCCACATGCAATGATCAGGAACAGAATTCTTTACCAGGTTTATAGAAACCCCAACCCAGACAATTATAAGACAGCCAAGTCCCACCTTTCTCCTAGGGTAGGAATCCCACCCATGTCTCTATCAAGTGATTTCTCCACCTCAGCTTAAACATGTCCAAAGAGGGGACACTTTCCTACTTACACTATATTCTGGTGCTTACCTTGACATTTTGCCTTTTGTAGAACAACCTCTGTCCCCTTAGATACTTTGTAGAAAACATTCGTCCTCTCCAATAGGCTGCCAAGTAAAGAGGTGCTCTTCAAATTCCCCCCAACACAGAGGCCGGCTTGCTCTTGTCACAGGTATAATTTGAAATATGTAGCCAGATACCCTCAAACTGCTAAAGCAGACCCCTCAGAGTCCCCACTTACCAAAGGATCCACTGTTCCTTGCAGTTTTCTCTAGAAATTCCCCCCTGAACTGCTAGAAAAACTGCCCATTTCTGTGGCTTCTCCCACTCTCCCTAGACTGAAATTTACTTTCTACCTGCTTAGCCCCGCATTCTAGGACCCAGAGTCAGTTGAGGTGCCTCTTCACTATAAATTCTACACAGAAATACTGACCCTCAATTCTTCTCATCTTCATTCTCTTGGTATTTATGGGGCAGCGGTGTTAGCTAGAGTCGGGGATGACTTGATAATCACCTGATGCTTTGGTTCTTAAACTTCGATGGAGCCCTTTGAGGACCTGGGGAAAGTTATGGCCCTTCTTGCCAGAAAAATGCATAGACCTTCCTGGCCTCTGTGGTTCAGTGATTGAGTGTCAACCCATGAACCAGGAGGTCACGGTTCAATTCCCAGTCAGGGCACATGCCTGGGTGCGGGCTTAATCCCCAGTAGGGAGTGTGCAGGAGGCAGCCAATCAATGATTCTTTCTCATCATTGATGTTTCTATCTCTCTCTCCCTCTCCCTTCCTCTCTCTGAAATCAATTTTTTTAAAGTTTAAAAATAATGTATAGACCTTGCATGTAATTTTAGATAGTCAAAAGAGAGCGACTGGGGCAAAACCACAGGTAAAAACTGCTAGTCCAGGCCAAGCTTTACACTTAAAATATAAGAAAAATAAGGAACAGAGGAGACAAAGCGCTTGTCTAAGATCTTAGAGCTTCATAGTGGCAAAGCCTGCTGGGTCTCCTGATTCCTGGTTCGGTGCCCACTCTACCATCTCACGTTGCTGCTTCATATGTTGGAGGCTAAGTTGCTTTTTTAACTAGGCAGAATTCGGAATTGTTATTCAGTGGCAACAAAGGCCTCAGCCAACCCTCTGAGGAATTCTGGAGGTGAGGCTGTCCTGAGTTGAGGAGGGGTGGAGGGTGACATGAAAAGCCTGGGCCCACACATTCCCACATCAACCAGTCCATAGATGTGGGCTGCTCAGAAAACACATGCCAGGAAGATCTCTTCCAGACCTCAGCTGAGAGTTAGCAACATCAGTACTCCAGCAGAACCAGTCTAGTGGAGTGAGGCCTTTGGCCTACAGAGAGGGGAATCCGGGCAGGGCACCGTAGCATCCACCACAGTGGTTATAGGAGCACTTGTAATCAGCCTCCTATTCCTTTTCAAATAACCTTCAAAATTCTAAGGTAACGTTTTCCTCTCTTCAAGAACTGAAAGCTGCCCACGGATCCTCAAGAGCAGAAAAATGCAGCTACGATGCCCCAAACATAGCTGAGCTAGCCTGAGGGCTCCTCCAAACATTGTCAAGACAATTGACCTTGACAAAATCAGGGAAGTCCATTTCTGGAAATAGTCTCTGGGGCATCCCAAAAGTAATGGGATGAAATTGATCGAGCAGTGCACTGTTTCGCTTTATAGCCCTTGCGTTTGTCATACAAATCATAATGAATACTTATTTCTTGATTTACATTTCGGCCTTCACACAATTGGCAGCTCTTGCCATGTTTACATGCACCATCTGGAAGAACTAATGAGCCAAGGAGCACCAGAAATTATAACTTGCTTTGACTAAACCTAGAAGACTTTTACTGGCAATGAAATGATTTTGCTTTTTTTCTTCTTTTCTTTCTGGATTTGCAAGGAGATTAAAACATGAGTTTCACTGAGTATAGGCAGAAATATGCAAAGCTCATTTTAATGGAATGAACCTGAAGGCATCTGGCATTCCTAATCAATTCAGAATCATTTAGTCATTATAGCAATAGTCTCAGGATAGAAAGTCTCTTCTAACACTGGAATACTTAAATTACCTGGTCTATACACAAATCTCACAGTAGGTCTCCATGGGCATAAGAGGGAACACAGGAATGCTGAATAGCACAGCATGTAAGAAATTGTACTCTGGCCTCCCGTGGGCCTAAGTCTACCTCTGGTACTTACTAGTTATGACCCTGGGCAAGTTAGTTAACCTCTTTAGATATCAGGTGCTTGTATATAAAACTAGAGGCCTGGTGCACAACATTCATGCACTCGGGGGTGAGGGTCCCTCAGCCCAGCCTGCACCCTTTAGCAGTCCGGGAGCCCTCGGGGGATGTCCAACTGACGGCTTAGGCCTGCTCCCAAGCTGCAGTTGGACATCCTTAGCACTGCCACAGAGACTCCCGCCACCGCCACTGCGCTTGCCAGCCGTCAGCTCAGCTTGTGGCTGAGTGGCGCTCCCCCTGTGGGAGCACACTGACCACCAGGGGGCAGCTCCTGCATTGAATGTCTGCCCCCTTGTGGTCTGTGCATGTCATAGCGACCAGTCGTTCAGCTGTTCAGTCAATTTGCATATTACCCTTTTATTATATAGGGTAAGGATGATAATGGGAATGACATAATAGGGTTATTGTGAGAATTAAATGAGATAATGCAAGTAAAGTACATTGAATTATTAGGGCACAACACTAAAGAAGCACTCAATGATCGTTAGTAATTATTATCTCTTATCTTTTGAGTGTTTACAAAAATAAAAATTCTTCTTCCAATGTAGCCCCTCTTGGGTCAAAGCTGCCCTTGGTAGAGGGTAACTGAGGATGACACGAATGAATTAAATACATCCATAACCAGTCCATGTGCTCGTTTTCATCCCAAGACAGAGTGTGAAGGGCTCTGGTTAGCCCTGATCTATCAGGGTAAGTGCATGCTTCTCCAGGAAATGTAAATGGGATACAGATGGGGCCAGCTGCTCGGGAGACATCTCACACTCTTGTCTTCTTAAAAGTTAAATTTAGAAACGGAAATACGTAACTGTTCCAATCATTTCTGTTGCCATAGCGTCTCCCCAACTGGCAAAGTGAAGGAATGAGGCAAATATTTAGGACTCCCCACTAAATCTAAAAAGATGTTATCAGAGCCTTTGAAAGGCTCTTCTAAAAATAATACTCAACTTGGCATGCTAGCATTGAATTTTCATAGTTTTTATAATATTGTATTTGTTATTTATGGTTATAACACAAAAATTGCCTACTGCAGAAAATACATTAAACATTTGAAGGCAATATTTTTTTTCCTGAATGGTGATCATACTGTCTAGTTAGTATTTGACCCTGCTTTTTTCATTTAATAATTCCTATAAACACTTTCCAGTGTCTTTACCTATTTTTTTGAAAATGTGATTTTTAACAATATGGACTATCCATTTATATAGGTTCATTCTATGAGTCATTAGTTGTTTCTAACTTTTGACTAAAATGAAGTTGCAATAAGCATCTTTGCACATTAATCTTTGTCCAAATCTCTGGTTTTTTTAAAGGATGCCTAGAATTACTGCAAAGATTGTATTTTAAGCCAATTATTGCCCATCAATTGCTTTCCAAAAAGATACCAACTTACATTTTCATCAGCAATGAAAATGTAAGTGCCCACCTTGCCAACACTTTGCCCACACCAAATGTCAAAACTTCTAAAATTGAAAGAGTATTTGATACAAAATAATTGATATCTTGGCAATAAGAATATTTTAATTATCTAAAATAAAACTTTGATTAAATTAAAACTAGGAAGTTAAGTCATGACAGTTGGATCAAACTTAATTATATTCTCTGTCATGATCAGTCTTGAGGTTGAGTTATTTGTGTATTCTCTTACCTGTTGCCACGGCCACCAGTTTATGAACTTCTGCAGGGCAGCAAGGGGTTTATGGACCTCCCACACCACCTAACAGTGTCTGTGTGCACTCCATGCTCAACAATTCTTTGTGGAATGGAACTGATTGTGCTATTGAGCCTTTATGATGATTTCAGTCCATATTGGGAAAGAGGGAGACATAGATTACAAAACCCAGAAATGCCTACCTGCCTATCATCATAATCTTATTTGGATCAGAGGAAAATAAAAGCAAACCACAGGAAAACAGTTCAGGGGGTGGTGGTGGAGGTGGGAGAGGACATGGAGGGTATAAATGGTGATAGAAAAAAATTTTTTAAATATTATTTAAAAACAGCTCTATAGCAACAACACTGGCACATTTTATGCTGGAACAATAGCTTTTAATTTTTTTTTTTGTCAATGGCCCACAATAAGAAAAACATTTACACCAGACATAGAGAGATGATTAAAATAAATATTCCACTCCTTTTTTACTACCTGTGATGCACTCTGCCGTTTTCTATTTCATCACAATTTTTACAGACTGTTAATCACACCTCAGCAAATTATTTCACAATATATGGTTCAGAAAACAATTCGGTAGAGCAAGATCAGAATTAGCCACCGTTTGCATGGCCCTCAGCTCCATACTTTTCTGGGGATGGGGAGACCTTCCTGGACTCCCCACTGCCCCTTCACCCAGGAGCGAGTCTGGAGACCACCTCCGCCCGTGTGGTCTCCTGGTGTGCCCTGTTTCTCTGGACCACAGATCCAGGCTGCAGTAAGTAACCTGTACTACCTCAACAGTCTGGCAGCTAATTCAAGACAGTCAAGAGGACAATTCTTTAATAATTAACTGTAAAACTTGTGTAATGAGAATGGATGACAACTTATAATGAATGGAAAAGTTGAAAACCCTTAGGAAAGAGGCATAGATTTCCCATCAAGCCCTCAGATCCAACTAATCAGTTTGCTGTGGAAATCAGTGCACCTCAGAAGTCTGAGACTCCAGCTCTGTCAGATCCCAATGCCAGCTTCCACTGCAGGTTGTTGAAAGTCACACTGCTCCTCACAGGTTCCAGAACTTCGTAGAAGCTCTGGCAACCATTTTCTGATTCTGAGATTCATAAGCAGTCAGGTTAACCCCACTTTCATTTTCAGAAACCAGAGTTCCCAATTATGACATTTCTGATAGAGACTACAAAGGAGGCAATTCTCAATGGGATGAAGGGGGAAATGGCCAAGATGCATAAGTATGCAAGGCATCCAACATCCTTCACAAACACCTCAAGTCTAACTCTTCGCGCCACCAGGTAAAGCTCCAATTGACGCAAAAGGTGAAGACATCACTTGGCCATTGTGAAACAGTAAATCTCCTGGGGACAAAGCTTTAAAATAAATATACAAGCTGTTTCATAAAACTACTCAATAAAAGGCAAGGATCTAAGTAAACCTACATGTTTTCTGTTATTCACAGCTAGTTGAATAGTTATATCCCAGATGCCATATTAAAAGCTTTATAAGGGCCCAGCTGGTGTTGCTCAGTGGTTGAGCATCGACCCACGCACCAAGAGGTCAATGGTTTTATTCCTTGTCAGGGCACATGCCCAGGTTGTGGGCTTGATCCCAGTAAGAGGTGTACAGGAGGCAGTTAATCAATGTTTCTCTCTCATTGATGTTTCTCTCTCTCTCTCTGAAATCAATAAAAACATATTTTTTTAAAAGCTTTAAAGCATTATCTCATTTAAGTCTCATAATTTTATGAGATCAATCTCATTTTCCAGATGAAAGAAATGAGACAGAATAATCCTATATAATAAAAGGCTAATATGCAAATCAACCAAACAGCCGAATGACTGGTCGCTATGGTGAGCACTGACCACCAGGGGGCAGACGCTCAATGCAGGAGCTGCCCACTGGTGGTCAGTACACTCCCACAGGGGGAGCGCCGCTCAGCCAGAAGCCCAGCTCACGACTGGTAAGCGCAGTGGCAGGAGCCTCTCCTGCCTCCAAGGCAACGCTAAGGATGTCCCACTGCTGGCTTAGGCCCAGGGGGAGCGGGCCTAAGCCATCAGTCAGACATCCCCCGAGGGCTCCTGGACTGCAAGAGGGCACAGGCCAGGCTGAGGGGACCCCCAACCCCTGCCAAGTGCTCGAATTTCATGCACTGGGCCTCTAGTTATAAATAATTCACCTGTGGAAGAGGGCAACTGTGCCCTTGTACCCATTATCCTCTTCTTTCAGTAACAAACATCTGAGTTCAGCTGGACACATAGCCACTTGACTTTATTTTGTTTTGTTTTTTTCTTTCAATTTGTTTATGTGATGTATTACGTTTATTGATTTATGGATGTTGTACCATCCTTGCATTTCTTCTTTTTACACCAGTCCCTTTAGCATTTCTTTTTTTTATTTTTTTATTTTATTGATTTTTTACAGAGAGGAAGGGAGAGAGATAGAGAGTTAGAAACATCGATGAGAGAGAAACATCGATCAGCTGCCTCCTGCACACCTCCCACTGGGGATGTGCCCACAACCAAGGTACATGCCCTTGACCGGAATCGAACCTGGGACCTTTCAGTCCGCAGGCCGACGCTCTATCCACTGAGCCAAACCGGTTTCAGCAGATGGTTGTCTTTTTATTACATCCTCAGAGTGCAGAGAGAGAGAGTAAGCTCTCTGGCCTCTTCTTCTAAAGGCACTAATTCAATCATGAGGGCCGCACCCTCATAACCTCATCTAAACCTAATTAACTCCCAAAGGCCCACCTCCTAATACCACCACATTGGGAGTTGGGCCTCAACATATGAATTGACAGAGGCAGGAGATACAAGCATTCAGTCCACATCAGCCATGCAATTAAGTCCTTGGCGATGGACTAACATTATGCCATCGTGGTCTGAGAAGAAGCTTTTTATGATTTCAATCTTCTTGAATTTGTGGAGACTTTGCTTGTGACCCAATATGTGGTCTATTTTTGAATATGTCCCATGAGCACCTGAGAGGAATGTATATTCCATGGCTTTGGGGTGAAGTGTTCTGAAGATGTCAATTAAGTCCATCTGATCTAGTGAGTCATTTAGGATTGCTGTTTCTTTGCTGATTGTTTGTCTAGCGGGCTTATCCAGTGGTGTCAGTGGTGTATTAAAGTCCCCTACTATGATTGTATTGTTGTCGATCTCTCCTTTGATATCTTCCAGGAGTTTTTTTATGAATTTGGGTGCTCCTGCATTGGGTGCATATATGTTTACCAGGGTTATATCTTCTTGTTGTATTGATCCCTTTAGTATTAGCCACTTGACTTTAAAAACACACTTTCCAACCTCTTTGTTTGGCCACTGTCTTAGCTCAGGTTGCTATAACAACACACCATGGACTGGGTGGCTTAAATAACAGAAATTTATTTCTTACAGTTTTAGAGACTGGGAAGTCCGAGATCAAGGTGATCACCAACTCAGTTCCTGGTAAAAACTCTCCTGGTTTATAGATGGTTGTCTTTTTATTACATCCTCACAGAGTGCAGAGAGAGAGTAAGCTTCTGGCCTCTTCTTATAAGGGCACTAATTCAATCATGAGGGCTGCACCCTCATAACCTCATCTAAACCTGATTAACTCCCAAAGGCCCACCTCCTAATACCATCACATTGGGAGTTGGGCCTCAACATATGAATTGACAGAGGCAGGAAATACAAGCATTCAGTCCACATCAGCCATGCAATTAAGTCCTTGGCGATGGACTGTGAGTTAAAGTGACCTGTGTGACTTCTAGGTTGTTCCCTTCAAGGGACATATACCCAGTTCTCTTCTTCCCTTTCCACCTGCTGGGATGTATATTTGGCAGCAGGAGCTGGAGCAACCATCTCAGACCACAAAATAGAAGCTATATGTTGAAGATGGTAGAGCAACCAGAAATTAGATACCATGAATTGTCACCTCAGCTCTAAAGCATGAACTCTGTTATGTGTGAGGGATACATGCTTCTGTCCTACTGAGGCTACTTTGCCCTTTGCTACAATAGCTGAATCTGTATCGTAACTAATTCATTACCCGGGTCACCTCACCGATAAATATTTAAACCCAAGACTGTGTGAATCTAAAGCCCAGTTTCTTACAGACCATCTATTGCTGCCTGCAAAATCCAAAAGGAGAAGGTATACCCGAAGGAGGGCAGGCTGGCATCCAGAGAAGGTACTAATGAAAACCACCTTGAGCTCTTCGATGCCTGAAACAAGACTGTGCCACACGCACTGGAAGCACAGGCCTCCCGATCTTGAATGAAAATACCGATAAACAGCTGGAAGGAATAAGGGGCATTCCACAAACCTCGGCCCTGCGAGCACGGCCTGACCGTTGCAGATGAGGGCTGGATCCAGGCCTGCGGTGAGAAGCAACCACTGTGAGCAGCCTATGGAGGTAACACCACGTCAGTGACATTTCCCAGCTGAAGTCTCGTGTGGCAGCACCACGGTTCTTTGGTTGTGGCCGCCTTCCACCCTGCTCACCAAAGACATTCCTCAAGCCCCTTTCCCAGTAGCACCGGGGCCTGACATTGGAGCATCGTCAGTCCAGAATCTACACTTGGAAAGATCGGGGCTGGCCCACTTCAAGGCCTAAGCCAGCAACACCCCTCCTCGGCAGGAAAGCCTCCCTTTCCATGACAGGCTGGTTTAGCCAAAACAACAAACAAATGGAACAATCTGCTTTAGAGCCAAAAGATTTTCAGATCCAGCAACTAGAGGCTCTTCCCATGTTCCTATCTCTCTGCCCTGCCCACACCTTCCTCCTCCTCCCCAAGCCTTCCCCCTCCACCCCACCACCTGGTGACAGTCTACTGAGGAAGCGCCTCACCCTTTTATGTAATGATGTTTACTTTGAATTTATATTAGTTCACACAAACACTCCATCCATGCTTTTGTTCCGACCCTCCGGTCCAGTTTAAGAACCCATTGTGGCCCTCGAGTCAAAAAGTTTGCCCACCCCTGAACTAGACGCTCTTCCCATGTTCCTATATCTCTGCCCTGCCCACACCTTCCTCCTCCTCCCCAAGCCTTCCCCCTCCAACCCACCACCTGGTGACAGTCTACTGAGGAAGCGCCTCAATATGAGGAATTTGAAGAAATTGTATGGTTGTTGTTTTTTTATTCTGTGGACCTGAAGGAATCACTAAAATCAGCTGTGACCCAAATGTCAGAACGTAGGGCCACATGTCACAGCCAAGCAACAAGGCTTTTAAACTAAATCAGCCCAGCTGTTCGTCCCTGCGGACGAGGGAGAGCGAGGATGGTTTCCAGCCTGCCCGCGGGCAAAACAGAAATCCAACAGCCCAGGGAATGTCTCAATTCCCTGTAAACACAGAGGGAAGAACTGTTTATTACAGCCACTGAGGTCTTTCAATATCAGGCTCCAAGTCTGTCAAGCTCACCAAACAAATGTAGCTTCACCACCTGTTCCGGAAAAGAAACACCAATGCCAGACCCCCCAAAAGCACCCAGATATTCCCAGTGTGGATTAGTGGGGCGTTTTTTCAAGCGTGTTCTATATTAGAGTTGGTAAGCTGGACACTTGATGTACACCACACGGCTGCTATGGAGGATGTGCAAAGTTTTTCTCCTGTGCCTTTAAAAAATCATATTCCTTGCCAGGCTGGTGTGGCTCGGTGGTGGATACCTATGAACCAGGAGGTCACGGTTCGATTCCTGGTCAGGGCACGTGCCTGGGTTGCAGGCTCGATCCCCAGTGGGGGGCATGCAGGAGGCAGCCAATCAATGATCCTCTCTTATCATTGATGTTTCTATCTCTCTCTCTCCCTCTCTCTCTTCCTCTCTGAAATCAATAAAAATATATCAAATAAAAAATAACAATAAAAAATCAAATTTCTTTGCACCACTGTTACTAGATAAAATTTGACAAAATGGTAAAAAGTCCTAAAATAAAATAAATAAAAAAAACAACCTACTCACCCTGGATGTGACTCTGAGTTGGGGTTCTGGGGAACAAAGAAGAGCCTGTAGTCTTACTGAAGGAAAAAGACAGATACTTGAAAAATTCCATTATTCAAGAGACATACCAGAGAGTGAGGTTAATCGGCAAAAGTGTGAGCTAGATGGTAACTGATAAACCACAGATGTGTAAGGATGTCAGTGCCAAAAGGTATAAAATGCCATGTAATAGGCAGGTAACAGAAAAACTAATGCCTTGGTTAAGCCATATAAAAGGGTACAATTTTTTTAAGTAGCAAAATATTATAATAGGGGATATTAAAAGGAAGATATACAAATGACAAATAAGCCATGAAAATACTTCGACTATCATAGGTTATCAGGAAATTTCCAATTAAAATCTCAATTTTTATACTGCTAAATACCCTTGAGAGTGGCTGGAATTTTAAAAAGTAACAATGCCAAGGGCTGACCAGGATGTCGAGAAACTGGGACTTTCCTACATTGCTGCAGGGTTTGTAAAGTGACACAGCCACATGTCAGGTAGCCATGCACTTCTCAAAGGCGATCCATACACTTACCATAGAACCCAGCAAGTGCTCCCCTAAGTGTTTTTTCAAGATAAAAGACATACATCCATATAAAACCTTATATGTGAATTCTGTTCTAGCTCTGTGCCTAATAGCTCCAAGCTAGACTGTCCTAATTACTCAAACGTCCATCAATAAATGGATAAGCACAGGTGCTATATTATATACTACTCAGCAATCAGAAGGAATAGAGATAAGCACAACATGGATGAATCTCAAAAACCTTATGCTAATGATTCCATTTATAGGAAATTTTAGAAAAGGCAAAGCTAATCCATAGTGACAAAGAAAACCAGTGGTTGCCTGACATGGGAGGGGCAGATTGACTGCAAAGGAGCAAGAAGGAATTTGGGGCTGAGGAAATGTTATAAACCTGGGCTGTAGTGATGGTTACTGAGGTGTATATATTTGTCAAAACTCATCAAACTGTACATTTCACACTAGGTACATTTAATTGTATGGAAATTATACCTAATGAAGTTGATTTTTTTAGATCTCTTGACACCACCTACTATTCCATTCTCTGCTCCTTTACAGCCCCTCTCAGAGAGGGTTGTCTATAATTGTTAACTATTTCCTCTCCTCGATTTTTTGAGTCATTTTCACAGCAGGGTTATGACCACACCACAGCACCAAAGCTGTTGTTGTTAGATCACCAATGACCTCAAATTCCTAACTTGAGTATCAATTTCCTAAAATTTCTCACTTCCGTCTTCTTGATATACTTGGAGACACCCTTCTTTCTTTTTTGTTTCTCCCACCTCACTAGCTATTCCTCAGTCTTCTTTGCTGGTTTCTTCGCATCTTTCCAACCTCTACTTGGAATTTTCCCACACTTAGTAAACCTGTTTTCTCTCTGCACTCCTTTGCTCGGTGATCTCATTCAGCCCCTTGCTTTAAATATTACGTATAAACTAATGATTCCAAAGCTGTATCTTTATCCCAGACCTCTTCCTGAGCCCAGACTCACAGGCCAACTGCCATTGACACTCTACCTGGATGTCTTAGAGATATCTCCAACTCACAACACCTGTAGTAGGGTGAATAATGACCAGCAAGGACAACCCAGGTTCTAATTCCTGGCACCAGTAAATGTTTGTATGACAAAAGGAATTTGGCAGAGATGTTAAGGATCTTCACATGGGGAGAGTAACATGGATTCTCCAAATTGGCCCTAAATGTAATCACAAAGGTCCTTTTAAGAGGAAACTATAAGGAGACTTGGTTACAAAAGAAGAAGGCAATGACATATAGACTAACGATGACCAAAGGAAGATGCAAGGCTGCTGACTTTGAAGATGGAGGGAAGGGCCACAAGCCACAGATTGTAAGGGATGCAGTTCTAGAAACTGGTAAAGTCGTGGGAACAAGTTCTCCCTGAGAGCCTCTGGAAGGAGCATATGTTCCTCTGTACCCACCTCGATTTCAGCCCAATAAAAGTGGTTTTGGACATCTGACCTCCAGAACTAAAAGAGAATAAATTCCTGTTGTTTTAAGTCATAAAGTGTGTGGTACTGTGTTCTAGCAGCAATAAGGAACTAATACAATGTCCTTAAGTGAACTCCCGGACTCTCTCCTCCAAACCCCCACCTCATTCTCATTCTCAGGAAATGCCTCAGACCTAAAAAATCTTGGATATATACTCAAGACAGGAACAATGTTATGCACTAGTGTATCTCTAAGCATAAAATAATGCCAGACACCTAGTAGGTATTTAAAAACCAGCTGTCAAAAAAAAAATGAAAACCACCTGTTGAATAAATACAGATTATCTTATATAATAAAAGCCTAATATGCTAAGTGTCTGGTCGTCCGGTGACCAGTCAACCTTTCAACCAATCAAAGCGTAATATGCTAATAATATGCTAAGGTCGCTCAACCACTCACTATGACGTACACTGACCACCAGGGGGCAGACAGTCAACCAGTTGACCACTTGCTATGATGTGCACTGACCACCAGGGGGCAGACAACCAGTTGACCAGTTGCTATGACGTGCACTGACCACCAGGGGGCAGACGCTCCAACCGGTAGGTTAGCTTGCTGCTGGGGTCCAGCCGATTGGGACTGAGCAAGATGGGCCAGACACACCCCGGAGTCCTCCCATGGTCCCTCCCCAGCCTCGATCATGTTGGCGAGCGCTGCTATGGCAGCACAAGCCTCTCCCAATAGGGACTGCTTGGGCACAAGCCTGTGGCAGGCGCAATGGGACCGGAATGAGCGGGAGTGGCAGGTTGGAGCTGCAGGTGGTGTTGGACTGTGGGTTTCGGCCTGATCCCCGCAGGCCAACCAGAGGGACCCCACCCATGCATGAATTTGTGCACCAGGCCTCTAGTAATATCAATATAAAACTATTCTTGCCGAAACCGGTTTGGCTCAGTGGATAGAGCGTCGACCTGCGGACTGAAGGGTCCCGGGTTCAATTCCGGTCAAGGGCATGTACCTGGGTTGCGGGAATGAGTGGGAGTGGCAGGTAGGAGCTGCAGGGGGGGTTGGGCTGTGGGTTTCAGCCCGATTCCCGCAGGCCACACAGAGGGACCCCACCCATGCATGAATTTGTGCACCAGGTCTCTAGTAATATCAATATAAAACTATTCTTAATATCCTAAGGTTAAAGGTAGATATTGCATTCATGAAAATTAATGAATAAATATAGTATTAAATATCAAAAATCAAAATTGAAATTTTGTAATCACACAAAAAAGGTTTTGAAATAAAAAAATGTCTTGGCTGAAATATTTTTAAAATTCAATATAAAGGTTGGAAGAAAAGAAGGGAAAAGCAGGGGATGGTAGAAAATAAGAAAATTAGGGTAGATGCCTAATTCTAATCCAAAATTAATATTGAGACCCATGGTCCACAATTAACAGAAGTTCTAGACAGAGAGAGCAGAGAAAAGAGAGGGGAAAAAATTGACTATGAATTTTCCAAAACCAAAGGACATGGGTCTTCATGTGCACATAAAAGTGGATTCTAAAGGAGCGTTACCATGAAATTTTAGAATAAACAGAAAATTCTAAAGGGTTGTACAGATTTAACAACAACAACAATAATAACAATCTACTTACAAAGAAAGTGGGAATTGGAATCATACTCGTTTACTTAACAAAACTAGATTAGCTTGATAAAAGAGGAGGATTTTTCTCATAAAAATGAAAAGGTAAATATGTGAAGTGAAAATGTATTAATTAACTCAATGGAGAGAATTTATTCAGGATGTATACAAATATTAAATTGCTACATTGTACATTTAAAATATCCCACAATTGGGTCAATTATACCTCCATAAAGCTGGGGAAAAGAAAAACCTAGATTATCAAAGACAGTGAACAAAGCCTTCAGAATCCTGGTGGATGGGAACAGAACTCTATTCCAGGTAACACTATTAACTAATCAAGGTGTGATTAGCATAAAGACATTTGCAGACTGCCCCAAAACTCAAAACGCATGGTTCTCAAACCAGGCTGTGCTTCAGAAAATCGAGGGATGGAAGGGGCAGGGATCTAAGAAACAGGACAAGACCAGAGACAGCCCACAGTGATCCCCATGCTGCAGGCCTCAGAGCAGCCTGAGATGGGGCAGGAGTCAGAGGGGGGAAACGGAACCCCACAGCCTTTTTGTAAAACTGGTTTGAGTGTTTAAAAAAATATTGACAGATGTTTAACAAATCTGTTGGGACAATTAGAAAACAAATTATTAATGTGTACATAGAAAACTAAGCAAATGAAAAAAAATAAGGCAATTTTAACATCAAGATTAAACAGGTAAATAAGAAAGGAAATGCAATTGTCAAACATGACTTGATTCTACATTGAGCAACTTATAGGTTATTTTAATGTAAACTAGAGGCCCAGTGCACAAAATTCATGCACGGGTAGGGTCCCTAGGCCTAGCCAGTGATCAGGGCCGATGGGGGCCTTCTAGGACCAGTTTATGCTGTTATGACCACCTCTTATACACCATACACAAGAATAAACTCAAAATGGACTCAAGACTTAAATGTAAGGCACATTGAGCAACTTATAGGTTATTTTAATGTAAACTAGAGGCCCAGTGCACAAAATTCATGCACGGGTAGGGTCCCTAGGCCTAGCCAGTGATCAGGGCCGATGGGGGCCTTCTAGGACCAGTTTATGCTGTTATGACCACCTCTTATACACCATACACAAGAATAAACTCAAAATGGATTTAAGACTTAAATGTAAGGTCTGCAACCATAAAACTCCTAGAAGAAGGCAGGCAGTAAATTCTTTGGTATTGCCCTTACTAATATTTTTAATATGTCTCCTTGGGCAAGAAAAATAAACAAAAGGGATTACATCAAACTAAAAAGTTTTTGCACAGCAAAGGAAGCCATCAACAAAATGAAAAGGCAACCTACTGAATGGGAGATTATATTTGCCAATAATACTTTCCACAGAGAATTAATATCCAAATTTTATAAAGAACTCATACAACTTAACACCAAAAAGCAAAGAATCCAAGGAAAAATTAGGCAGTGGAACTGAATAGACACGTCTCCAAAGAAGACATACAGATGGCCAATAGACACATGAGAGAGATGCAAATTAAAACCACTGACCTCACACCTGTCAGAATGGCTAGCATCAATAAATCAACAAACAACAAGTGTTGGCGAGGATGTGCAGAAAAGGGAACCCTCATGCACTGTTGTGGGAATGTCGATTGGTGCAGCCACTGTGGAAAACAGTATGGAGGCTCCTCAAAAAGTTAAAAATAGAGCTATCATATGACCCAGCATTCTGGGTATTTATCCAAAGAAATTCAAAACACTAATTCAAAAAGATATGTGCACCCCTATGTTCATTGCAACACTATTTACAATATCCAAGATATGGAAGCTACCTAAGTGTCCATCAATAGACAATTGGACAGAGATGTGGTATGTATAGCATACAGTGGAATATTACTAGGCCATAAGAAAGAATAAAATCTTACCTTTTGCAACAACATGGATGGTCCTATAGGGTATGCCAAGTGAAATAAGTCAGAGTGAGAAAGACAATGCCATATGGTTTCACTTATAATTGTAAATTAAAAAAAAAAAAACACACAGAAACAGAAACAGACTCATAGATACAGAGAACAAACTGAAGGTTACCAGATGGGAGTGTGGTTGGAGGTCTGGGTGGAAAAGGTGAAGAATTCAGTACAAATTGATAGGAACAAAATAGTCATGGGGATGTAAAGTACAACCTAATTTTGTAATAATGATATATGGTGCCAGTTGGGTATTGGAAATACAGGGGGGACACTTTGTAAAGTATATGATTGTCTAACCACTATGCTGTACACCTAGAACTAATCTATATATATATGTGTGGGCTGAGGGACCCGCTCCCCCCCCTCCGAGTGCACAAATTTTTGTGCACCGGGCCTCTAGTATATATATAAGACCCTAATATGCAAATAGTCCGAACAGTGGAACAACTGAACAACCGGTTGCTATGACATGCACTGACCACCAGGGCGCGTGCAGAACATAGCAGGCATCGGCAGCAGGCGGCAGAGCGCAGAACATGGCGGGCACTGGCCGCAGTGGGATGGTGGAGCAGGTGAGCAGCAGCGCCAGACCAAGGCGGGGCGCCGGTTGCTGTCATCAGGGTGAGCCTCTGGTAGTTACTGAAAATTCTTTGCTCTCCTGCGCCACAGTCCTGCCAGTTGCTCGCACCTGCTGCCAGCGCCGCCACATACACCTGCTGCTGGCGCCCGGTGCTGGCCCCAATTGCTTGGCGCCATCAGTGGTATGAGCGGCAGCTGCTGGCCCCAATCGCCCCTCAGGCCTTCTCCACCCCCCCCTGCTCCTGAGGGGCAATCGGGGCCAGAAGTCACCACTCACACCAGCTGCTGGCACCGGAGCCACCACTTGCATCCACTGCAGGCGCCAGCCCTGCTCGCACCTGCAGCCAGTGCCGGAGCCACTACTCGCATCCATTGGCAGCACCTGGCACCAGTCCCGATCGCTCAGCACCATCAGCGGGTGCGAGCGGTAGCTGCCGGCCCCATCGCCCCTGAGGGCTTCTCCTCCTCCCCCTGCTCCTGAAGGGCGATCAGGGCAGCAGCCCCCACTCTCACCCGCTGACGGCCCCAATCACTCTGCACCATCAGCGGGTGAGAGCGGGGCCAGTGCCTTCAGCGTGTGGGAGTGGCGGCGGCAGGAGCAGGGCTTCCAGCAGACAGAGGACTGGGGGGTGCAGCAGGGGGGGCCAGACAGGGGCATGGAGGATGGGCAAAGACCCGCCCCTATGCCTACCACAGCCTCGCAGACCACAGTTCCTTTCAAGGTGCACAAATTCGTGCACTGGGCCCCTAGTATAATATTAAATGTCAACTCTAATTGAAAAAGAGAAAGAGCCCTGGCCAGTGTGGCTAAGTTGGTTGAGTGTCATCCCATGCACAGAAAGGTTGCTTGTGTGATTCCCAGATGGGTCACATGCCCAGGTTGTTAGTTCTATCCCCAGTAGGGGGCATAACAGGAGGCAGCCGATTGATGTTTCACTCTCACATCAATGTTCCTCTCTCTCTCCCTCCTTGTCTCCCTCCCTCCCTCCCTCAGTCACCTGGAGCAGTGTAGAACCAGGAGAATAAGGAGAGCAAGAGAACATAGATATGACAGAAGAGAGACCACTTTTTAGACACACCTGGCTCAGAGTTTTTATCAGTCCCTTTGTGAGAAGGAAATTGGAACATAACAAAATTATAAATTGATTTTAGCTTTTTGCATATCAGTTTTTTACCATGTAGAAATGTGTGTACGGTTCTCTTCCATGGTGTAAGTACACTCATTCTCAATAACTGCTCATAACCCTACAGTTAAGAGGCATTCAGGTCTGTCATAGATAGAAATCTGCACTGGCCAGAACCAAGAGGTAAGTCCAAGAAAAGAGTTTCTATGACAGAATGCTAAACTAAATTGACTCTTCATTTTAACCATGCAAACACCATCACCACAACCAACCACCTCCTACACACACACCCCACAGTGTGTTCTTGGGAGGGATTTTCTCTTTAACCATTGTCTTCTGGCTTCATTTACTCAGCATTTACTGTTCCTCTCTCCCTCCCTGTCTAACTGACCTTCCACTTTCATCTCACCTAGAATAATAAAGTGTAAATTACATTGTGTGAGCTGAGCAAAAGGCACAGAATACTCTAGCCCAGCAGTGGGCAAACTACAGCCCGCGGCCCGGATCCGGCCCGTTTGAAATGAATAAAACTAAAAAAAAAAAAAAGACCGTACCCTTTTATGTAATGATGTTCACTTTGAATTTATATTAGTTCACACAAACACTCCATCCATGCTTTTGTTCCGGCCCTCCGGTCCAGTTTAAGAACCCATTGTGGCCCTCGAGTCAAAAAGTTTGCCCACCCCTGCTCTAGCCCATAGCATCACTTGGAGCAGCAAATTATGATGCTGCCTCAACTGACTACAAAAGCAGTTAACCACACCCCAAAATTGCTCCAATTTAACAGGATCTTGCTGCATTGGAGAGACTTCTTAATGCTAAGACTGAATATGTTATTGCTACATAGTTAGCGCTTCATGATCACATATTCACTGTTGAAACAGCCCCACAAGGTTTGACTTCAAAAATAACACTTTGTTTCAAAATAATGCACAAGTACTTTTTTAAAGAGCAAATTATGTTCAACGATATTGCTTGTGTAACCCAGAGGCAGTGGGAATTAAAGAATTAAATGGCAAACCCAGCATAGGAGCTCACACTAAGCCTCCAGCAAACCCTAGAGAGAAAGAAAATACGTGATAAGCTTGTAGACACCGACGGGGGTATTTCTAAGAAAAATCAGGGACTTGTAAACATTTTCTATTCTAAAACCAAGGAGGCTGCTAAGCCCTTCCTCCCATAGTTACAAAGAAAGAGCATTTGGCAAGAGGCTGTAACAAGGCACCATGAAGCGGAGCCTGAGATGCCAATATTGCTGTGGCCCGGCTAAGCCGTTCAGTGACTTCTGGTCCGTAGCTTTCACAGAGGTCCCCGCGAATAACTCCAGAGCAACCCTAAGGAAGCCTGTAGCTTGTGTGCAGCTCCTCACGGGCGCACACGTGTATATGGACACATTGACGTGACTTGCTTAGCCTGTGTCTGGTTAAGTGTTGTGCAGTGAGGTCGCTATTATGTGGTGGGTTACATTGTACGAGTCCCATTCCTTAGTGTCAGCAGGACACTGATCCACGCCCTGGCGCTCTGTCTACCTGGGTTCATAGCCCAGTTCAGCTACCTACGTGACCATTCTGTGCTTCTGTTTCCTCACCTACAAAACAAGAATGGAATGATACCTCCTTCATGGGAGGTAAATGATAAAATTAAAAATGGGCAGAGATTACAAGGATGCAATATATTCTTGTGTAAATTAGTAAATGTGTTTCCAGTCCTGAAGATGTCTAACCTCAGAGATGAATGAGACCAACAGAAATTGAAGAACCATCCATTCCACACACTAGTGGGGTAGAGACTATGGGAATTAGTCATTTTTCAGGTCAGACACCAAAACTCTAAGGAGTACGGTCTTCTGTATGGAAGATACAAATGAGAGAACACTAGAGACCTGTCCTGAGAGATGAGGGAAGGGGCTAATAGTGATTTTGTTACTCCTGGGGCAATACAGAGCTCATGAGATAAATGCCTTCTGAACAGCCAAATGCAAAAGGCGTGGCAGAAGAAGGACTAAGGACTGAGGTCATGGGAAGGACCTCAAAACAGTCCTATCCCATTATAACAGGCTCTGAAATAAGACCAAAAGAGGAGTTTTTAAATGTTTGAAGTCACCAAATCATCATTAAATGCATGGCTCTCCACAGTGGCTTCTCTGAAGAGCACAGTGATGTTTAGATGTATGCATTTGGATTCGGCGCTGAAATTCAATCTCATTTCCTTATACTATGTTTGTTTTGTACACATAAGCAAAGATAGTTTAAGGAAAAAGTGACATTAGGGGTTGGATGATCCAAAGAAAACTTCCCATGGGAAGTAAAATTCACACTGGTGGGCCAAAGTTCTGGAAGGACTCAACAAGAAAAGGGAGTGCATTTATTTTCTAAGCAAGAGGCCTTGGTAAGTGGCAACAGATAGTCAAGGTATGACCTCAGGGAAAGAGTGGTCTTCAGTAAGTACAAAGCCTGTGCCATTATGCCAGAGAAGTGCAGGACCAAATGTACCAGGGTTATGGACCAACTTCTCCATTGCATAAAGCAACCAACTCCCATATTCTTGTCAAAGAGAATGAATACTGAACAATATGCTCAGGTTTTTTTTTTATGTCTTTGTTTTTCAATTAGCAATCTACTCTGTTTTTAAAAACACTCTCCTTCTCAATGTTTTTCATGATAAAGATCACTATTCAAAATTTTAACATCATCATCTTACAACGAGAAAACTTCTATACAACATTGAAAGCAGAACCATGATTTCTCCCTCATCTGCCTCACTCTTTGAAAAACAAATAATAATAATAATAATAATAATAATAATAAAGTTCTTTGTTTTGATATCTTCTGATCCCCTAAGCGTGTGAGGCAGCAAAATGGAATCACTGAATAACAACTCAGATTGTTTCACAAAACAGAATAATAGTGGGAGCATTTTTTGACTCAAAGGAAGCAAATGTTTCTGATTAGTAACAAGATCAGCTGAGGTAGCTGCGTGGGGCATCTTTGCCTCGCATTAGGGATACTGTCCTGTTGAGCAAAGCAACCAAATTGCCTGAATTCTGTTTGTGACGGTCGCCACCTACCGAAGAACATGCAGTACTGCAGCCAGCTTCAAGAGCGGGAGATGATGGGGAAGTAAGGAAAAAGCAGTTAATACTCTTGGGACGGGGTGAGATTTCTGTGCCCAAAGAAGGGAGGGCAGAGGGGTCCTGCACTGACTTGGCAGGGCGCTGCTGTGGGTACAGCAAAGGTCAGGCTGGAAGGCTCTGGGCCTTAAGCCTTCATTCAGGTTTAGCAAAGGAGTGAGGGGAGCCCCGACTGGTTTGGCTCAGTGGTTAGAGCGTCGGCCTTCGGACTGAAGGGTCCCAGGTTCAATTCCGGTCAAGGGCATGTACCTTGGTTGCAGGCACATTCCCAGTAGGAGGTGTGCAGGAGGCAGCTGGTCGATGTTTCTCTCTCATCTTATCGATGTTTCTAGCTCTCTATCCCTCTCCCTTCCTCTCTGTAAAAAATCAATAAAATATATTTTTTAAAAAGATGGAAATGGGTCGGAATTTTAAGATTTCATAGGAAATAGATAAATAGAGTTATCCAAACATTTGACTTAAATATTGAAGCCATCAAGATATTTTTGTAATCGATTCTGGTCAAGGGCATGTACCATGGTTGCAGGCACATCTCCAGTGGGGGGTAGTAAGGAGTGTTTCTCTCTCATCGATGTTCCTAACTCTCTATCCCTCTCCCTTCCTCTCGTAAAAAATCAATAAAATGTTTTTTTAAAATATTTAAAAAAAAAAAAAAGGAGTGAGGGGAATATGTGAAGTGACAGAGTACTTTGGAGACAGACACAGATGAGAAAAACCATGAATAAGAACAGGGCCCCATGAGCAGATGAGACTGGCTGCAGAAGAGTGTTTGCACTGGGAACTCGGAGGAAATGAGAATAGATACTGAGGGCCTTGGGTTGGTGGGGTAGGATTTTTCCCCAAAACCAAAAAGAAACCCTTGAAGATTTATCAATAACTCAGCAAATGACCCTCAATTAAGAACACTGTGGTAACCACTTAATAATATGAATCATCATGTTGTACAACATAAGTTTATAAAATCTTATTTGTCAATTATACCTCGATAAAACTGGAAAACTATATGTATATCAAACTTTATTTTAAAGAACCAATGGATTGTGGAAATAGTTCAATTAGAAATCACTTTTTGGAAATTGCCTCAAAGGAAACTGTTCATATTAAACATGGACACAATAATATGACAGGTAAAATAATGATCCCAACACCATCCTGGTCCACCACCCTCCACCAAGCACGAAGAGCCCCAGCACCTGTGGCTACCCTCCCCCCCAATATCTGTCAATATCAAAGCCAAAACCTGCCCCCAACACACGGTAGCCCCCATTCTGGCAAGCATACACCTGTGCCACCCTAAGAGCAATTCACCCACATTTCTACTTTACTCATTTGTTCTAAATACATTAGCTGAGCCCCAACCATGTTCCTGGCATTAGCATTAGGGTAACAAAGGTAGAAAGATATGGTCCCTTCTTTCGTGGTCCTTACAGTCTAGCGAAGCGAAAATAACTACACAATGCTAGTATACAGTGACGACTACTCTAAATTCAAGGCCGTGAGAACCTAAATAGGGCCAAGAATTACCCTGAGGGTGGAGGGAGGTACATAAGGAGGCTTTTACTGAGGAAACAATATTTGACCAATATAGACTGATTTGTGGCTTCAAGAGAGCAAGCAAGAGCACAGGGTTTATAGACCTCAGACCACATTCCACCTTTTGACAGCTCTATTTTTCTGGACAAGTCACTTTAATTCTTAGTCTCAGTTTGCTCAGGTATGAAATGAGGGAAATAGTGGGAATTAAATGATAAACTCCATAGGATGGGCTTAGCACAATGACTAGAACATAGTATACCTACAGTAACTGTTAGCAGATATTTTTGATATTACAAATCCTCTTGCTTTTATGCTGGCATATGGACAGTGAGGAAGGAGAGGAAAAAAGATTTGCACTTAAAGACTGGAATTGCTGTCTGCAATATATATGTAACATGGTATTAACTTAGTTTCCAGATAGATTATAGGATTCATTATGATATGGAAGCAAATAAAAACCAATAATACTATTAAAACTCTCTCTTAGCTATCTAGCTGGAAATTGAACCATTGTCTATCTATATATATAAAAGGCTAATATGCAAAGTGTCCCTACAGGAGCTTGACTGGGAGATCAGGAGTTCTATTGCTCACTATAACGTGCGCTGAACACCTGGGGGTAGCACAGAATGAAGGAAGGCCCCAGCCAGCAGCCGGGAAAGGGAGGCCCTGGCCGGCAGCTGGAAGACCCCAATCAGCCCTGATCACCAGCTAGGCCTAGGGACCCTAACCATGCATAAATTTCATGCACCGGGCCTCTAGTGTTTAATATTTATCTGGGAGAATGTGTTCTAATCCAAATCAAATTAACTAAAAAATCCTTGTAAACACAATGCCTCTATAAGTTGGTAACTGTCAATTCTTTCGCACGGAAGTACTCTATGGGCAAGAGCAATGCTTTTATATATAACTAGAGGCCCAGTGCATGAAAATCGGGGGCCCCTAGCGGCTGCTGGCCAGGGCCTCCCTCCCTTCCCCCGGCCGGCCCTTTGGCCGAACTCCAGGAAGAACTCCTGAGGGGACAATTTGCATATACACTTTTATTATATAGGATGGAAAGCAGCTGAAACATGGATAATGCCTCTCAGTAGCTGTTAGCTACTCTACCTGGGAAAGGTCACGAAGATACCATGGTGCATACCCTCATCACATCTGGAAACTGCTGCGGAAATCACATGACTCACCCAGTGACGTTTCAAAACACTGGGGGCGAAAGCCTTTTAATCAGTTTCCTTTCCTACATCCCATTAAAGTGCTGCCCCCAACTTAGTGGGACCTTTTTCTCCTCTATGCCTTTTGATATGTACACAGGACCAGTCTATGCTGTTACAAAAAAAACAAGCAGTTTAGAGAGCTTCAGATGACCCTGCCAGTTGGAATATTTGGATAATTCAGGCAGATATCTAGTTTGATTTTTTAAAATAAACTTAAGTGAATGTCCTATCTAAACTGATGTCTGGGATATTAAAATGTTTTAACTCTGCTCAGAATGGCTTACAAACACGTGAGAAAAAAACTATGCATCTAAAGAAACGATGGGAGGAAAATGTATAAAAACTGGTTAGTTTCCTTTTTAAAAATTTTTTTTATATTTTTATTGATTTGAGAGAGGAAGGGAGAAGGAGAGAGAGATAGAAACAATGATGAGAGAGAATCATTGATTGGCTGCCTCCTGCA
>NW_005361458.1:3307715-3346591 GCF_000412655.1 Myotis brandtii | reverse complement strand
CTGGTTAGTTTCCTTTTTAAAATTTTTTTTTATATTCTTATTGATTTGAGAGAGGAAGGGAGAAGGAGAGAGAGATAGAAACAATAATGATGAGAGAGAATCATTGATTGGCTGCCTCCTGCACACCGCTCACTGGGGATTGAGCCCGAAACTTGGGCATGTGCCCTAACCAGAAATCGAACTGTGATCTCCTGGTTCATAGGTTGATGCTCAACCACTGAGCCAAGCCAGCTGAGTGGTTTCCTATATTTAATACTTCTTCTAATTCTCAAATTTTCTTCAATGGGTATATAAGTTTATTTTTTAATTAAATGTATTGAGGTGACATTGATCAATGTATAAGTTTAACATAAAGAGAAAAACTTTATCTACCTGGGGCCAAAAAAAAAAATAGGCAAATAATGGAACAACAACATGAAACTTCCTAGAGTTGGGGAAGAGGGTATTCACTTCCCATGATGCTCAGTGATTCCTCTTTATATTCAGGCACCGTGGAAGTGCCAGGAACTGGGGTAACATTTTTAGTTTTTAATTGTATTGACCAGAAACAAGCCAATTCACTAAAAATCAATTCCCAGAAAACTTTCAGTGATTTGCCAACCTGACTTAAGGCAAATTGGTTTTCAGAAAAAAAAAAAAGGAAGAACCTAAAGCTGCATTGCCCAATTGTTTGAGAAATGTATGTTATGAATGGCAGTGCTGGCAGGGAGTACACACAACTTCCGTCTCTGCATCTCTGAATTTAACTGCTTATTATTTACCTGAAGAGTTCAACGATTTCTAATACTATTACAATGGAGTGTTAAACGCACAAGGGCTCCTAGGAAAGTAGCTCTTCCTCTTACTCTGACACTGAAACAATACCAAGGATTGGATTCTCACATCAGGCTCACGGGTATCAGAGCACGCACCCCATGTCAGGCTTTAAGGAAGAGGCGGGAGAGTTCCAGACCTCCAGCCAGCTTCCAGGCCTCACTTGCCTCATTTTGCAGCGATATTTAACATATGCAAGAATCACTTTTACAAAAGAAAGCTATTTCTGTCATCCAACATCTCCTCTTCATATCTCCATGGTAACATAGCTGTTGGTTCACAAACCGGCCCTTGGCCACCGAGAATTGGAAGACTGGAAAGAAAGCAGCAGACCCCACCCCAACCCATCCCCCATAGGTAAGTGGCAGGTTTAATAAGCAAGGAAACACAGACAGGGCCTCCCTCCAGCGGCTGTGAGATAAGCACCTGTCCTCCAGAATCTCAAACGTCTATACAGAGCCTTACCTGGGTTCAGTCACGAATACAGTCCAGATGGTCTCAACAACACTTGCCTTTCCCGAGGCCGGGTGGTTGAACCGGCTCCAGCTATGGGAACAGTGGGCCAAACCACATCCCAAGGACATGCGGGGAGGGGGGTTTGGGGGAAGGAGCCTCTGATCGCCCAGATCCAGCTCCCAGGTCAACCGGAGGTCATGTCCTCTCTGTGACCTCCCCCAACAATACCTGTGTGACTTTCATCCAGGGAACCATGCTCCATCCATCCACAGGTTCCTGATGTGTCTACCATGAGCAATCCTAGACAGACTAGGTACATTCTGCGATGCTAAAAATACCCCACCACGAAGGCCATTGTGTGTTTGCTACAGGGTCTGTCATTCATAATGAGATTTACCAAGTCATCTTTCTTTCCAGGAAGACTCTCAGTAGAAGGGAGAGAATGGACTGCAGGCCTAGTGCTATCTCCTTCCTTCCCAGCCCTCAAAGGAAAAGTTATTTGTTTTTATTTGCTTCTTTTATTAAAAGCTTTTATAAGTCGTTTTAGAGAGAATACTCAACGCAAAAAATACAAATAAGCAAAATAAGAATATTTAAATCAACATAATTGCTCATCCAGAGTTTACCATGAATAGGTCATTGTATAACTTTTCCATTTTAAAATAAATGCATAATATTAATGAAACGGCTGCAGCTAATGGTCCTTGAGACACATATTAATTAGAAACAAGGAAAGGCAATAGATATCTAGAATGGCCCTCTGAAAAGCTCCTCAAACCTTCTCCCTAGCAAAACAACTGGAACTAAAAATAACAATAATAATTTCTACAAAGTCTCTAGAAATTCTCCTAAGGGCATACAGCCTTTAGAGAAATAATTTATTTTAAAAAATCTACTAAATCTCAGTAAGAACAATAAAAATGGGTGGCATTTCCCCTCGCCTGGAGCTCAGCATGATGCAAACACTAATCCAGGCTGGGCAGCCAAGAACACAGGCCTCTCATGAGCCCAGCTCTCAGCCGGGGCTACGGATTCTCCTCCAGGAAGATGAGGCCACCAGCATTTTTCACCCCAACCCCACCCCCAGCTTCAGTTTGCAGAAGCTCTATTCCAGGCAAGCCTAGCTGAGGGGTCCGGAGCTTCCTTCCATACACCCTCATCTCACAGGGCAGAAGCTCTGCCGCAGGCCTGACAGGCAGAGAAAACTGGGACCCAAATCCCCTTCATCCCAACTTACCTGTGGGCAGAGATTTCATGCCAGGAGAGGCAAGCTGAGAAGAGCACAGGCTACACCCTCCCTCAGCAACTGCTTGTCAAACAAGGGTGTCATTCTGAGAGAAGCGGATTGCCGTCCCTGCCCCAAGCTTTAGAGCTGTGGCTCAGAGATTTTTGCTCCACGGGGAGAGACAAGCCATAAGAACCGAGAGCTCTGAATCACTCCTCAACTCCTCAACGGGATGATTTTATTTAGCACAGGTGTGGCAAAGTTTAAGCCTGAGGGCACTGTTGAAAACAGTGGGAATTTGGATGGTAAGCAATTAAGGAGGCTGGTAGCTTTGTAAGAGTAATAAGCTAAACTGTTGACGAGTAGAAGTTAAACAAGAGAGAACTAGGTGAAAAGACAGCGAAGAACAACCTTTCTGGGGTCAACACAGGCCTCAAAGTCTAGCCTCAAAGACTTTTACTCCTGCAAAAGGGCCCAAATTTAATTAGAAAAGACTGTAGAGCAATTTATGTCCCAGGGCATAGTTAAAAACAGTGGTTCTCAACCTTGGCTGCACATTAGAATCACCTGGGAATCTTTTTAAAATCCTGATTTCTGGGCCTCATCCTCCGGAAATTCTGTTTCTTTGTTATGAGGTGGGGCCACAACATTCGTAACAAAGAAACAGAATTTCCAGAGGATGAGGCCCAGAAATCAGGATTTTAAAAAGATTCCCAGGTGATTCTAATGTGCAGCCAAGGTTGAGAACCACTGGTTAAAAACAACAGAGCAACCAACTGGAAATTAGTAGGGACTAATAGCTGGGTATAATACCAACAGAGATGAGCAGCCTAATAGAGAGAAGGGGAAGAGACAGTCAAAGAAAGACCTGCCATGGCCACTGTCATCCCAGGGTGACTGTCACCATGCCTGTGGCTGTACCCTCCACCCTAGGGATGGGGGTGGGGGTGGGGGTGGACTTCCAGCCAAGTTACTGAACAAATAAAAGTGAAATACAGAAGAAACTAACTTAAATCCAGTGGGACAAAAGAAAAGAACTAGAAAGAGTGGACAAAGAAGATTAATATAACAAACACTACCGGTAAAGGGTTAAAAGCCCTTTTCTATGAAAATTGGCCCGTCCGTCAACACTCTCACGTCTTCTGGAGACCTGCTAAAGCTGGTGAGGTGTCTGACTCCATGGGGGAAGTACAACACCGGGGAGCAAGTGCCTCTGTTTTGGCCTCTTGATTGCCCTGTCACAGTAAGTAGCAGGTGGATTGTTACTCTCAGTTTGTCTTAAATTGACCAACTAAACATCCCATTAATCAACAGGTGAGTTCACTATGACGCTAAGAGTCTCAGGCCATTCAGACCGCTATAACATAGATACCATAGAATAGGTAGTTTATGTATAGCAATTTATTCTCACAGTGCTGGAGGCTGGGAAGTCCAAGATCAAGGCACTGGCAGATTTGGTGTCTGGTGAGGGCTCGCTTTCTAAGCTACCATGTTTCTGCTGTAACCCCATATGGGAGGAGGGGCAAGGGAGGCTGTGCCTTCACAACCCAATCACCATCCAAAGTCCCCATCTCTTAATACTATCACCTGGGGGGGGCGAGGATTATAACACACGAATTCCGGGGGAGATACAAATATTCATTCTCTAGCACAGAGCCACATTGACAGTGATAAAGATGACCCTTGGAAGGTAAATTGCATCGAAATTGGGAGAGACTATAGATGAACTCTGAAGACCTGATTGGACAATGTAGCTGTGGGTGGCCCTGAGTGTGGTCCAATGTCCCCTGGAGACCCTGGAAGCCTATCAAGTTGTTATGAGAAATATTGAGCGACTGTGAGATATGAGGCTTCCAAGCCGTGGCAGCTCTGGCCCTGCCTGGTGTTTCTTCTGTCCTTCCGCCCAGCTGTACTGCTGTGAGGACTCCCACTGAAAAGAAATGCCGGGTGCCTCCTGCTTGACCTTCCCCAGCAGGCTGGGCCAAATGTACCCTCCCAGGGGCCTCTCACAAAAACTGCACTTCAGGGAGAAGCCTGCACTGAACTGTCTGCCTGCACTGTGTTTCTGCCATCTGAGCCAGCCCTTATAAAGGAGTGCCTGGAATCCTGTTTCAACCAATAGGACTGAGGCTTTCCCCATCCAATCAGAGCTGCACAGCTCTGATCAATCAGAGTGGCTTTATTCTGAGTAATCAAGACAGTGCCTCTGGACCAATCAAACTGCAATGATTTGGAGTCCTCATTTGCATGAGGATGGACCAATCAAGGACAAGGAGCAAGGACTTTTGTCTATATGAGCCAGTTTCCCTCTGGCTCTGAGAGCTTCCGGCTTTGAGAACACACTTTCCCTTTCCACTGGACACTGGGTTTAAACTGAAGATGGCTTGCTGGAGCATAGCAGAGCGGACAGGCAGACCAGAGTAGAGTGGAGCAGAACTGAGTTGCCTAGCTAAACGGCATGGCCCCAGGGCCACCTCACAGCCCTGCTGTGTCACAATTGAGCTGTTTACACTGAATAAAGTTTCTTTCTTCTCCCCACCCCACATTGGGGATTCCTGTTGGCATTGAGTTGGCACCAATGACCATTGGTTGACATTCCAAAAATATGTTCCTAGAAATGAAAATATCATATTTATTCTGCCTGGATTGAGGCTAGTCTTGTAATCACCACAAAAACCCTCTATGACTATTTATTTGAGGTGAACGCTTTTTTGAGCTCTTCAATTCACTAGGTAAAGGCCTTATCCATATCTATTTTTCAATTATCTAGTACCATACTTATAATATTAACTGGGCAGTAAATATTATTTTCCAGAAATTTTCCATACAATAAATCCACTTGATTGTGGCAAATATATTGCTTAATAGCTTTATAAATCTAACAGCTTTGGTTTTGAGGTTAGAATTAAAGAAATAAAATTGAGTTTGTAGCCTATACATTTCATTTTTCTTGCCAGCAAAATTGGAACAAGGAGAAGTTTCTCTGGTTTCTGAGGCATGTTTATAAACCACTTCTGAAATTGGAAGTAATTTATGACTGACTGTTCTGTACAATTCAGCTGTGTATCCATATGGCCCTGGTGCTTTATTACCTGATATGTCTTGTAGGGCACTTTTTTAAAAATTTCTTTTCATCCACTGAGCTTATTTAATTTCCCTTTGCATCTGGCCTCAATAATTCCAAAACTCTATTTCATCCTCATGGCAAACAAAATAAATCCCATAATCCTATGTGCCATCTTCCCAGGGTCCTGTTTATAAGGTCCATAAATCAAGGGGAAGCTTTGAAAAGGATTGTTCTTAAATTCTATTTAGAATGTGCGCTCACCTGTGCATGAGCCAAATTTTTATGGATATGAAGGTTGGCTTTTGTTCCAAGTGGGGATACCAGGTATACCTTTTCAGAATCCCAAATCTATCTACAAAGAAGTGACCAACATCTTACAAAACTCCTTCTCAAAAAAGAGACCCTTTCTAAACAGTTACTCAATATTTCAAGGAGCAACATGAGTAGGTCAGTTCAAGAAGCATTTATCACGCTTTCTCTGACTTCAGACCTACTAGTATTGAGCAAGTAATAATTGTCTTTGGTTTCTGCAAGGACTCGATCCTGGAAAGATCAGGAATCCTGAGCCATTGCTGCCAGGTGTATGCTGTGGTTAATTATAAAAAGTGAACCAGTGTGGGAGCCTTGGTACAAGCCCCTAGAGAGGACTTTGAGGACCCTCACTCCCACACTCCATTGCATCTGAGAGTCTAGGGGACACCGTGAGTGGAGCAAAGGGGCGAAATTATTTTTAATGTCTTATGTATGTCCCAATGAGGGGAACACCATATCCATTGTGAATGCAAAAGGCAGTATACTTGGGAAATGGCATTATGTATATATTGAACTTGAGCAAAACCTGAGAAAATAGCACTGATTACCTTGGCGAGGTGGTGGGACCAAGTGAGAGAGTGAGGGAAAGGCTCTGACTGATTGGGTCACTCCACCGTCCACATCGCAACAATAAAACCAGGCTACCACTTAGTCCTGACACCTGGCAAATGAAGTGACCCTCCCCAAAGGCAGGTGTGTTGCCTGAGGAAGATGTTGGGGGGGGGGGGGTGCTTCCTACATAGCTCTAGGGCACACATTAAAGTAAACCTTAACCACAAGATTAAAAACCACCTATTTGGGGTTTGTTTTTAGTTTTCTTAAATGACAAGGAAAAGTTTGGAGCATCTAAAATTTTTATAATGTGCTCTTCAAACTATAGTTAATAATGCTAACCATTATTTAATTAAGGCTTACCCTAAACACAGTTGTAAGCATATCAGAAGTGACATCTCTCGCCGAAACCGGTTTGGCTCAGTGGATAGAGCATCGGCCTGCGGACTGAGGGGTCCCGGGTTCGATTCCGGTCAAGGGCATGTACCTGGGTTGCGGACACATCCCCAGTAGGAGATGTGCAGGAGGCAGCTGATCGATGTTTCTAACTCTCTATCTCTCTCCCTTCCTCTCTGTAAAAAATCAATAAAATATATTAAAAAAAAAAAAGAAGTGACATCTCATTCACTAAATACCAGAACTAACAGAATATAAGAGGTAAGTAGCATAAGACTATAAGACTCACCTCTAGATTTCCTTTTTTTTTTTAAATCCTAACGGGGGTAACATGCTTATTGATTTTAGAGAGAGGGGAAGGATGAGAGAGGGAGAGAAAGAGAGAAAAAAAAACACATTAATCAGTTGCCTCCCGTGTGCACCTCGATCAGGGACCAAACCCACAACATAGGTATGTGCCCTGACCGGGAATTTAACCCACAACCAACTGAGCAACCCAGCCAAGGCTAGATTTCCTTTTGAACAAGAACTAATTTCTTATTTATCTTTACATCCTCAAGACAATGCTGGGCATAGAGTGACCATCCAATTAATATTAAACTAAATGACTTAAAGCTATTTCAAACAGTGAAAAGTCCTCCAAAGAGAAGAAAGTCCTGCAATTTTGTGATTCAGTATTTATTTTTAGTAATGTAAATGACATCATAGAAAAGTTATATCCCCTACATATTATTCTATGTGCTTTAAATGTGACATCTCAGACCACTAACTCACCTGTCCACTGTGGCTTTATGTCAGAAGGGACAGTCACGATAACTTCTTGGAGACTGCCAACTGTTACTAAAATATTTGCACTGACAGTATCAGATGCAAGCTGGGGAGTTTGGGATACTACCTGCAATAGTGACATCTAGTGGCTTCTACGACCTACTGCATCTCTTTCAGGCAGAAACTAAGGCCTAGGGTTGTAAGCAAAAAATATTTGTTGACAACATAAAGGTCTTTATTACATGAGTTCTGGAAAAGGCCCCCAGAAATGTTAAGGTTTAAGCGCCTACACTCAAATCTTATATTGCTCACTAGATTAAAAATTATGACAAAAGAACTACTGTGATATAAATCCTTGCTTCTACAGGGGAAGTCACTAGAGAAATATGTTGTTTTGATTGCAAGGGGTGCAGTGTGTCTGCAACTGATGTCTTAGGTGAGATTTGTTTTCCATGGTCTGCCCTTCAGTACCCCTCACCCACAAACCCAACAAATGTGTGGCATCCAGGTAACCCTGCCCATAACTCCCTGTACAGTGTCCAAATGAAAGAGACAATAAGCACTCTTCCCTGAGGATCCTGGGAAGAATAAAAAAATAATGCCATTTAGCTGGAGAGTTGAAGGTAGAAGTTTCCCATGAGGTAGAGGGCTAGCCCAAAGGGCCCTGCACACAATCAAGTTCTGAGGAATCGGCCAGTGAAGATACAGACAAAGCTGGCAGGAGAGGAAAGAACAGACTCAATATCCAAAGAGAGGCCACGAAGCATGAAGGAAAGAAAGGGAACTCAGTGGAGATGGAAGAGGGCAGGGGTGACTGCCCTTGTTTTCTGCCCTTCGGTGGTCCTAACTGTTCTTTAATTTAAAAAAAAAGTCACAGAGTCCTGGCTGGTTGGTTCAGTCAGTTGGAGCATCGTCCCGTACACCAAAAAGCTGCGGGTTCGAGTCTGATCAGGGCACATACCTAGGCTGTAGGTTTAATCACTAATCAGGGCATATATAGGAGCAAACCTATTGATGTTTCTCTCTCACATCAATTTTCTCTCTCCCTTCCTCTCTCTCTCTAATTAATAAAAAAAGTCCATATCCTCAGGTGAGAATTAAAAAAAAAAAAGTCATAGAAATAACTTGAGTGATTTCCTGGGCACAAAAATGTCTTAATTTCTCTTAATTAACATATCATCTTTCTTACAAATCTGAATTGCTTCCATCCTGCATTATATCCTAAGTTCTCTTGTTGCCTGTCTTCCCTATTTCTCGCTAACGCTCAAGCCCTGAGAGAGAGCTTCTTGCCTGGAACTATGAGATACTGGACACTTTGCATCATATCATTGCATTCAAGACTTAGCCATTTGAGAAAAATATAACCTAAGGATTCCTTTGGTTTTTACTCAGAAAGGCCCAGTTCATTCTCTATTGGTGTTTGTTTAGGGTCAAACTGACCACATCCACGCCTACTACCCACCTTCCCCGCCTCACCCTGCCAAACCTGCTCTCCCCTATATTGCCAATTTCCTCCTGGTTACCTAAGCCAAATACTTAGGAGTCAGGCTAGGTCCTCTCTCATGTCCCGTATCCAACCTGGTGTCACTAAATCGGTTTAACTTAGAATTCCAGGAGCATAGATCTTAGCCACTGCTGCAAACAAAATGCTGGTGTCCCTAAAATTCAGATGTTGAAACCTAACCTCCAACGTGATAGTATTTGGAGGTGGGACATTTGAAAGGTGCTTACTTAGGTCATGATGGTGGAGTCCTCGTCAATGGGATTAGTGCCCTTGTGGAAGAGGTCCCGAGATCTCCCCACCCCTCCCATCCTGTGAGGGCACAGCAAAAGGACTCCATCTATTGGCCAGGAAGTGGGCCCTCACTACACACGGAAGCTGCCAGCACGTTGATCTCGGACTTCCCAGCCTCCAGAACTATAAGAGATGAATTTCTGTTGTTCATAAGCTATCCAGTCTCTGCTATTGTGTTACCGCAGCCCAAAAATCTCAGAAAGCTATCAACTGGCTTTGTGCAGTTTTCTTACAAATTGCTTCATTCCTTTGGCCTAAAATAGAAATTCTTCTTAGAGGGCTAACACACTAACTCTAATCAGTCCTACCACCATTCTTGACAATGAAGACCAATGATCATTTTTTCCCTATTGTCAACTAATGTAGCTATACATCAAAATTGTTTTGGTCTTAAGTCAACATTTATTTATCCAACAAAAAAACTCGACCAGATAATATGTCAGGCGCTCTGTTGGACATAAATATAAAAAAAATGTGATTCAAACAACTCATGTTTTGAAGAGACATACTTTCAAATTAATTACAATTAAATAGTATGCATACTATAATAAATGTCTTGATGAAAAATACCAGGAAATAGAGGAAGACACAATGAATGCTGCCTAAGGAATAGTGATGAGAAAAGGATGTGAACCTTTGGAATCAAATAGATATCACACCAAAAAAAGTGTCAGGAGAATCATTTGTGTCTGCTGTTATGAAATAAGAAGGAAAAAACCATTCTAATACATGATTTATGGGTAAATTATGTGACTGCATATAAAATGTAAGTAAACACCATTTCCCAGCTTCTCAGCACCACCCCATAAAAACAGTAGCACAATAGGGCAAAGATGAAATTTGGTTTTCCCAAGAGGAAGGTGGTGTGGCCAACAATTTTTGAAATTCTTCCATCGAGAAGACCCGGAAGCAGAGTGGATGGATCATAGGCTGAACTGTCCTCAAGGTCACCCCCACTGACCTGTGTCACACCCACAGCCACAGCACCCTCGGTGCACATCCACCCCTCATAATAATGGTGGGGAACTGGAAACCCGCGGAGAGAGGGAGGTCTGTGGGAAAATCTTGCTCACTAGCCGAGGTAGGAGAGAACAAATGAGTTGAGAGTTTTTCCATGGACCAGAGCTAAAAGGGACAAATGACCATGGTCACTCTACATTTGCCCTGTTGGGCAGGTGTGTGTCTCGAAATTGCCACCAAGCCAAGAGGACCCAGAGGACACACCATTGTGCACCAACAGCATTTTCTGAAAGGAACAGACAATAATATTCAGGGCTCCACATTCTCTCACCAGAACCAAGGCCATCTCAGCAGGACGGTGGCCATCCTGTTACCCGAATCGCCCTTCCTCCTCTCTATCCCATCAGGCATCACCCTTTCAGAGGTCACAGTCCCCAGAACAACATCAAAAACAGTCATTTTGTGTCCGAAAGGAGAACCCAGAGATGAGAAAGAGGGAGAGGCAAGGCATGAAAAGCCTCCTTTATTTGGGATGCAAATTTGCACCTGAGGTGTATTAAATTAAGGGACTTTCAACCTCTCCTTTGGAGATGTTATGCCCCATATGGGAGAGCCACTTTCCTCCTTTGGGGTGGAAATATGGCAATTAACATAGTGATATGGAATTTGAATAGAAAATAAATTGTGCTGAATCTCACATATGGTGTCCTAAAAATGTCCAAAATTATGTCATCCAAAGGAGGGGAACGGGTGGGGGGGCTGCAATTAGATAGATGAGGAAGAGGCAGTTGAGAAAACAGATTAATGATGCCTTTGACACAATCAGCCAGAGAGGAATATTGGTTTCCATGACAACCAAACCACTTAACCTAAATTAACAAAGCTGTTAAAAAAAGAAAAACTTAAAAGACGGGGAGGGGAGAACCCAGCGCATCCTCTTTGGGGAAATTAAGTAGCCGCCCCATCAGCGCCTGTGAGAGGTGTGTGTTAACTACATATCCGCAGGGTATGTATTCTCTTACACTCTCTGGTTCCCAGTAATTAGTTTTCAGAAACAGCCCAGAGATGTTGAGAAATTGCGACTAATTAGTGCAGTTTTCTGATAGAACAGCCTTATTATTATTCTGGTGCAGCCTGAGCTAGACAGCAAGGACTAGGAATAGACAAAAGGCTGCTTCTTGCTTTTCCCAAACTTTGTGGTCGATGTACATACCTGCCATGCTCACATCTTCCTGGAACCACTTTCTCAGAATTCAGCAGGTCGGGCAGCATTCTGGAATTGTCTGGAGCAGAGAATAACCGCTTTTACAATAAAGCACACAGACCATTCACAATGAGGCAATCACATCAAATAATAAAATGTTTATGCAGAATTTAATGTCCCCTATGTAAGGAAAGGAATGGTACTTCCCTGACTTGCTCTTCAGACAGTATAGAAATAACCCCACATTCCCCCAGGTCTCAGGCAAGTTGGTCTAAGTCACAGTGGACATGTATTGAGGTGACTAACAGAGAGGAGAGTGGAGAGGGAGCAGGGCTCATCTTCATTAGTTTCTAATTCCCCGTTTCTTTTTTTATATGTATTTTTTTATTGATTTCAGAGAGGGAAAGAGAGATAGAAACATCAATGATGAGAGAGAAACATCGATTGGCTGCCTCCTACACGTCCCCTACTGAGGCTGGAGCCCGAAACCCGGGCATGTGCCCTGACCAGGAATCGAACCATGACCTCCTGGTTCACAGGTTGATGCTCAACCATTGAGCCACACCGGCTGGGCTAATTCCCCATCTCTTAATCCTACATCACTCCTCCGTTTCAGCTGAGCCTGAAGATGGCTGGGGAAAGGGGATCTTTGTTGGATGCCTCTGGGTTGTCTCTGTTAAAGTCATGTCCAGTATGGATAGCCTACGGCCAACATAAATTAGAAAGAAAACAATAGGAACCCTAATAATATTGAGAGCACTGTCAAGTTCTAGCATTTCTTATAGATGATATTTTCAGCTGATTTTATAAAATATATACACATAAATATTATAATCAATTAAATTCTGTTAAACCCCTGTTAATATATTAAATTTTATGAAAAATACAGTAGGGCTGTAAAAAAATAAAACTCAAGTTTCTATCAAATTAAAATTTTATAATTAAATCTAAAAAATAGAAAACATGCACATTGGAATTAAAAAAAAAATAGCCTGGCCCTGGCCGAGTGGCTCAGTTGGCTGGAGCATCATCTCATACACCAAAAGGTCAGGCCACATCCCCAGGTTGCCGTTGGATTCCCAGTCCTGTCAGGGCATGTGCGGGAGGCAACCAGTCGATGTTTCTCTCTCACATCAATGTTTCTCTCTCTCCTTTCTCTCTCTCTCTCTCTCTCTCAGAATCCACACACATGTATCTCCCATTTCATAAATTATTTGTGAAATTTAACTCACATTTTCCTTCCACTGCTCAGGATGAGAAAAACACTTTATGTGTGAAATGGAGGGACTGTTAATCTGGAAAAAGAAAAGAGTACCTCATAGCTTAAACTTGACCTTTCACTTTTCACGTTATTGGTGACATTTATTTCTATATGAATCACTGGTTAATTTTTTTTCTGCTAGGGCCTGACAATTTTTCTTATAACTAGGACTGACATTTTAAAACATTAAGACTATTAATCTTATTCCAGCCATATTTATGGAAAAATAGCCCAAATTATTACTTTTTGATTTTATGACATGTTTTGGCATAAAAAGTTTTTCTTTTTGTGTGGTGAAATCTATTGATATTTTTCTTTAACATTTCACCTTTTACTATTTTGTAATTCCCGAAGCAGTTCAGTACTCATGCATATTTAATGTAATGATTTAGTTCATCTAGGATTTATTTTGATGTATGGATCTCACTTGATATTTTTTATTGAGATATAATTCAAATAGCATAAAATTCACTCTTTGAAAGTGTACAATTCAGTGGTTTTTAGTAAATACACATTGTTGTGCAACCATCACTACTACCTAAGTCCAAAACATTTTCATCCCCAAAAAGAAACACTATATCAATTATGTCAATCCTACCCCCTTTCCATCCTTCCTCCAGCCTCTCGTAACCAGTAAGCCACTTTTGTCTATTCTGGACCTTTCACGGTAATAAAATCATACAAGATGTGGCTTTTGTGTCTGGCTTCTTTCATTTAGCATAATATTTCAAGATACATCCATGGCATAGCATGTATCAGTACTTCATTCTTTTTCTGGCTGAGTAATATTCTATTGTATCAGTGTACCACATTTTACCCATACATCAGTGGAGGGCCATTTGGGCCATTTGGGCCATTTCCGCTTTTTGACTATTATGAATAAAGCTGCTATAAACACTCATGTACAAGTTTCTGTGTGGACACGTGTTTTTAATTTTCTTAGGCATATACCCAGGAGTGAGACCTCGAAATTTTTGTTTCATAGTATCTTTCCCACTGATTTGTGATTCTTTCCTTATCATACATTTAAATTCCTATTTATGAGAGCACTGGTTTCAGGGTTCTCTAATCTTTTTCACTTCTTTCACAAGTATCAACATTTTTCAATTTTAGTAGCCTTATGCTTTATTAGCTCGTAGGGCCAGTCACCATTCATTGTTCCTTCCTGAATTTCTCAGCTATTATTGCCTCCTTATTTTTCACTATCAACTTGAGAATTATTTTGTCATGCCACTGGTATGTTGATTGGGAGTGGGAAATTACTTACTTTTTATCTTTATCTTTCTAAAAATTTTATTTTAATATTTTATCTGTCTATACACCACAAACATGGTGGGTCTCTTCTTTTGTTTAAGTCGTCTACTTATATCTCCCACTAAAATGGTATGACTCCCCTCACATAGGACTGACTCACCCATTTAAGGGAAATCTGGATTCTCTCACTTCCGAGGAGGTGACAGTGGAACTCAATTCACCAAGCAGGGACCTGAGGGAAGACCGCTCCGGGCCCAGCAGATGCTGAGCGCAGGCTCTGAGGCGGACACAGCTGCAAGTGGAAGGGGCACTGAGAGGCTGAGTGCGGCTGGGACATAGTGAGCAAGGAGAATAGGAGGCATGAAGTCAGACGCAGGCAGGCTCCGGAGCACACGGGGCCTCCGTGGATGTGTAAGTAGCTTGGACTGTCACCTCGTGCAAATAGGAAACCACAGATCATAAAGCAGGCGTGGACACGATCCAACTAGGAAGCGACTCCCTCCATGTGGTCACATAGCTTTCTGCCCCGTGGTCAGGGCCCAGACTTAGCCAGAGGGAATGTCAGGGTGCCATGAGAGGCCAGTCCATACACACTCCCCTTCTCTCAGGGGGCTCATCAGGACCCCCGCTAACCACCCATAGTTCGCCCACCAGCACTCACACTTACTGTGCTGGAGACCGGTCCTGCAGCCACCTGCACCCCCATAGAGGACCCAGAGCTACCCCTTCCCACCTGCCCACTCAAACACCTTGGGAAAGCAACTCCTCTGGAGAGAAGCTGGTCAGCAAATGCGCTCCTCCCAACCGCTTGTCCATTCTTCTCCCTCAAAGCCGCTCCCAGAAAGAGCAGCTTTGCAAGCCCTGGCTGGTGTTGCTCAGTGGTTAGAGTTCCGGTGCACACCTATAAGGGTCGTGGGTTCTATTCCAGGCCAAGGGCACGTACCTGGGTTGCAGGTTCCATCCCCAACCTCAGTCGGGGCGTATGTGGGAGGCAACTAATCGATGTGTCTCTCTCACATCAATGTTTCTCTCTCTTTGCCCCCCTCCCCGCCTCCCTTCTACCTCTCTCTAAAAACCAATGGAAAAAATATCCTTGGGTGAGGGTTAACAACAACAAAAAAGAGCAGCTTCTGCAAGATGGGGACTTCCAATACCAAGGAAGGGGGCAGACGTCACTGAAACTACCCACAACCTTAATTAAGGGCTTTGTGTGGCTTCTACTCACCCAGCTGGACGCTGCCATCTTCACGGCAGCTATTGCCGGACTGGCATCCTCACTCCTGTCCCAGCCGTGGGGTCACCTGAAGGAAGCTGCCCTGGTAAACACTTCAGGCGCGGGTGCCAGGAACAGCCCCGGGAGCGCTCACCTCCCGCCTGGCTGGGGCAGCTGAAGCTGCTGCGGGCTGAGGGGCGGGCCCACAGTCCCATAGGCTTTGAATTCCAGACAATGGTACTCGTATCCAACCTAAGCTCCTCTAGTGCGCCTTCCTGAACTGAAACTTGAATCTAAACACCACATTTCCAAGATGCCCTTGCTGCCTTAGATCTGGGTACAAATTCAGGCCGATGCCCTAAGACAGTGATGGCGAACCTTGACACGCGTGTCAGAGGTGACACGCGAACTCATTCTTTTGGTTGATTTTTCTTTGTTAAATGGCATTTCAATATATAAAATAAATATCAAAAATATAAATCTTTGTTTTACTATGGTTGCAAATATCAAAAAATTTCTATATGTGACACGGCACCAGAGTTAAGTTAGGGTTTTTCAAAATGCTGACACGCCAAGCTCAAAAGGTTCGCCATCACTGCCCTAAGAGGAGGTCTGAAGGCAGAAGTGAGACCGACCCCTTCTTCTTGCCACTTGGGGGGGTTACTATCAGCAAGCCAGGCCGTGAGCAACATGGGATGTTTCTGAGCAGGGGTCTGGGGGCCGTATCTAGAGAGCAAATGACATTCTGACACCAGATCGCAGAGACGTGGCATGTTGTTGCTGTTTTAACTCAAGTTTAAAAAATCCTCCTCCTTCCTGAGTAGGTCCCCTGCCAGGTCCCTTCGTCCATGCTCTGGAGTCATTCCTGGAGGCCCAGCCCAGATCCTACTTGTCCAATCCTTCTAATGATTTTGTAAGCCCCTCGTTTCCTGTATGAAAGCCTTTTCTTCTTAAAGTATTTGGAATGATTTCTGCTGGATCTCCTCTGATATTCAAATAGCAGCAGCAACTACAACAAAAAGATCTACCGTAAGAGAACCAGAATAGGTTTATCTCCTCAGCAATCCCCACATGCGCTAGCCACCTTGCCTGGTAAGACCATCTTGCCTGGCCACTGTCCTGGAGGGAGCTGCCTCTGTCGCCACTCGCCCCTCTCCACACCCAGGCTGACTCATCTGTCAAGTCTGAAGGAGCCTTCTAGGCTTTTCCGCCTATTCTACACGGTCCTCCCATAAGGCAACCCGACCTGAGGCCCACCAAGCAGAGGTAAGTCCGGTAAAGGACTCCTGACACCAGTAACCAGTCAACACATACTGAATGCCCATGCTTTGCCAGGGCTGCTCATAAGAACCTCATAAGTTCTGAAAGTCCGCGCATCAGCCAATTCTCAGCATTAAGGGAATCATTCAGAGGACCAAGAGGTAGCCATCAAATTGTCCTGGAGATCAAACCTCTGTTGCCTTTGAAAGAGGAAGGGAGCGCTGCAGTGTTTGGCTCCGGCGGGAGCACAGCGGAAGGCGTGACAAAGCGGACTTAGCTCCAACATCACACCGTGGCCAGTGCTCCCTGTAGATTGCTAATGTCTGAGGGACAGATTCAGGTCCTGAGAATGAATGAGACTAGATGTCTGAAAGAGCATCCCACCTGTAACTGTCTGTTCTATAGAGGAGCTGGGCCTTCTCAGAAGTTTCCAAACCTAAGGCTTCTTTCAGAGCCCCAGTTTCAGTGACAGGCTACACCAGGCATCTATTTTTAAAAGAAGCATTTATCACCCTAGCCGGTTTGGCTCAGTGGATGGAGCGTCGGCCTGCGAACTAAAAGGTCCCAGATTCGATTCCGGTCAAGGGCATGTACCTTGGTTGCCGGCACATCCCCAGTGGGGGGTGTGCAGGAGGCAGCTGATCGATGTTTCTCTCTCATCGATGTTTCTAACTCTCTATCCCTCTCCCTTCCTCTCTGTAAAAAATCAATAAAATATATTTTTAAAAAAGAAAAGAAAAAGAAGCATTTATCTTTCTGCCAGCTAGTCATGAAGTCACCTTTAGGGGTCATGCTTTGCCTGATGTGGCCTTAGGAAGATCACCTGGTTGACAAAGGGTAAAGGAGGAATGTATCCTGTCCATACTAGATAGAAGCTATGCATAAACCTGACAAGGATTAGAAAAACAGAATCCCCCAAGGCAAATGTCAGAAAGTACATATTTCGTACAAGATTAATGAGCACCATAAATATTTACATGGTCTGCTCATGGATCTAACTTGTAGGGGGAATATGAGAAACGTGTGAGAAGCTGGACAAATACTAAGGAAAGGGAGATTTTGTAAATAATTATGTCGTCATCATTTTTTAAAACTCTGCTTGCCTGAATGAAGGGTCCCATGTCTTCCCAGAGAAGCCACTTAATGGACAAAAGGAAGAGTATTGGCTCCATCCCTACACTAGTTCCATTCTTATCTGTGTTCACCCAGAGTTTGCCAAATAGACACTTTCCCAAATAAGATGTATTTGTTTAATAACGGAAGGGATGTCAGGAAATAGTTGGTATCCCAGTACTTTAAAAGATCACATACTTGTAATGTGGGTTTTAAGAAGCTTTCGTGTTATAACCAACTTCAGGCACAGGGGGAAATATGAAGAAAACACTCCCTCTCTTAATAAAGAATAATACAAGGTCTCTAAAATACTATTAAAATGACTTTACTTTTCAACTCAACACAGAAGTGCTCTGTTTAAAACTATTAATAGTTTACTAACATAAACCGTTGAGTATAGAAAATGGGAACTTTCAGGGCTAGAGTGAGCCTTTGTTATTTTCCATTGAATATTTGGGTAGGAACGATTCTTGGAAATGATCACAAACAAAATAATTACTGGCTCAGTTCTAAATAGATTTGCAGTCGGTTCTTTTCGTGTTATTTTTGGCGCTGGCTGGCATGTAGTGTTGATATAACTGGTTTCCCAGAAAACATGATTTGTGGCACTTTGCTGCATTCTGCTCAGAGACTATCTGAGCCTTTCAAAGCTGGGCTAAAAATGCACCGATCTTCCCCCTCACAGCTGCTTCTTGGTAACAGTGTCAAATCTGCTTAATTAAAATTTCAGATTGTATGCTTGGCTTCTTCCCTCCCCCCATCCCCCCAAAAAGCTCTAATGACACCCTACCTTTTAGATAGATGGGAGTCTGCAAAAAGCCAGATAAAGGCCCAGTTTCATAGGAAGAGCTCATTCTCTCGTTTGTGCTTCATATTACTCAACTATACTCCACACTCCTGCCCATGGGTTCCACAAGGCACACTTGATCTTTTATCCGTTTAATACCATCCTCGGTGTTTTGTTTTTACACCAGCTCAAGTTTTCTTTACTTCCAACCCAAAGACTCATAACTAATATGTTCCCAAATCCACCGACCTGCTCATGCCAACAAACAAAAGACAAACGTGGAAGCAGGGAACACGTTGGGAAGACCATGGTGGGCCAGCCCAAATGGGGATGTGGCAGACAAGCTGTTCACCACACCCATTTCCTCCTCCCCAGCCCTCCAGCTAGGCTACATTCCTTGCCATATATATATATTGATTTCAGAGAGGGAGAGAGAGATAGAAACATCCATGACGAGAGAGAATCATTGATAGGCTGCCTCCTGCACGCTCCCTTCTGGGAATCGAGCCTGCAACCCAGGGATGTGCTCCCACCGGAATCAAACCCGGGACCCTTCAGTCTGCAGGCCGACACTCTATCCATTGAGCCAAATCAGCCAGGGCCATTTCCCTGCCTCTTTTGACAGGAGGCCAAGCAAGTTGACTAAACTTGAACCAGTGGAATGTGAACAGACATATGCATCCCCTCCCTCACACAACCCTCCAGGCTTTTTCCCCTTGGGCAACTTGATGCAGAAGAACAGTGACCGTAGCAGCCACGCACTCAAGATGGCAGAGCCACAGACTGAAAGAACCTTGGTTACTGAAACACAACATGAAAAGCCACCACAGGCAGGAGCACCAGGTTAGAGACAGATGGTAGTTCCCCCTGATGCGTGCAGGGGGGCAGTGGGGGGAATATTTTATGCTGGATTAGCCCTTTGTGGTTCTTGCATGCCTCCTCCTTTGATCCTCTTTAGAGCTGAATAAGGTCATGGAATTATCCCCACTTTACAGGGGGGTTAGTCAAAGTTCAGAGAAGTTGCTGGGAAGGGCAAATCACATGCCACTACCCAGCCAAGTTCAGTCTCAAATGCAGACCACGGTGTGGCAATGAATGCTAAAGATGCCTCCTTAAACCAAATCTATCAGCAGCTAATCTAAACCTCAGGACTATTAAATAGAGTCTTTAAACATGAACAAGAAGGCACTCCTTCCACAAGAAACTGTACCATCCCATTTATCTCTTCATGCCCAGTGCTCAGCCAAGAACACAGCATAAAGAAGGGCCTTTAACAAGAAACAAAAATTCAGGTATACTTTGCACTGCAATTAAAAATCAGCAAAATAGATGTAATGTATATTTTTCACATGTAGACAAACCAGAATAAGACTGTTATTCCACCAAGTGGAATGTATTTAAATAACAATTCAGTTGTATGTTGTAGGTAAACCAGTTGTAGCAATAAGTAAATATAGAATTCTGAGACTATCTGGCAACTTAAGCATGCATCCACTATGCAGGGTATTCTGTAATACTAAGGAATGAAAAGAAAACATCGACTTTCAAGTTGGGATGATTTATTTGCACTTAAAAATACAGTTTCTAGGATGACATCTGTTTTCAAAAAAATGTTAAAAATAGGCCACAGGGACTGTTATCTTCATGATGAAAATTTATATCTCATATCAGCATTAGCCTACAAATCATAGATGACAACACTAACAGAAAACCAGCAAGCGAATTCTCATTTGGGAACACAGTTTTATAGTAAAAATATCCGAACTTCACAGTTTTCTCCTTCCTTCTTGACTTATATCGACAAAATGCTTTAATAGCTACACTCTTTCACTGTCTGGTACCAAATCCAATGCCTACTTGATCAGCAGATGGATGCTACTAACACATTCATTCGTCTTACATAGAACTCGCACATCTTCCATTTCTAAAAGTGTCTTGCTCTGCAAAGCTGTGATGGCCAGGAGTGAGAAAGAGAGAAACGAAGTTCAAATGTGATGAGAAAGAGTGAGATAAAATGCCGACGATTTCTACTAAGAAAACATTTAATTATGAAGCACAGGTAGCTTTGATGATTCAACAGAAAACCATACATTGATTCACAAAACACTATGGACTCTAACTATTCTGGTTTAATTCAAATCAAAATGAAAAATAAATATTATCAAAGAATTTCAGAATCCCCCCTACACAACAAGGTTAGCATAAGTGTTTTAGGTTTTTATTTTTAGATCACACAACAGGTTTATTTTGTTCGTGTGTTTTAAGGCAAAGTAAAATTTCCCAAGTGAAGTACCTATAAAATAAATTTGCTTTGGAAGTAAATTTCAGTAATAATACTTCTCACTTATTAAAATATATATTTTGCTTTTACCTATGATTTAGCAACTTACATCAAAAAATTCAAGAGATCTTATGAACATTTGCAAATAAATATTTTAAAACACTAGTACATAATTAAGTCAGCTGGTATTCATTTAGGTGTTTGGATGTCAATAGTTAGCAAAGGGAACAAATAATAAATCATAAACTACTTAGTTATAAAATTGTACTCTAACATCATAAGAATGCAAAACATTGTTGAGCATGAAGTTTTCTGAACAGCACATATCAATGAAACATGTGTTTCCTTTTGCAAGTCTTAGTTAAATAGAAGCCAATAGTACTATTTTTTAAGACATTAAATTAATAGCCTAAGATTTCTAGTGTTTACCATAATCTCTCTTTTCATGTAAATCATTTTTGTAAAAAAACAAATCATTGTACAGAAAACAATGTTTACTATGAATAATAAAATCACTTCAGAAAAAAAGTGAATTAATGAAAACTGCTTTAACTCATTTACTATGCCCAAAATTGCCACCTGAATACTTGGATCCAATAAGAATAAATTAAAATGTCTGTTGCACAGCAAAAGAAACCATCAACAAAATGAAAAGACAACCCACTGAATGGAATAAGATATTTGCCAATGATACACCCAAAACTTATAAAAAACATAAAACTCAAAACCAAAAGAACAATCCAATTATAAAATGGGCAAAGAACCCGAATAGACACTTCTCCAAAGAGGACATACAGCTGGCCACAGACATATGAAAAGATGCTAAACATTACCAATCATCAGAGAGATGCAAATTCAAACCATAATGAGATATTACCTCACATCTGTCAGAATGGCAATCATCAATAAAACAACAAACAACAAGTGGTGGAGAGGATGTGGAGAAAAGGGAACCCTCGTGCACTCTTGGTGGGAGTGCAGATTGGCGTAGCCACTGTGGAAAGCAGTATGGAGTTACCTCAAAAAATTAAAAAATGGAACTGCCTTATAACCTAGCAATTCCACATCTAGGAATCTATCTGAAGAAACCCAAAACACAGATTAGAAAGAATATGTGCACCCCTATGTTCACTGTAGCATTATTTACAATAGCCAATATTTGGAAGCAGCTCAAGGACTTATCAGTAGACGAGTGGATAAAAAAGCTGTGGTACATTTACATAACGGAATACTACTTGGCCATAAAAAAGAACAAAATCTTACCTTTTGTGACAGTATGAATGGACCTGGAGAATATTATGCTAAGTGAAATAAGCCAGTCAGAGAAAGACAAGTACCATACAATTTCACTTATATGTGGAATCTAATGAACAAAATAAACTAACAAACAAAATAGAAACAGACTCAGATACAGAGAACAGACTGACAGCTGTCAGAGAGGAAGAAGGCTTGGGGGACTGGGTGAAAAAAGTGAGGGATTATGAAAAAACCTCATATACACAGATAACAATATGGTGAGGAAAAGGGGGGTGGGAGGTAGAAGAGGGTAAAAGGGGAATAAATGATGATGGAAGGAGACTTGACTTGGGGTGGTGAACACAATTCAATGTACAGATGATGTATTATAGAATTATATACCTCCAAGCTATATCATTTTACCAACCAATGTCATCCCAATAAATTCAATTTTTAAAAATGTCTGCATGATTTCCAAAGCAGGGAGAAGCATCCCTTCTGATTGAAAAAGACCTTCCAGCCTTTCAAATTAACATAATTCCTTTAAAATTGAAATGATAAGTGATGTCCTTTAACATGTTCATTGTATCCAACTTCTCTGGCTAACGGTTCTGTTACACTGAGACCAACTTTTTCTCCCTACATGGTACCAGACTACCAATAATTAAAACCAATATGCTAGAAAACATCAAGTAACAATAAAATGGAAGTCCCTGCCTGCATGTGTCAGCATCCCTTATATTCATCTTTTAAATTATGTGTTTCTAAGAACTACTGGGTTAACATACAAGGTATATTAATATGCAACAAGTCTTATTTAATGAAGTTTGGTACTCAAGTCTCTTGAGTTTTCCTAGTAACTGTCCAATCTATAGGTGTCTGTGTGACTTCTTTGTTAGTGAACTACAGTGGGGTGCGTGCTTTGACTTTTCCATGCAATGTCGAGTTACAGGATTGCTACACGTTTATGAACTGGACAGAATGGGGTTGGACTTCCTCTGACGCTGTCTACCTCTTCCTTCAGATGGATCAGGCCATGTACCTGCTCAGTCTTCTCCATCCACTTAAACAGTCCTTGCATCATTTCTTCCTGTAGTTCCGACATTATGAACAGACCGGTGTGGCCGTCAGCACCATCCAGGTCAGACAGCAACTGCTCAACACAGAAGAGTCTCTCTTAGTAACTGCTGATGTGTCCTTTTTATTACATTTCAAGTTCAACTTTCTGAAGTAACTCAAGCTAACAGAAGGTGTACCAAGGATAAAACTATCAACAATGAGAAGCAGGAATAGGGTTTCACAATAAGTGCTTGACAAATAAAGAAAAAATATGTAAATAATTGGTCTGAGAAGGGGAAACAACCTGGAGGAAATCCCGCATCCCTGAGAGAAGAGTGTAAAGCTTGTCTGTTTAATATTTGTTTGGTGTTTTCTGTCTATTTATCTATCTACCTGTGCATTTGATCAAGAAATGTCTAACGAGATTAAGATATGTCAATTATATGTATGCACTTTACTTAGGTATCATACATATTAAAAATAATAATAGGCAGCAAAGGCATAAAATATATAACTTTAAATAAACTACCTGCCAAATTATTCCGTAAGTGGATAACTAGTACCTAAAAATTATTCTGTAAGTGGATAACTAGTACCTTAAAATCTTTAAATAGTAATAATTGGCCTAGCTGAGTTAATGTTGAAACATTGATAATATAAAGGAATGAAAGGTTCAGGGATTGAAAATTTTCAGAATAATGTTAAACTTATAAAAATATTATTTTAATCATAAAGTCTACTAAGTCCCAAAAATGAGAGTCACTTCCTCTACAACTCTAACAGTTTGTGATGTTGCATCTGAAAAAGTAGGGAAAATCAGATTAAAATAGTAATCTTAAAAAAATCAATTCTCTTAATTTAGTATGTAAGGAGCTCTGGTGGGTAGGAAAGGAATCATGTTCAAATGTGCCAATGACCTTGATCATCTGCAGAACAGGATGAAATGAAAGTTTATGGGTACTAAAGCAGAAAAGGTAAATCCCACCAATATATATTTGAACCACAATTGACAACATGGTGACTGGATGATCATATTAAAAAGCCAGAGCTCCGGGCAGCCCAGTATTAGGAGACCCCTAAATAGAACTGCAGCATGTGTGAGTGCTCCCCACACTCAGCATCCTTCCAACATGTGTCACCAGCCATGTTTCAAGTGCTCAACCGCCACATGTGGCCGGTAGCTACCATACTGTGCAGAGCAGGACTGAAGGAGAAACAACACTGTTCAGAGATCAGGGAGGATGAGACAATTTTCCAAGATCCACTCCAGGCCTGATGAATCCCCAAATCTTCAGCATCAAAATGATCACTGGAGTCTTCGTTAACTCATTTTCACTAAATGTATTTGAATTTTTGATTTATAAATACTTAGTGAACAGGAAGAAACAAAAATATTGTTTAAAGTCAATGGAGAATTGAGTAATTCCAGTTGGTCACAAAGACTTTTTTTTAATCGTTATGTCTAATGTGCAAAAGCAGGAAAGCATCTATTTGAAAACATCAACAGACTTATTTAAAGAAATGGGTGAGAATTAGAACCATAATGAGTATTAATAGCAGAGGCTATTGGTGCATATCAAAATGTAACTACCTTTAAACATAGCTTCAAAAGAGGAAACACTTTTCTTTGAAAGGGGACAACTTTCATCTTTACACACATCCCTCCGATTTGAAGCCCTATTCAAAGACTGATGGGGTGTTTTAACCTCAAAGTTAAACCATTAGCTTCCAGGCCAGGTTGGAATGTTAATCACAGAGCTCTGCTAGACTACAACTTTGCCAAAGAGATGGTTCTGCTGTTGGATTGTTTCAGTGACTTAAAATCTTGGACGCTGATTGATCTGGAATTCACCTTGTTACAGTTTGGACCCACTTGCCAAAGAGATAGAAAATCAATGGACTCTCTTTTCCTATGTAACTTGGGCCTTCTTGTATCCAGGAGAAGCACAGAAACATTAAAATGTCCATAAAAGAGCTTATGCAGTTAATCTTCTGTTAGTTGTCAAGCGGACGTCATGCCTACATTGTCACCGTCCTACCAAGCATAACCTCTACTTGAGTCTTAAAATTACACAGCACCAATCAGAACTCTGGTTCTCCCTTTTTTTTTAAAAGAAAGGCAATTAAGCCAAGAACTACACAAATTGCACAAACTGTCAGACACGTTGGCAGCCCAACTCTCCCACATATGCCCCTAAAAACATTAGATAAAACATTGTCACTTCAGTACTCATTCTATAGAGAACACCCTGAATCACAAACTAACTCCAAAAATGCAATATGAGCTGATGGCACAAGACACTGGTGTCATAATATCTTAAACATGGCAGGAAACAGATTAATATTTGTACCATTAGTGATATTACAGCACTTAAAAATCCATTGGAGCCCTAACCGGTTTGGCTCAGTGGATAGAGCGTCGGCCTGCGGACTCCAGGGTCCCAGGTTCGATTCCGGTCAAGGGCATGTACCTTGGTTGCGGGCACATCCCCAGTAGGGAGTGTGCAGGAGGCAGCTGCTCGATGTTTCTCTCTCATCGATGTTTCTAACTCTCTATCCCTCTCCCTTTCTCTCTGTAAAAAATCAATAAAATATATTTTTTTAAAAATCCATTGGATAGATTAACCATAAAAACAATAGGAAGTAACAATAAAAATAAAATTTAAAAAATAACTAAGTGAAATTTTAAATAGATATGAATTACTTTTATATTTTTTATAATGCAGAGTTCAAATAAAATAAAAATAACTACTATTGGCTTTTGTTTTCCTTTTATACCAAAAGGAGAATTTTTATTACTGACTTTCACTGACTTACAGCTTCTCGCAGAAATAATGTGGATGTTTTTACTTTAAAAACAATAATGCTACCAAAGCTCTTCTAAGGAATTATAAACATTTTCCCCGGTTATACAAAAAATAATTATTAAACATGTTTTCCACTACTAGTTGTAATGACAGTTTATTTTATTTCCTCTTTTGTCTGGACCTGCAGTAAGTTACATAATGCATTTAATAGCACATATTCAGATCTTCCACCATACCATCTGACTCGAACTGTATTAACATCTTCCGTTGGAAATACATTCTCAGTATTGGACAAATACCTTAAAGAAAACAAGGTAAACACCTGCGAGGACAGGCTCCTGTCACAGGGAATAAGTAGCAAGAAATAAATTTGCAATCTGGGCCGCTGTCAGTGTCAAATACATGAATACATTGAAAGGTGATAGAATTTCCATGCTTTTCTCCTTTTACATCAGAGAACACAGACTCAGCCAATACCTCTGTACTGATACTATAATTGGTGCATAAAAACCATGATCATTACAACTCATGTTCATATGGCCTTTCACAGTTCACACAAAGCCACGCATATGGCTCTGCATTATCTGACTGAGCCCTCACAAGCACCACGCTCTGTGAGGCTATCCCCATTAGGGAAAATGCGTCCCAGAAGAGGTGAATGGTTTGCTGCAGGCTGAGGAACTACCAACTAATAGAGATGAGCTCCTGGCTCCCAATCTTAGGCGGTTTCCGTTAAACTGCATAGGCTTCCATGACAAGTTAGTCTTCAAAACAGAGGCAGAAATAGGACAAAACCCTGACTCATGGATTCCCAAATTGTTTTCCTCGCTCAGAATACAAACTGGTCCTTATTCACAAAACATACATATTTGGGGGTTGGGGGTTGATGACTGCAAAATAAAAACATACTCTAAGTGGGAGTGACTCGGATTAAACATTTTAACATTGTTTGCTGAAAATAAATACCTAAAATACTGACAGTTCTAAAACTGAAGGAGACCTTGATAATCATCTCTGTTCTTTTCCCATTTTACAGAGAGCGGGGGCTCCATCAAGGTCACTCTGGTAACTGCTAACCAGTAGCAGAGCCAGGACCGCATGGAGTCGGACTCTCTCCCACTCAATGTCCCGATTGCATTTCCAAAATGAAAGGACTAAACACAGTCCAGATATTTACAAGGAACCGTCACAGTGCTAGAGAGATTAGAAAATTAGATCTTACTCACCAACATCATGAATGTAAAAATTATTAATATTTTACATATCATTTAAAGCAGCAGGAACTTTGCTTCATATAAGAAAAATAATCAATGTATATATATATATATATTTCAGGCTATCATTGCTAAGGATATTGTCTAAAATATAACTTTTTCTTCCCTTTAGATACACATTTTTTAAATTTTTGTTATTATAATAGACTTAAGTACATTCAAAAACAGGATAGTCTCTCAAAAATGCCACCACATTTAATTTACATGATGAATAAAAAAAAACACTAACAATATTTCACCATCTCTGCTAGATACAGGTCTTTTCAACCTTTTAACTACATGATCCCATCCCTGTTCACACCACTGCCTGTCTTTTTCAGGATTCTTCAGGAGGTTATTAAGCTATTACGAATGTAAGTGATTTTATTTCCCCTCTGAAATTTAAATTCTAGGCAACAAAATAACTCTGAAGTTTAACTGACCAACAAAACTAAAAATGGCTCAACTTGTAAGCCATTTGCTACTTAAACAATATTAATTTCCATATTAAAAAAAATAAATAATCTGATTAGGCTTTATTGTACCTGTGAGTCCTTTAAAAGACTTCCCCTCTCCAATTGAAACCTAATATGAAATTCTTTTTGAAGAGGCAAAATATAAGAATTTCCTAGATTGTACTGAACATTATTCCATGGGGGTGGGGGGGGGAAGAGGAGGGGAAACATTCACGTAGAACAACAGTAAACCACACACATGATAGAAAATATTGACAATAAAATTATTTTTTTCTCTCATTCACAAGATCACTTTTCCACTTTAATACAAGGGCTAATCTATAGCAGATGTGGGTTAACGGAGGGGCGATCATCCATCCTCCAGGCTCTGATCAGTGTGAGGAAGGCTTTCTCCAGAGTTGAAGAGCTGCCTGAATTCTGAAGTGCAGTCTAGACTCCATGGAGTAATCTTTGTAGTTGTTTCTAAAGACAATAACAACAAAATCGAAATGTCAAAAGTTCTTCTATACCCGACCACCACCACCATCCCCCCCTCCTCTCATATTCACTCCTTATTTGCTTTCAAACTTGACTATGCCTAACAGTCAATATTGTTAAAATGTAGATGGCGTCCTGTGAAGAGAGGGGGATGGCAATATTCTTTGTTTCTAGAAGTTTCCTGGTGAGGACCTAAAAGTCAGACTTTGAGTACCAAGTTTCTACTTCACTACCAAGCCGTTCACAAACACCACAAGAAGATTATGAGGAGGGCTTAACAATTTCGTGAACTATTCTTAAACAGCTGACCTCCTTTTCTGAACTGGAAATGCTAAGGCAGCCCCTCATACAAACGAGGCGAACTTGATGGATCACAACCTCCTCCAAATAATTATCTTGAGACTCCCATGAAACAACAACCGCAGCAAAGACAGCAGGATTACCCCGTGATACCAAAATCACTTACTCCAATTCTCACCGGCAAATAGCAACGGTTTGGCCAATAATTACTGTATAGCAATGTCAGAAGGGGCCAGGCCATTAAAATCCACAGATAATGTAAAAACTTTACTGAGATCATTCATGACTTCTCTTTGCTAGAATTGTTAAGAGTGATCAAAGTGGAATGGCTTCGACTTTGGGCTCCTGCTTTCACCCATTGCTTTGGCCCATGGGTGAGCTGTAACTTCTTTCTTTGCAGTGGCATTTCTTTCTTTACACAGCCCTTCATTCTATGCAGATCTAAGTACTACTTACTGGTAACCCTGAAAAGGGTTATTATTCATAGTAAGGGTCATTATTCATAAGCTAAATCAACATCTTACTAGAGTTTACCAAAGGATATAATTGAGTATTTTCCTAAATGTCTGGTCATAAATTTTAGCACCTTTGCAAGGCTCCTACTACATAAGGGGAACTACAGACAATTGTCCTGGAATTACTGGGAAGACTGTTTATGTTGGCATCATCAGCACTGGCTTGAGTTAGTGGTGACTTTTGATCACTGCTGGTCTTGTTTTTCAGTAGTGAATTATTAGTCTTTCATTTTCATCATTACAAATTTGCCTTATTATGTGCTACTTAGGTAACATTAAATATGTACAAATAATGAATACTTGGAATGATAGTATTTATAGTCCCTAATTTTCCATGAGCTACATCTCATGACACATACATGTCAGTTGAAATGTGTCATTATCACTCCCAACAAATTAATTTTTTAAAAGTGATTTGTTCTCATATCTCTCACTAACAAGGAGAAAAATGAGGAGGAGGAGGAGGAGAAAGAGGGGGAAGAAGGAAGAAAGAGGAGGAGGAAGAAAAAAGGAAGAAGGAAGAAGGGAGGAGGAGGAGGAAGAAGGCGGCTTCCTTGGCTCCACCATGCCCCTGGAGCTTCTGCCCCATTATTGTGTTTTCAGGAAAAACATCCTGAAAGAGTTCAAGTTCACTTCTCTAGTCTCACTTTAGTGGACCTCTCAGCAGCTAGCTTTACAACTAACCACTTTGTTCACTTGGCTTTCCTGGATGTCATCCTGACTCAGTGGCTATTTCTCCTTATTCTTATTGTTTATTCTCATTAAAATGATACCATATCCCAAGGCTGTGTGCTGGATCTCTCTCTCTCTCTCTCTCTCTCTCTCTCTCTCTCTCTTTCCCAAAATGACCTCATCAAGTATCATGGCTTCAAATACCTCTGTGTCTGTGCTAGTGACTTTGAAATCTCCACATGTGGCATCTACCTTTCCACTGAACTCCATGCTTCTACAGTTGACTCCCAACTCACCATCTCCATGTGGATACCTCGTAGGCTCCTCAAAACATCATGGTCCAAACAGAAGTATTTTTTTTATCTCCCCAAACCCTCTAAGGATTCCCCATCTCAATAAAAATGATGATTCCCCATCATCATTATTGACCTAGTGACTCCACCCCCTAGCCTGGAGGTTACTTAGCTGTGGTTCCAGACAGGAATGTGCCCCACGCAGTCTTCTGCTGACTGATCTCAGGACTGGCTCTGCTTAGGCAAATATCAACTACAACATCAACTCCTCAAGAAGACCTTCCAGAATCAACCCAACCTAAAGCCACAGCCCGGTACTTTGTATCAGAATGTGAGTCTCAGCAAAACACATACCACTGCTATTTTTTTACTTGCTTATTTAATATCTCCCTCCTACTCAGAGAGCAGGAACATTGTCGGTTTATGTACAGTTGTCTCTCTAGAGCCTTTACTATGCTGGGCACATAAGAGGTGCTCAGTGAATATTTGCTGAATTTGAGTAAATGACCAAACCAACAAACCACTAAGCTATTTATGGCCTAGAGCTACCCATGGCATTCTCTACCCACTGCAAGAAGTGTTCAGGACAAACAGACCATGATCACATGTCTGTGAGCCATTATGTAGTAGAAATGATAATATGTGCTTTGAAATGGCCAGAGTAGACAGAAAATAGAGAGAGCCAGGGGAAGATTCAAAGAGCTTCTTCAAGGAAATTAGAAAAGGTCAGCAAATTATTATCAAGTTTATGGCTAAATCTGGACTCATCCACTTATTTCTATACCATCTCCTGTGGCTGCTTTCGATACCATTGAGTAGCTGCAGTGGAGACCTCACACTGTAAAGCCAAAGATACTTTCTATCTGGCCCTTTAGGAACAGTTTGCCGACCTCTGATATAGAATAGATTAGACTAGATATCTGTCAGACAGAAGCCCACAACCACAACCTCTGTAAACGGTCACAGGGCCAGGCACTCAGAAGGTTGAAAACAGCACAATTGCAGCAAAAGCCATGAGCATAAACGAAGCATAAGTTAGCAAAGGTAGCGTTGTAACTACCTTTCGTTCATGTTTTAACTTTTAAGTGTGCATGTACTATCACTGCTGCTATAATGGTACGGACATTCCTAACTCCACTGCCACCCTAGAGGAGCTTCTATCACCACTCACCTTGCAGTTTCCAGGACCTTAAAGGCCTTGTCAATGTCCCCTTGGCTTTTGTACAAAAACGCCAACTCAAACAGAGTAAATGGCACCAGGTAGTGGTCAAACTTCAGCAGGTTTTCACTAAAAGAACGAGTGGAAAGCAATTCAGTCTCAACAGAACAAGAAGGGTGTCATTCTTTTTCAACATACATATTTCAGCATTCCCCATTTCCCATAAAACCGGTGTTTAGCAGCATGATTTTCAGAGCAAAGCTGTCATTATACAAAATTTACTCAAAGAATCTAATAAACTACAGCAATACACAGTATGCTTTTACTATATTAATCTCTTATTTTATTCCTTAGTCTGAACTGGATTATTTACTGCCCCTTAGGAATATGAACACATATGGGCTATAATCTTCAAAGCCTAACCCTGGAAAGGACAAGATCATACTCCTGAACATAAATATTTAAAAATAAGAATGCTGTATTATTTTTTTATGAAGGGTCACTTCGACTTGTTACGTCTTATGCTAAAAAAAAAAAGGCAATAACTTCTGTTTTCAGCAATATTATAAGAATTCTCTGACGACAAAACATCTGCAAGCACTAAAAATATATGAGTAATACACTTTCAAATGCATAGCTCAGCTCCCACGAACATAAGGAAAATTCTCGAACTGAAAACAACACAAAACCAGAACTCTTTGTGTGTGGATGCCCAAGCAGTCCGGGTCCACTCCAGTCTGAACAATCGGGGCTCAGTGCTTCAATGTCCATGGAGGAGAGGAGGCCTTGGCCCACGGGACAGGGAGCAGGACTGAGACCTCTGCACAAGCTGGGGCCCTTGAAAGGCTGCTCCATCAGAGAAAGGGAAGATGAGAAAAAAAATCTCTGGCGCAGGAGGAAAACACGGGCAGTTGGCTCCTGGACCTCTGCTCTAGGTGGAAAGTAAAAGCACATTCCTGGAGAAATTAACAACCAATAGGCCTGCCCTCACATGAGTTTGCAATTCAAGTTTACATTGCCCAAAGGTCCAAGAACCTCGATGCCATGAAATTAACATGGATGTGGCTCTGGGCTGGCAAAGCCTCCTGGGGACAAAGACAACACTCCTGGGTTCTGTTTCCGGTAACACCGAGTCAAAGGGTAGCAGCAAGAGAAATCACTTTCCAACAGGAACTCCCGGAGCCACAGTTTGCCCGCCACCAGAGGGTTTCCTCCTTTGTTTACCTTTGGATGACATGAGAGAAGCACAGTTCCGCCTGCAGGGGGCGCTGTAAGTTCTTCAGGCAGCACCCCTTCAGCAGCTTCAGCAGGCACTCGTCGTCCACCAGGTAGTCGCTGCAATCTTAAAGCAAACACACAAACATCATGCACAAGCACAAAAATGCTTTTTCAAAATCCCAATTCAGAGGAAAGAGCGGACACTAGCTATTGGGTTACAAAGGGATCATTTAAAAATAAAAATAAAGTTTTTAGCACGTGTTGTGCCTCACTAAATAAAACACAATGAAGTTATTTTAAATTAAGTGAATATTGAATTTACTACATCAGTTTATACACCATGTTATGAAGGGGTTCGCTCCGTCCACTTCAACCTTTTCTCAGGGGCTCATATTCTGAGTGATGTGCCCTTAGAATAAGAGCAGAGTCTCTGAACCCTAAGTAAGGTGGGGCTGAATGAATTCTATAAAAAGGTAAAGCCACGAGGAGCAGGAAGGCTGCGTCCTCCTGTGGTTCTGGTTTCTAACTGTGTTGGCTTCATATGGATGAGGACAGTACTTCCATATGGTGAAGCAGATGGCCTTCTACCCATTAACAATTCAGAAAGCAAATCCTGAATTGTTTATAATTTATCAATTCTCCCAGGCTATGTTCTTTTGGGGGGAAATTATATTATAAAATTAGATAAAATGGTTCTGAAGTACATGCAAGGCACCTCAGACCCTCACACATTTCTAACTGCTTGCGGCTAATGGAATGGTTTTCCTTTCGCCACTTTTCCCCTTTGGAGAAGGAGGCTTCTGCCCCCCACAGCCCAAGGCTAAGGGTAAACAGAAGGAGCAATATTATGTGCGACATCTATGACAAAGGTAGCTGTTTCACAGCAACCACTTTTGAGCTTGGGGGTTTTTGCAAGTAAGATGCAACTAAGAAGTCATTCAAAGACAGACTGATAATTTACACATTTCAGGCTGTGACAATTCAGAAAAAAGCTCAGAAACCACCCTTCACACATGCTGATGTTTTACTTCATAAGCTGCTGTCTATGGGAGGTTAACGATGCTGTGTAACCAACTAAAAGGGGGTCCCTTTACTTCCAGGTGTTGATATTCATCTCTCACTCCCAAGCTCTGATGGCTCATTCGCCAAGAAAAATCACAGATATCAATACCACATTACCTTTCCTATGACTTAGAACCATTTTTCTACCAAAGAGGGGGAAATCTATGTATGCTTCCAATCATAGATGCTCACTGAAATATGCATTTCCAGGCCTACAACCAAACCCTTAGGTTCCATGCTAGATGCTAGTTTTTAGCATTGCTTTTGTGCATTTTATCAGGATAGTGTGCGTTATCAGAAAATTCCGGTGTTTGGTAAACAATGGTTTTGCTGAGAGGAACAGCCTTAACACCATGCAAAGCTTAAGTATCAGTAGAGCCACACGTAGCTTTTATTTAGATCATGAGTTAGGAATATGGGAAATAGGTTCAAAAATACCAACATTCCTCCAAAAACCTTAGGAAGCAAAACCATTATTTCTTCAGACCACAGAGCAACATCTGTCAGCTGATTATTTCCCCTTAAGATGTGAATGTCTATCACGATTCTCCAGCTCATGGGTGAGTTCACGGATGAACATTTCAACACTTTCCATTTTACATTCCAAGGAAAGGATGATGCCGCCCAAGCACATGTTCATCACAAAAGATCTGCACTTTATAAAACAGAGGGTAGGCAGAGGAAAAAGAAGTCTGAGGCCCAGGCTACAAAAATGTCTACATTGAACATCTTAGAAGCTAGTTGAAATGCACCAAAGAAAAAAACTGAAAGTAGATTCAGAAAGTGAAAAGTTGTAAATAATACTTTTCCTTTTCTGTCACTCTGATTATGTTTGCTATGTGATTTCAAGTTAACCACAACTAATAGTCAAACAAAGAGCTAGTATATTTATTAACTTCGGGCTCCATGCTGAATGTAGTTAGATTTCAAATGAAACGCTCATGTAATTCATAGCAGACACTGACTCCAAGCATATCACACCGAGTATTTTTCTCTCTTTGAACAGTGCTGCCCCCTGGGTCTCTGTGACCAGCCTCTCAGACTATGGCACTGCCAGCGTCCATCACCTGCAACCTCTGCCATCCTTTACTTTAAAGAGACCAAAGATAGAAGCAAAAACACATTCATTCCTAGTCACGGAGGTGGAGGGGTGGGGATGAAGTCTAACTTCAGGTTTACAGCTTCACTCCATTTTCCAATTTGGGGTTTTTCCTCTTACTCGGAAGGACAGAAACCTAATTAATCAAAGGTCTTATCAGTTGTTAGGGGGGCAGGGGAGAGGCGGGTGTGTGTTGGGTAAACTTCCTGCATAAACAATGGACCTGGACCAGATCATCACCATAAATTTCATGTGTAACATCTGGCAAAGGGGATCTTCAGGAAAGGAACCAATTTTTCTACCCCGGGGAGGACATACAAAGACAGAGCTTGACTAAAAGTACAGTGTGTCTGTCTAAGCTTCCCCAGACCCTGCTTGAATATTTCTGAAGCCTATCATCTCATTACATCATTAAAAGAGGAAGGAATGGATGGGGACAGTGTCTTGGTTTTCTAAACCTCTATTGCATTTTACATGCACAGTCTGATACATATATTACTCCTTTAATGTTTTCTCCCAACCAAAGAAAGGACAAAATAAATTTGGGGTAGGGGTGAAGAGCCTGCCCACACAGAGAGAACCTAATAGTCCTCCAGGACTTCTTTAGACAAAGACCCTCTCTGTTGGTACACATGAGTCTACATCAGTGGTCAGCAAACTGCGGCCCCTTGAGTGTGGCTCTTCCACAAAATACCACGTGTGGGCGCGCACGTACAGTGCGATTGAAACTTTGTGACCACACTCAAGGGGCCAAAGAGCCGCATGTGGCTCGCGAGCCGCAGTTTGCCGACCACTGGTCTACATGAAAAGAATGGACATTCAAACATCAGAATTTATTCTACTAAACCCACACCCTTTTCTTTGAAGAAAAACAGAAGCAAGCTGGCCCACTTCTCTGGGCAAAGAATAAGCTAAAAATGTTTTCACTTAATAAAAAGAGGTTTTCCTTTACTTCCCAGTTTTCACATATCCACTTCTTTATTTGTTTATTTTTTAATCTTTATTGTTGAAAGTATTACAGATATTCCCCCTTTTTCCCCCATTGACCTCTTCTAGCCTGCCCCCCGTCCCCACCCCAAGCTTTCACCACCCTATTGTCTGTGTCCATGCGTTATGAATATAGGCATACAAATGCTTCACTTTTCCATTTAGTTTGTGGATATGTGGGATTTAGTTATAAACAATTTCTTTAACAGCAGAAATAGATGCTTTCTCTGCCTATCATAATTCTATATCTAGCAAGGAAATCTAAGAGTGTTCAAATGAACAAATTAATAAAAGACGGCCAAATTAGTTGAACAAAAATGAATACTAATAAATTTGTTAAAAGTCCAAATAGGCCCTAGCCAGTTTTTCTCAGTGGTTAGAGCGTCAGCCCTTGGGCCAAAGGGTCGCAGGTTCGATCCCCAGCCTGCTCGGGCACAAGTGGGAGGCAACTACTCAATGTGTCTCTCTCATGTTTAAGGAAGCAACTGATATCTCTCTCTCTCTCTCTCTCTCTCTCTCTCTCTCTCTCCCCCCCCTCCTCCCTTCCACTCTCTCTAAAAAAATAAAATAAAATAAAATAAATGGAAAAATCTCACTTTTTAAATCCTCACCCAAAGATATGTTTTAGAGAGAGGAAGGGAGAGAGAGAGAAAAACATCAATGTGAGAGAGAAACATAGGATGCCTCCAGTATGTGCATGCCCTAACTGGGGATCAAACCCACAACCTTTCTGGTGTACTAGTCGACACTCCAACCAACTCAGCCACCAGCAAGCGCTGAAATCTCGTTTTTAAGGTGAAATTTCATAAAGTTTCATTTTATTTAAATTCAAAATGATGTAACTTTATGTTGATTTTCCACTCAGAACAAAATATTTTTCCTTTTTGAAATTATTTTACATGAAAAATAGTAAAGTTCACCTCCTACCCATTAAGACGACTACTACCAAAAAACAAAACAAAACAGAAAATAACAAATGTTGGCAAGGATGTAGACATATTGGAACACTTGTACACTGTTAGTGGGAATGTAAAATGATACACAGCTACTATAGAAAACTGTATAGCAGTAACCCTGAAACCAATACAAAATAATACTGAAAGTAAAGTATACAGTCAAAAAAAAAACAAAACTGGGTAGCAGTTTCTCAAAAAAATTAAAAATTGAACTACATTATGACCCAGTCATTCCACTTCTGGGCATATATCTAAAAGAATTTAAAGCATGGTCCCGAAAAATATTTGCCTACCGATGTTCAAAGAAGTATTACTCACAATACCCAAAAGGTGGAAGCAACCTAAATATGCATCGATGGATAAATTGATAAAAAAAAAAATGTGGCATATGCATATAATGGTATAATATTCAGCCTTAAAAAAGAAGGAAATTCTGACACAGTACAACATGGATATACCTTGAGGACATTATGCAAAGTGAAATAAGTCACTGTTATGAAGCTGGCATATGCATATAATGGTATATTATTCAGCCTTAAAAAAGAAGGAAATTCTGACACAGTACAACATGGATATACCTTGAGGACATTTTGCAAAGTGAAATAAGCCACTGTTATGAAGCCTCTAGAGTAGTCAACTTTAGTATAGTAACAAAAAGTAAAATAGTGGTTGCCAGGGGCTAGGGTAGGGGAAAATGGGGGGTTATTATTTAATGGGTATGAAAAAGTTCTGGAGGTTGGTTGCGCAACAATGTGAATGTAAACACCTCTAAACTGTAAAAAAAAAAAAGAAAGAAATGGATAAGAGTAAATTTTACTACAAAAAAATTAAAAATAGATATATTAAAAATTAGTAAGAAAGCTTATCACAACTTTATGCAATAAAAACTACATTGAAAATATGTTAGTGATAGAACTTCGCAAAAAAAGTCTGAGATGTCCATACAGCAAGTCTATAGTCTGTGCTTATACATACGCTCCTTTGGTTGTCTGTAAAATAGTAAAAAGTTTTGACTCCTCTTTCTCATCCCAGTTTTGTGAGACTTCTTATCCGCTGGTTTCCCTGCTGCCCAGAAATCAGAGGGAATTATCAGTTTGTGAAGATGAATACCTCAATATTTTAGCTTCTCTACCTAAGATCCAGATCATTATGGGGGTTAAATGCTATAACTTTTCTATAAAAGAGGAAGGAAAAAAAGAAAAGAAAAGAGAGCAATGGTTCTTTTATAAAAATGCTATCTTTAATACGGAAAGGTTACATTATAGTAGTCCCCCCTTATCTGTGGGGGATATAGTCCAAGACACCCCTGGATGCCTGAAATTGCAGATAATACCAAACCCTAGATATCCTATTTGTTTTCCTATACATACATGCCATGATATAATTTAATTTATAAATTAGGCACAGTAAGAGATTAACAATAATAACTAATAATAAAATAGAACTATTGTTACAACATTAGTGTAATAAAAGTTATGCGAATGTAGTCTCAGTCTCTCTCTCTCTCTCTCTCTCTCAAAATATCTTACTATACTGTCCTTACCCTTCTTCTTGTGATGTCTACATGATAAGATGAAGTGAGATGGATGTATTGGACAAAGGAATAATTCATGTCATGAGCAACAAATGGCAGAGATCAAAACCACAAATGAAGGGAGACTAATGTACTCACCCTCCATCAACAGATGAGCTTTGGGTGTGACTTTTCAATAGAGGAGTAGGATATTCCACTCACTGGTCTCCTTGTGAGCATTTGTTTGTATTTCCAAAATGACTAAGGGGGGGAGTGGGCGAGTGGGGGGGGGTCTGTGGCCTCAGAACAGCACTGCTCTTTCTTCTATTGGATTCTTTAACTATCCAGCCTGAAACTTTGACCTTGTTAATAGATGAGCCAACTGATTCAGCTTTCATTCTTATATATTTCTTCTCCTGGTTAATGGGAATCTAAAGCTAAAATTATTTTAAATATGAAAAGCAACCTAAATGCTAAAAAATACTGCAGACTGGTTAAATTAGAATGCATTCGCTCCATAAAGAGCTATGAAGCTTTTAAAATTATTATAAGGGTTATTTAGCAATAACTTAAAAGTTTGTGGCAAAAAGAGAACTACCATATGATCTGGCAATTCCACTCGAGGTATCTATTCAAAGAAAATTACTAGTAAAACACTACCATTGACATCAGAGGCTAGATCTTCCAGACAGAAAATCAACAAGGAAATGGTGGCCTTAAATAACACACTAGATCAGATGGATTTAATTGACATCTTCAGAGCATTTCACCCAAAGCAGCAGAATAAACATTCTTTTCAAGTGCACTTAGAACATTTTCTAAGATAGACCACATGTTAGGACACAAAAAAAAGTCTTAATAAATTTAAGAAGAAAAAAATAAAAATAAAAAAATAAATAAATTTAAGAAAATTAAAATCATACCAAGCATCTTTGCTGACCTTACGGTATGAAACTAGAAATCAATCACAAGAAAAAAAACTGAAAAACACACAAAGACATAGAGGTTAAATAACATGGTACTAAGCAATGAATGGATTAACAATTAGATCTAGGTAGAAATCAAAAAATACCTTGA